>NW_026706002.1:0-329968 GCF_029867415.1 Vicia villosa | reverse complement strand
AGAATAATCTTTTGTTTATCTTGATTAAATTGACTTCTTTCAAAATTCAAATCGTTTTAAAACGAGCGATCGCGATTCTTTTCAAAAACGATAAACCATTTCTTTTTGATTTTCAAAGGAAACTTTTGATTAAATCTTTTTAATTGATCAATTGATTTTCAAAACGATGTGGGCCTCTCGAATATTAGAGAGTATAAGTCCCTTTCGTCTTTCTTTGTACAGAAAACTTTTTTCCAAAACTTTCAAACAGTTTTTTTTAACAACAAATCACACATCTTTTTCAAACCATCCACCCTGTTTTATGAAAATAAAACAGGGGCCTCTCGAATATTAGAGAGTATAAGACCCACTCCTTTTTCCTTTTATACAGTTTTTCTTTGTACAGAAAACTCTTTCAAAACAATACCTTTCAAACTGTTTGCAAAACAACGAACGACGCGTCTGTAAATAAACAATCAACCATGTTTTTGTAAATATACCATGGGCCTCCATGTAGGTATAAGTCCCAAGCCCTTTTGTACATACCCACTCAAGTACATGAAATTAGGTATTTCATTGTACGCCTTTTGTACATATCTCAATCAATCTGTTTTTTAACTTTGAATAACAAACCAAAAATGAAGGTTTCTTTAAATCTTCCCAAAAAATACCATGGGCCTCCATGTAGGTATAAGTCCCAAGCCCCTTTGTAAATACCTGTTTACATAGCTTTGAATAAACTCAAGTGGACTTCTCCCCGAGTGTGAGTCCCGAGCCCTGTGTATACAAATGGATCATGCTTACAGGTATATTTCCTTCATAAACTCCATTATATATACACACTTTGTCATATATGTATAACTGTTCATATCTGTTCATGTACTTGTTCATATTTGTTCGTACTTGTTCATACTTGTGATTGTGTTATATGCTTGTTCAACTTAGTACAACACTAGGTTCCCCATAGCCTCCTATTGGGCTTCGTGCAAAGAATCTCCCTAGTTTAGGTTAGGACATAGAGTATGGTTTCCCGGTGAAATCGCTCTAAGAGCTCAAACCAACTATACCACGCCTCCCCTTGGGCTTTGTACAAACGAGTGACCCTCCCATAGCCTCCTCTTGGGCTTACAATGCAAGGACCCTGGATTGTCCCTCCCATAGCCTCCTCTTGGGCTTACAATGCAAGGACCCTCGGATAGCCTCCTCTTGGGCTTCGTACAAGGACCCACGGGCTTCTTATAAGCATCCCCAAATATCCAAAACCAAATACCCTAGGAGATTAGACATTTTTCATCTCTATGCTAGGAGTATCTCTTATATATCATCACAATCAATCAATCAATCAAACTTTTTTGCCACAAGGCTGGCTAAATCAATCAAACTTTTTTGCCACAAGGCTGGCTAATCAATCAAACTGTTTTACCACCGTACTAGATGATTAATCAAAGTTTTTGTCACAAGGCTGACTTCATTGAAACTTTTGCCATGAGGTTGGCTGATTAATCAAAACTTTTTGTCACAAGGCTGACTTCATTGAAAGTTTTTGCCACAAGGCTGGTTAAACAAACATAAAATTAAATAGATGTATGTGATGATATAGATTAGATACATCTAGCATTTAGACGACATTTGTCTATTTTCCTTTGCTTCCACTAGCATAAGTGGGAACTACGATTGCTCTGACTTTCTCAACATCCCTTTGAGAATACGTAGGCACAAGGTCGATCCTTGGCGAGCGAAACAAAACAAAACAAAAAAACCATTCAAACCTTAGCACCCGTAGACCCCGAGCTACAGATGCTCTGATTCCCTCTAAGGGATATGTATGCAGAGGATCGCGATGATCTTTGCGAGCATAATCAAACAAACACCTTAGGTCCCACCTATTTCACAAGAACCTCTCAATAACATGGAATGAAAAACAAAGTAAAGAACCCTGTAGAGTACTACAGATACGTTGGGTGCTAATACCTTCCCTTCGTATAACCAACCCTCTTACCCAAAGATCTCTCCCCCCACTTTTAGGTTATTGCAGCTTTTTTCCTTTTCCTCCTTTGGAAATAATAAAAAGTTTGGTCGGTACAAAGAAAAATCATTTTTTTTGAGCACTCGAGCCCAAAGAAGGCATCAGGTGTCTCATCCCACAAAAAAGAGGAACAAAAACGGTTTTTCGCCCGCGACAGAAAAATGGCGACTTCACTGGGGACCATCTTTTTATTGTTTCCAAAGGAAGGGTCATTTCTATTTGCTTTATTTTTCATTTCATTTTTTGTTATATGTGTGGTTTTGGTTCTGTTACTTGCGTTGGTTCTGTTACAAGTGATACATTATGGACAAATCCTAACCCGGATTAAGTACACATAAGAAATTAGGTGGAGGGTATAGTCATGTGCAGGCGCACGTGAGAATCCTTCCGCTCAGTGGAGGTTCCTTGTTGGTAATATATGTTTAGCATGTTTCGTAGCGAAGACATTATTACTTTCATTGAACTGTAGAAGCTGAGAGACCGTAGAACCCCAACCCATCCTGGCCTTATTAGGTTGTGGTGCAGAAACTATTCAGGTGAAGACTTGGATTAGTTGTCATGCGGAGAACCACACTCAGACGAGTTTTTCTTGAGAATATTACTGGCTCATGAGTTTAATTGTGGAAGGCCGGTAATATCCGAAAGAAAAATGTAGACTCTGACGTATCAGTAGAACATGTCATGCAGGTGATTAACTAGATCTATCCCATTTTTGGTTCTCTGACCTCATGCTCGTGACTTTGGACCTTTGAACCTATGCGTTACCATGTTTGTGTTACCATGTTTGTGTTACCATGAATGCGTTACCATGTTCGCGTTACCCTGTTTGCGTTACCATGTTTGTTTCACCATGTTTGAATATGTGGCATCCATGCATCCATGCATTCATACATTCATTAAAAAACCCATCTTTTTCCATAAAAAACATGATTTTTCCAAAAAAATTTAGAGAATTTTCTTTGCAAACATTATAGGATTAAGTTATGGAAAAAAGGTATACCAAAAAGTACGGTTTCAAAGCGCCTGATGTAGAAAGACTGATAGAGTTAGCATCTTCTGTACAAGATCCTTCTAATTTTAGGAAAAGTTATGGAAAGCTTTTGCCTATCCTGAACACTCATGTTGATGAAGGACTTCTCAAAACTCTGGTTCAGTTCTATGATCCCGTCTACCGGTGTTTCACCTTTCCAGACTACCAGTTGGTACCGACCTTGGAAGAATATGCCAATCTTTTGGGTATTCCTGTGTCTGACAAAATACCCTTCAATGGTTTGGAAGCCATTCCTAAGTCACACATCATTGCAGCAAGTATCCACATGAAAAAGTCTGAAGTAGAGAGTAATTGGACTACCAAAGGAAACCTCCCGGGTTTAACCTCACACTTCCTGATAAAGAAAGCCTTTGATTTCATCGAAACTGGTAGCATGATAGCTTTTGAAGCTATACTAGCCTTGCTCATCTATGGGTTGGTTCTGTTTCCCAATGTCGACAACTTTGTTGATATCAATGCCATAAAGATTTTTCTGATTGGAAATCCTGTTCCGACTTTACTTGGTGACATGTATTTCTCTGTCCATCATAGGAATCGCCAAGGTGGTGGAATCATTGTATGTTGTGCACCTCTGTTGTTCAAATGGATTGTTTCACACTTACCTGAGTCTCCTATTTTCACGGAAAACCGAGAAGGTTTGCGTTGGCCTCGAAGACTTATGTCTCTTACTAATAATGATATTCGTTGGTATACCTTGGCTCGTTGTGGTACAGAAACCATTGAAAGTTGTGGAGAGTTCGCCAACGTACCCCTCATTGGTACACAAGGAGGAATTAACTACAATCCGGTCCTGGCCCGACGACAACTCGGGTATGCAAATTCAGTTAAACCTGTTGGTCCCTCAGTAGAAGGTTACTTTTATCGAGAAGGGGATAATCCTAAAAAGTTGAAAGCAAGAATGATGAGAGCTTGGTACGACGTCCGATGGAAAGAAAAAGGTGAGGAAAGAAATTGCATTGCCATGGACGCCTACACCTGCTGGGTAAAGAAAAGAGCAAAAGAGTTCCAAATGCCTTATGCTTATGAAAAACCCATGTTTCCTGCAGTGTCTCGACGACCCAACATTCCAGCTATGGAAGAATACCAGGACACTTTGACTAAAATGAGGACAGAAAAAGATGCTTGGGAAGAAAAGTTTCGTAAGACCGATGTGGAAAACAGAAAGTTGAAGAAAAGAGTGAAAGATCATGAAGAAACACTCTACTGTCAAGATGGATGGCTCATGAGCAAAGATGAGAAGATTCGCCAGAAAGACGCTGCAATCAAGAGGTATATCAAAGAAAGCAAAAGAAATCTTGAAGGCTCAACAAGCAACGCTCCGACTCCTGATGATTGGAAGAATGTTGTTGACAAGCTGAGAGCTGAAAAGGCCGAATTAAAAGCTCACTATGGGAAAGAAATCATGAAGCTCAAGCTGCACAATGCATTTGGTTCTTCGTCTGATGAAGATGCTTAGGATTTGTTTAGCTTTTTTTATTTATCATTTGCTTTTGTAAGGAGCTACGCTCCAATGTTGTAACATTTCCCATTATTGCAATAAAAAAAAATGAATAAAAGAATTGTTTGTGTTCAAATGTTTGCAAGGAAATAATCTTTAAAATATTTGGAAAAATCATAAATTTCTTTTTTGCATACATCATTCTGCATATCGAGTCTGTTGTATAGAGTCTCATCTTTTGGATCTTTCTCCATTAGATCGTCAAGCTGTCGCGTCTCAAAGTTTCTCGACCGCGCTCGCAATCAGATCACAGATACAATACTCGTTCAAACAGAAGAAGAGTAATGGAACACTCTGAACAAGAGAATATTGAGCTTCGTGGTACAGTGACCACCCTTCAGGAAAAGTTGGAAAGTCTCACTACTTTGGTTGACTCCTTGATGGCCGTACAGAATCAGCCGCCGCCACCTAACAGTCAAGCAACAGTAACATCTGAAGTCACTACTCCGGTTTCTACAGTTGCATTCGGTATTCCATCTTTCTCCATGCCAGAAGGTTGGGGCCCGCCTTTCAGCTTTGGTACAGGTTTCCGTCATAATTTCTCTGGGGTTCAAACAGCTACAACTGAAGCGCCTGCTGCACAAGGTTCGGCTTTTATTCCACATTCAGGGGTAACTTTTTCCCAAATCACTATGGCACTTTCTCAACCCACTATGACAGTTCCGACCCCTACGGTTCACACTGTTCCCTACGATGGAAATGAGATTTATCATGATCAAGGTGATAGCACGAATCAGCGTAATCTTGTAGAAGATCTCCAAGAGCAGTTTAACAAGATGCAGCTAGAAGTCAAAGCTATTCGGGGAAAAGATTTGTTTGGAAAGAATGCCCAGGAGCTATGTTTGGTTCCCAGTGTGCAAATACCTGCTAAATTCAAGGTCCCAGACTTTGAGAAGTATAAAGGTAGTTCTTGTCCACAAAGCCATCTTGTGATGTATGCCAGAAAGATGTCTACTTATGCAGATAATCATCAGTTGCTTATCCATTACTTTCAAGACAGTTTGACTGGTGCCGCACTGAAGTGGTACACAGGCTTGGATAGCACTAATATTCGAACATTCAATGACCTAGGTGAGGCCTTTGTCCGACAATACAAGTATAACTCGGATATGGCTCCGGACAGAGATCAGCTCCGATCCATGGCTCAGAAAGACCATGAAGCTTTCAAAGAGTATGCCAAACGATGGAGAGAAACTGCTGCTCAGATTAATCCACCGTTAAAAGAGAAAGAGATGACAAAGATCTTCTTGAATACTCTCAGTCCGTTTTATTATGAACGCATGATTGCTAGTGCTCCAAGTGATTTCACCGAAATGGTAAACATGGGGATGCGTCTAGAAGAAGGAGTCCGAACAGGACGTCTAACTAAAGAAGGTGGATCTTCCAGCGGAACCAAAAAGTTCGGAAGTGGTTTCCCAAAGAAGAAAGAACAAAGTGTTGACATGGTATCCCAAGGGAGGCCAAGAGGAAACGTCGATCGTCAGCGACAGGTTGCTTCTATCACACCAGTCGTTAACACCGCACCGAATCCGGGGTTTACTCCGCAATTTCAACAACAACAGCCTCGACCACAGGTTCAGCAGCTTAACAATAATCAGAATCGTGTACAAAGAGCTCCACAGTTCGATCCGATTCCAATGACGTACACAGAATTGTACCCTGCTTTGATTGAAAGAGGTCTTGTTCAAACTAAAGCACCACCACCAGTACCTGAGAAACTCCCATGGTGGTACAAAGCTGAGGTCTCATGCCCTTATCATCAAGGAGCACCTGGCCATGATCTTGAGCATTGCATAGCTTTGAAACATGAAGTTCAGAGGTTGGTTAGGTCTAATCTCCTCTCTTTCAGAAATTTGAATCCTAATGTGCAAGCAAATCCGCTGCCCAATCATGGAGGGCATGTTGTAAACATGGTGTACGGATGTCCTGGTCCATACCGAGTCTATAATATCAATTTCTCAAGAGCTGATTTGGTACAAATGCACGCCACTCTCTGTCGAGGGCCGAGTTTTCGCCAGCATCAATACGGTTCCTGTAGAATATGTTGTGTGGATCCTCACGGGTGTTCGATTGTGAGAAGAGATCTCCAAGTTTTGCTAGATAATGGTACTATTGAGATCTACAGAAATAGGGATGAAAATGAAGTTAACATGATAGGATGCTATCCGCATGAGCTTTTAGTCTCAGATATCAACTCGGAAATGCCTACAGTTAACGTCATCGTTCCTCATTTCAACATGCCTGAGCGCATGGAAGTTACTTACAACAAGCCGAAGGTTCCTATTGCTCCTTTGATCATCTGTCTACCTGGACCTGTTCCTTATGACTCTGACAAGGCAGTTCCATACAACTATAATGCAACAATGATAAAGAATGGACAAGAAGTTCCTTTACCAACTCTCTCATCTGTCGTAAACATCGCTGATGTGAGTCGAGTAACAAGAAGTGGACGTGTGTATACTCCACTACCTCCAAAGCAGCCTGTTGCTCCTGCAACCGGGCAAAATCCTGTCAATGCACCAGTAGGGAATCCTGTGGAAACTCCTGTCAGTAATACAAACATTGATTTAGGTCAATCCAGTGGAACCAATGTGAATCCTGACTTTGATGAAATTTTGAAACTTATCAAAAGAAGTGAATACAAGATTGTGGATCAGCTTATGCAGACTCCTTCAAAAATCTCAATACTTTCATTGCTGTTGAATTCAGAAGCCCACAGAGAAGCCCTGATGAAGGTCTTGGATCAAGCTTTTGTCGATCATGATGTGACTGTTGATCACTTTGATGGGATAATAGCCAACATAACAGCTTGTAACAATTTAAGCTTCTGTGATGAAGAACTCCCTGAGGAAGGAAGAAATCACAATCTTGCTTTGCACATTTCTATGAACTGTCAGTCAGATTCTTTGTCTAATGTACTGGTAGACACCGGATCTTCCTTGAATGTGATGCCAAAGACGACTCTTGCTCGCTTGTCTTACCAAGGAATGCCTATGAAATTCAGTGGTGTAGTAGTCAAAGCATTTGATGGATCGCGAAAATCTGTTATCGGCGAAGTCAACCTTCCCATGACAATTGGTCCACATACATTTCAAATCACCTTCCAAGTCATGGACATCCAAGCTGCTTATAGTTGTCTGTTAGGACGACCATGGATCCATGAGGCAGGGGCAGTAACTTCTACGCTCCATCAAAAGTTAAAATTTGTAACAAATGGAAAATTGGTGACGATAAGTGGAGAACAAGCCTTGATGGTGAGCCATTTGTCCAATTTCTCTTTCATAAGTGCCGATGATGTGGAAGGAACTCAGTTCCAAGGTCTCTCTTTAGAAGACGAATCTTCCATGAAGAAAGCATCGATCTCTTCTTACAAAGAGGCAGTGAAAGTAGTAAAGGATGGAACTACCACTGGCTGGGGGCAAGTTGTGATCCCTACCAAGAATGAAACTAGAGCAGGGCTCGGATGTTCACCAACATTCTCAAACTGCACCAAGAAGGATGAAACCCTTCGTCCGATCAAAGAAACATTCATTAGTGGAGGGTTCCTCAATCCAATTCCTCAAGAGGTCAATGTCCTTATCGAAGAATGCATCGAAGAAGGTTTACCTGATCCTGAAGAAGAATGGAAATGTTATCTCAATGACTCAGGATACATATCTCAGGAAGAACCATATCCTCCTTCAGAGAAATCCAATGGCAAAGAAACTGAGCCTGTTCCTGCAGAGATCTGGGACACCTTGGGACAACCAAGTGGAAAATTTGATTATATGGTGAAATACACTGCACCTGAAAGTTACAAGATTGCGATTGAAGATATCCAACCAACTGGATGGGGAGATTCCTTTGAATATGATAGTCAACCAAAAGAGGCTCATCAGCCCTGTCAATTTTCTCAGCAGCCTGAAATTACTGAAGATTTCAGCTTCAACGCATCTACCAAGATTTATAATCCTGAAGATGGTTATTATCACATAAATGCCATTTTTGAAGATGAAGGGGAAGATGGTCCCGCAACTGACTCAGAAAGTGTCGCTGACAATGAGTCTCTTCATCCTGAAGACTGGGAAGAACATCCTGAAAATTCTGAGGATTGTGACTCGTCTTATGCTCTTCAAGAGGTGGAAGAAGTCCGTTTCAACTCTACAAAGAACAAAGGTGACAAACCAGGACCTTCGAATCCTGCTCGACCAGCAGTCAATGTCAATACTGAAGACAACTCTGGGGAGAACTTTCCTGAATACATAATACACAGAGGAGTTCGTTGCTACTGGAAGGCTGTCGACGTTCCGAATGTTGTTCGCCGCTCAAAGTAATCACCTCGCTGTTATTTTGACCTCCTGCCTTGCCCAAAGCAGAGAGATGTTTTATAGGGCTTTGCTTTTAAATGTTCCGCCCAAATAACTTTGTGTATAGGGCTTTGTTTTTAAAAGTTTCCCTCTTTGTCCCGCCCAAGACAAATGAGTTTGTGTTTAGGGCTTTGTTTCAAAAATGAATCATAAATAAAGCGTCATTTTGAATTCCCTACATTATATGTTTTATTTTTGCTTTTTCTGGAAATGATAATCCTAAAAAACCAAAAAAAAAAAAAAAAACTTTTTCAAAAAAAATCTGCATACACTCTTGCATTCATAAATTTTCTGAAATAAATATAAATCACATGTGCAGATTTACTATTGATAAACCCATTGAATGCAATAACCCTATGCCCTCTCCCAACTTTGAGTTTCCTGTGTTCGAAGCCGAAGGAGAGGAGGAAGAGGAGATCCCGGACGAGATCTCTCGATTACTTAAGCACGAGGAAAGAGCCATTCTGCCTCACAAAGAGCCTTTAGAAAAGATCAACTTGGGTTCTGAAGAAGACAAAAAAGAAGTGACCATTGGATCGCTGCTTGATACTGATGTCAAGAGTAAGTTGACAGACCTTCTCAAAGAATATGTTGACGTGTTTGCCTGGTCCTACCAAGACATGCCTGGGTTGGATACCAATATTGTTCAGCATTACTTGCCATTGAAGCCAGAATGTCCGCCGGTTAAGCAGAAATTGCGAAGGACTCACCCTGATATGGCTAACAAGATCAAAGTGGAAGTTCAAAAGCAACTCGACGCAGGTTTTCTTGTCACCTCTGAGTATCCTCAATGGTTGGCTAACATAGTGCCAGTTCCGAAAAAAGATGGCAAAGTCCGAATGTGTGTTGATTACCGTGACTTAAACAAGGCCAGTCCAAAAGATGACTTTCCATTACCGCATATTGACATGCTGGTCGATAACACCGCTAAGTTCAACGTCTTTTCCTTCATGGACGGGTTCTCCGGTTATAATCAGATCAAGATGGCTCCTGAAGACATGGAGAAGACATCTTTCATCACCCCATGGGGTACCTTTTGCTACAAAGTGATGCCGTTTGGATTAAAGAATGCAGGCGCAACTTACCAAAGGGCAATGACTACTCTCTTTCATGACATGATGCATAAAGAAATAGAAGTTTATGTGGACGACATGATAGCCAAGTCCAGCACAGAAGAAGAACATATTGACTACCTTTTGAAGTTGTTTCAACGGTTAAGGAAATATCAGCTTCGCTTGAATCCTAACAAATGTACTTTTGGGGTTAGATCTGGAAAACTCTTGGGTTTCATTGTCAGCCAAAGAGGAATTGAAGTGGATCCCGACAAAGTCAGAGCTATTCAAGAGATGCCTGCACCAAAGACTGAAAAACAAGTAAGAGGATTTCTCGGACGATTAAACTATATCTCCAGATTTATCTCTCAAATGACTGCTACTTGTGGGCCAATTTTCAAGCTTCTCCGCAAAGATCAAGGGGTTGTATGGACTGAGGATTGCCAGAAAGCGTTCGACAGTATCAAAGAGTACCTGTTAGAACCACCAATATTGGTTCCTCCAGTTGAAGGGAGACCATTAATCATGTACCTTACCGTGTTAGAAGAATCCATGGGTTGTATGCTTGGACAGCAAGATGAAACCGGTAAGAAGGAGCATGCCATCTATTACTTGAGTAAGAAATTCACAGATTGTGAGTCTCGTTACTCCATGCTCGAAAAAACATGTTGTGCTTTGGCTTGGGCTTCAAAACGTCTCCGCCAATACATGATCAACAATACTACTTGGTTAATCTCCAAAATGGATCCGATCAAGTATGTCTTTGAAAAGCCTGCCTTAACAGGAAGGATTGCCCGATGGCAAATGCTGTTATCCGAATATGACATTGAATACCGTGCTCAAAAAGCGGTCAAAGGAAGCATTCTCGCCGATCACTTGGCGCATCAACCAATTAATGAATATCAATCTCTCAAGTTTGACTTTCCTGATGAAGATGTCTTGTACTTGAAAATGAAAGATTGTGACGAACCGTTACCTGAAGAAGGTCCTGAGCCTGGATCAAGATGGGGCCTAATTTTCGATGGAGCAGTAAACGCTTTTGGTAATGGAATTGGGGCAATCATCATCACTCCCAAGGGTACTCATATCCCATTCTCCACCAGATTGCTATTTGATTGCACCAACAACATCGCAGAATATGAAGCTTGTATCATGGGTCTCGAAGAAGCCATTGACTTAAGGATCAAGATCCTCGACGTATATGGAGATTCAGCCCTTGTGATCAACCAAATCAAAGACAAGTGGGAAACTTACCACCCTGGCTTGATTCCTTACAGAGATTATGCAAGACGTCTGTTGACTTTCTTCAACAAGGTGGAATTGCATCATATACCTCGAGATCAGAATCGAATGGCAGACGCCTTGGCTACTCTATCTTCCATGTTCAAAGTCAATCACTGGAATGATATGCCTAAAGTCAGAATCACGCGCCTTGAAAGGCCTGCCTATGTGTTTGCAACTGAAGCAGTCATCGATGATAAACCGTGGTTCCACGACATCAAACGCTTCCTTCAAACTCAAGAGTACCCGCTTGGGGCATCAAACAAAGATAAGAAAACTCTAAGGAGGCTTTCTGGCAGTTTCTTCCTGAACGGAGATGTGCTATACAAAAGAAACTTCGACATGGTTTTGCTCAGATGCGTGGATAGACACGAAGCAGACATGTTAATGCATGAAGTGCATGAAGGATCCTTTGGAACTCATTCAAACGGGCATGCAATGTCCAAGAAAATGTTAAGAGCAGGATACTATTGGTTGACAATGGAATCTGATTGTTATAAACACGTGAAGAGATGTCACAAGTGCCAGATCTACGCAGATAAGATCCATGTGCCACCGACTCTACTCAACGTTCTCTCATCTCCATGGCCTTTTTCCATGTGGGGTATTGACATGATCGGAATGATTGAACCGAAAGCTTCAAATGGTCATCGTTTCATCTTGGTGGCTATTGATTACTTCACCAAATGGGTCGAAGCAGCATCTTACGCCAATGTTACAAGACAAGTGGTTGTGAGGTTTATCAAGAATAACATCATTTGCCGATATGGTGTTCCCAGCAAGATCATTACTGACAATGGTTCAAACCTGAACAACAAGATGATGAAAGAATCATGTGAGGAATTCAAGATTGGGCATCATAACTCTTCTCCTTACAGGCCAAAAATGAACGGCGCCGTTGAAGCTGCTAACAAGAACATTAAGAAGATCGTCCAGAAAATGGTCGTCACTTACAAAGACTGGCATGAAATGCTGCCATTTGCTTTACATGGATACCGTACTTCAGTGCGTACTTCAACAGGGGCAACTCCCTTTTCTCTAGTATACGGCATGGAAGCTGTGCTCCCCGTAGAAGTTGAAATCCCGTCAATGAGAGTCCTCATGGAGACTAAGTTATCAGAGGCTGAATGGTGTCAAAGCAGATACGATCAGTTGAACTTAATCGAAGAAAAACGTATGACTGCTCTATGCCATGGACAGTTATACCAAGCAAGGATGAAACAAGCCTTCAACAAAAAGGTTCGACCTCGTGAATTTCAAGAAGGCGACCTCGTGCTTAAAAAGATCTTGTCTTTTCAACCAGACTCTAGGGGCAAATGGTCTCCTAATTACGAAGGCCCGTATGTTGTCAAAAGAACATTTTCTGGCGGCGCCATGACTCTTGCAACCATGGATGGTGATGAACTCCCATATCCTGTGAATGCTGATGCAGTCAAGAAATACTTTGTCTAAAAAATACAAAAGAACAGCTCGGTAAGTCGAAAACCCGCAAAGGGCGACTTAGGCAAAAATGAGCGTCTCGGTGGATTGAAAACCCGAAAGGGCGGTCCAGGCAAAAATTAGAGACAATAAACAGAAAAAATTCATCCTGGTAGATTGAAAACCTGAAAGGGCAATCTAGGCAAAAATTAGGGATTAATGACAAAGTAACTGCATCAGTCCGTACTTCTTCACCTGAGGAGTCTGTACTTCATCAAAGGATCTTCAAGCAAATCATCGCCAATCTGAAGCGACAAGCACAGTTGTAACTCAAAGTTGTTAGAGGGAATAGTGATTATTGCTTTCAATGTAGCCTTTTCCGCATAATTACCATTTCCAACTTTTGTAAATACTCTATGGAATCACGCCTTTAGCTGATTACCATCCTATTAAATAAATTTGAGCCTTGTGCCCATTTGTTTGCAATCTTTAATTCCTTTCAGCTTGCAAAATGACGCTTTAATTGTGTTATTCACTTTTGAAACAAAAAAAGAAAAAAATAAGTTTTAAATGAATTTACTTCACTTTTCTTTTTCAAAATAAAAGCGAAACTTTCCTTTGAGTTGTGAACAACAGAAGGAACATCAACAGCTATCTCCATAGGATGAATCGAAGATTATGATAGGAAAAGTTCTTCTATCCCCAGTGAAGAAGCTCTTTTATCCCCAGTGAAGAAGGTCTTCCATCTCCAGTGAAAAGATTCTTCCATCTCAATAAGAAAAAATGCTTATCTTCCCCAGAGAAGTTTAAAGCACGCAACACCATTCATCACCTGTGTTATCTACACCGTGTTGAAGAACATTTGCCAAGTATCTGGTTGTATTGCGACGTCGGTCCTTCTCCAGTATATACTTCATTGTCTGTCAGTCTCGTCAGCATGCATGCTACATTCATGACATTCATCATTCATACATATTTGCATCATTTATGCATTCTTGCATTTTTCAATAATCGCTTGTTCAGGATATATCTATCCCAAAAAAAAGAAGAGAAAAAAAAAAGAAAAAAAAAAGAAAAAAAAGAAACAAGTACGGGCGTGTCATCTCTCCAGTAGGTTGTCACCCATAAGCAGAAAGAATATCTTTTGTTTCTCCAGTTCCCCACTAAAATCATTCCTCGTGGAAGAAGGTTGTTTTAGTTTCTCCTCTCAAAACAAAGGAGAAAATACCCATTCGAGTTCATTCCTCATTGGGTACCAAGTCTTGTTTGACTATTTCTTTCCAATTAATTCTTGGATAGAACCCTGTCTTTACTAAAGATTCGAATTCCGATTCCCCAAACAGAGTCGTGAAAAATAGAACCATAAACAATAGCCTCATCATCTGAGCAGTTTATGTTTCTTTCAAAAGATTCTTCCTCTCAAAGAAATCAATCATGAAGACCATTTGACAATCAGGGCCTTATTACTGTTCACAAGGCTGAATAACCAGTAATTCCCCTAGCAAAGTCTCCAGAATCATTTTATCACTCGGCTGATAATTGATCACGTCTTCAAAACCACTATCACGAGGCTGGTAGTCGGTAACCCTTTTGTTCTGGTTATATTATTAACATGTCTATCACAAGGCTGATAGTCGGTAATATTAACCGAACCTTTGAAACTCTTTTTACCTTGTTAAGTCTATCCCCATGCAGATAGTCGATAATGTCGATAGGTAAGCTTTTCTTACAAAGCTATCATTCCCCGGTGAAGCATACACTTGCTTTCCCGAAAAAACAAAACGGATTCTCTTCCTAGAACGGATTGAGACATCCTTCCCGATCTCTTTTCCCCAGTGGAGTCAGTCTTGATATTCCCTCGGTAAAGATATCCTTGCATCATTCGCAATTTTGGTATCTTAGGTCCAAAATTTGCGTCTTCTGATATTTAAGTCTCTTCCACCCTATCAAAACGAAGATTTTCAATCTTCATGTCTCAGGTTGAAGAAACTTAAATAGGGGCATCTGTCATACCCCAATTTTTGACCTAAGATACCACCTCATATCATTTGCATATGCATCATTTGCATCTCTAACAAATTGCATAGCTTGTGTTTGTTACTTGTGACTCAGCAGGATTTAAACAAGAAATCACTCATCAGTACAAGCAACAATCAACTAGGGTTTTGTTCTCCCTTCATCTCAAATGAATCATCTTCATCAATAATCAACATTTGGTCCTCAGAGATTCATTTCAGCAAACTCAAAGGCTCTGAATCGACCAAACTAGGGTTTTGACTGAAGACAGTATACTCCTGACTTTTGCTCAGGATTTGATCTAATGACTTGGGACATGACCTCAAGACCCCAAGTATATCATTTTGACCTAATCCATTGGCTCAAGACATCTCCTACACAAGGATTGATCAACAGTGAAATTTCAAATCATCAGATTAGGGTTTTGAACTATCAGGGACTGAAATCAGGGATCACATTTGGGAAACCCTAAAAATCCCCAGGAAGTCAATAAAAGGTTTCAATCATCCTCAAATAATCCCTATGACAATATCCCATGGGAATTGCATCTCAATTCAAGATCCACAGTCATCAATTTCATCAGGTCGACAATTAGGGTTTTGACCTAATTCACTGAATAACTGACTTTTTAATCAGGACATGGTGCCACAACTCAAACCATGGCTCAATATCCTTTAATGCTTCAATATGATCCATTCATACCATTCATTTGGTGAGGATAGCCTGTTTCATTTGAAATCTCCAGAAACGCGATTCGTCTGAAAAAGTCAACTGTACAAGATCACCATTGACTTTTGGGGAATTTTGGTCAACCATGACTTTTGAAGTTTTAAATCATCAATATATGATATGAGAAGTCATTTGATCAAGAAAAATCAAGAAAATCAATCAAGAATCAAAAAGTCAAAGTTTGACTTTTATACTTAGAAAATTTTTCTAAGTGTTTTTCATGGTTTTTTCCAAACTTTGAAAGGGAATAACTCAAAATTTCACCTACAAACTGAAAAAAACTTCCAACATGAAAGTTGTAGATTTTGATCCAATAAACAACTTTGACACATATAATTTTTTTCCATAAGATCAACCATTTAAGAGATATGGAGCTTCAAAGTTGGCATCTTTTGAAAAATTCACTTAAAACTTCATTTTTCTCAAAGTTCATGGATCTTTTTCACCCACTTCCTTAAGGATCTTGAAGAAACTTTCAACTAGGGTTTTGAAGTGTGTAACATGAGCTTTCCAAAATGTCCAAGAGCATAAAAAAATTTGAAGTGTAGCTATGGTTTTGAATTTTGCCATTAGTGAACTTTTCACTTGAAATTTCAAGTCATTTTGCCAAAGTTATGAGCCAAATTGCCAAATGGACCAAGTAATGATACATAGAGGCAATAATTGGAAGATATTTTCTGATTTGAGACAGATGGGAAAGAGATAAGAAGCATAGCCAATTTTAACCATGGTTTAGTAACTTTAACCATATGCATTTAATGGTAAGATTCCTTTCTATCCTTTAAGTGCCAAATCACCAAAGAAGAAGCAAGTTGCAAAGCTCTGAGTTCAGAATGTTTGGCCTATAAATAGAGGTGCAAATCACTCTTCAATTCACACCAAAACCTCACAATTATAGGTTTTCTCTCTTCTTTCTTGAATTGCAAGTTTCATAGTTTTCAAAGAGGTAGAAAACTCAACCTCCAAACCCTTGAAGTTATGGCCAAAGTGATGGTTCTAGCAACTCATAAACATCATATGGGATGTGTTTGAACCACTCACACACCCCAAATTACCCCAAAACTCAGATTCACTCTTCAACCTCCATATGAACACATAAAGAGCCTTATCATGCCAACCTTCATTCCAGATCATTTCTGTACAAATTAACACTTCCAACACCTCACATATATCACATATGAGCTATCCAAACACTCATCATCAACCTGAAACATCAGAATCATAGAGCTCGATTCACACTTGGGCTTAACTGCAGATCGGGTACCTCCAACTACTCCAGGTGTTTTCAATTCACTCCAAGCATCCAGACACCTTCCCTAAGGTTCATTGAAGCTGTCCAGATCAAGCAACAACATCTGTAACACCTCCTCTGCAAAATTCAATCTCCAGCTTGGCCGTTTTTGAGGTAAGTGCTCATGAACTTCAAACTCTATCATACATGCATCATAAATGAAAAACTAAGTTACCATCTTGTTTCTGCACCATCACTGAATAATAACCCTCAATCAATTGCATCATATCATGATCATACACGATTTCACAAAGATTTGTCATATTAGGGTTCTTCGTGTTCATCAGAGAATTAATCATCTTAGAGCAAAAAATAAATGAAATTAAAGGGCACCATCATGTTCCTTGTGAAAAACCGAGTGAGATAGACCCTTTGATCGATCAAAACAACGCAGATTTGAAGGAATTCAAAATTCAATTAGGGTTGTGTTCTTGGCGCCAGATTTGGTTTGGGAAATTCAAACATTGGTTTTAAAATATAATAAACTGAAGGCGTATCATTAACAAGCTGCGCGCGCAGCTCAGTTGGTTGTTGTTTTGGCTGGTGAGAGAGAGGTCACGGGTTCAACACCCTTAGGGACCAAAACCTTTTTTTTAACACTATTTTTCTTTCATTTTTTTTAACAAACTTCATTAATTAATTTAACTAATCAAATCAACTTATTTTTTCTTCATTTTTTGAACACTTCTTATTTAATATACATATTTTATGAATACCAAAAAAAATCACCAAAAAATATTTATTTGATACATTTTTAAATAGGTTTAAAATGACATATTTTTAAATGTTTTTAAATACTTTTAAATACTACTTTTTCATTTGATTTTCAAACCTAATCACTTGTAAATATTTTTTGTGATCAAACCCTAATCATCTAAGTGTTAATTGAGAATAATCTTTTGTTTATCTTGATTAAATTGACTTCTTTCAAAATTCAAATCGTTTTAAAACGAGCGATCGCGATTCTTTTCAAAAACGATAAACCATTTCTTTTTGATTTTCAAAGGAAACTTTTGATTAAATCTTTTTAATTGATCAATTGATTTTCAAAACGATGTGGGCCTCTCGAATATTAGAGAGTATAAGTCCCTTTCGTCTTTCTTTGTACAGAAAACTTTTTTCCAAAACTTTCAAACAGTTTTTTTTAACAACAAATCACACATCTTTTTCAAACCATCCACCCTGTTTTATGAAAATAAAACAGGGGCCTCTCGAATATTAGAGAGTATAAGACCCACTCCTTTTTCCTTTTATACAGTTTTTCTTTGTACAGAAAACTCTTTCAAAACAATACCTTTCAAACTGTTTGCAAAACAACGAACGACGCGTCTGTAAATAAACAATCAACCATGTTTTTGTAAATATACCATGGGCCTCCATGTAGGTATAAGTCCCAATCCCTTTAGTACATACCCACTCAAGTACATGAAATTAGGTATTTCATTGTACGCCTTTTGTACATATCTCAATCAATCTGTTTTTTAACTTTGAATAACAAACCAAAAATGAAGGTTTCTTTAAATCTTCCCAAAAAATACCATGGGCCTCCATGTAGGTATAAGTCCCAAGCCCCTTTGTAAATACCTGTTTACATAGCTTTGAATAAACTCAAGTGGACTTCTCCCCGAGTGTGAGTCCCGAGCCCTGTGTATACAAATGGATCATGCTTACAGGTATATTTCCTTCATAAACTCCATTATATACACACACTTTGTCATATATGTATAACTGTTCATATCTGTTCATGTACTTGTTCATATTTGTTCGTACTTGTTCATACTTGTGATTGTGTTATATGCTTGTTCAACTTAGTACAACACTAGGTTCCCCATAGCCTCCTATTGGGCTTCGTGCAAAGAATCTCCCTAGTTTAGGTTAGGACATAGAGTATGGTTTCCCGGTGAAATCGCTCTAAGAGCTCAAACCAACTATACCACGCCTCCCCTTGGGCTTTGTACAAACGAGTGACCCTCCCATAGCCTCCTCTTGGGCTTACAATGCAAGGACCCTGGATTGTCCCTCCCATAGCCTCCTCTTGGGCTTACAATGCAAGGACCCTCGGATAGCCTCCTCTTGGGCTTCGTACAAGGACCCACGGGCTTCTTATAAGCATCCCCAAATATCCAAAACCAAATACCCTAGGAGATTAGACATTTTTCATCTCTATGCTAGGAGTATCTCTTATATATCATCACAATCAATCAATCAATCAAACTTTTTTGCCACAAGGCTGGCTAAATCAATCAAACTTTTTTGCCACAAGGCTGGCTAATCAATCAAACTGTTTTACCACCGTACTGGATGATTAATCAAAGTTTTTGTCACAAGGCTGACTTCATTGAAACTTTTGCCACGAGGCTGGCTGATTAATCAAAACTTTTTGTCACAAGGCTGACTTCATTGAAAGTTTTTGCCACAAGGCTGGTTAAACAAACATAAAATTAAATAGATGTATGTGATGATATAGATTAGATACATCTAGCATTTAGACGACATTTGTCTATTTTCATTTGCTTCCACTAGCATAAGTGGGAACTACGATTGCTCTGACTTTCTCAACATCCCTTTGAGAATACGTAGGCACAAGGTCGATCCTTGGCGAGCGAAACAAAACAAAACAAAAAAACCATTCAAACCTTAGCACCCGTAGACCCCGAGCTACAGATGCTCTGATTCCCTCTAAGGGATATGTATGCAGAGGATCGCGATGATCTTTGCGAGCATAATCAAACAAACACCTTAGGTCCCACCTATTTCACAAGAACCTCTCAATAACATGGAATGAAAAACAAAGTAAAGAACCCTGTAGAGTACTACAGATACGTTGGGTGCTAATACCTTCCCTTCGTATAACCAACCCTCTTACCCAAAGATCTCTCCCCCCACTTTTAGGTTATTGCAGCTTTTTTCCTTTTCCTCCTTTGGAAATAATAAAAAGTTTGGTCGGTACAAAGAAAAATCATTTTTTTTGAGCACTCGAGCCCAAAGAAGGCATCAGGTGTCTCATCCCACAAAAAAGAGGAACAAAAACGGTTTTTCGCCCGCGACAGTGAGGAATCTTAACATTTGGAACCAGACAGAGGTCTGCAGCATTCTTTCCAAATAAATCTTGTCCTCGGAGAGTCTTGAGTTCCTTCTGCATTTGCAGAAATTATTCCTGGAACTCGTCCAATCTTTCATACACGCCAGCATCCTCACTTGGAGCGTGATGATATACTTGTCCGCCTTGCGGGGGAAAAGTATGCATAATGGGCTGTGGAGAAGCCATGACAGCAGATCTTGGTATCTCAGCATTCTGTTGTGTGAAACCTATTGCCGTTGCTCTTGGAACTTCAAATTCCAGAGGTTTGTAACCCTCCGGTGGACGCATATCCATGGTGACTTTTGGAGCTTCAGAAGCTGGAGGTATGTACCCTTCTGGAGTAAAGTTATACGGCATGCCCCAAGGTCGATCAGGCGGCATGGTATACTGAGGAATAGGAGTAGAAACAATCTCGGAAACCACAGTCCTTTGTGGTTCTTTTGGCGTTGGTCGATTCTGCGCAACTACCAGGGCTTCTACCATACTATTGAGTCTTTCAACAGTACCTTTGAGAGTATTAATCTCTTCTCTGAGTTCTTCATTCTCTTGCTCAAAGTCTTCCATTCTTTTCTTGCGACTTGAACGAGTGTTGTATGGATGAGACAGCTTGAAAGTCTTGGTTCACCTCCTTCTCGTCCTCTCTTTCTGGAGAAAGGAAAGTGACTATTAGATCCGCGACAATTCTCGTGTCAGTGCGTACGACTAAAGCGATGCATGATATGTAATTAAGTTATTATTTTTCAAGGAAACACCATAATTACGTTATGAAACATCAAACTTTTATTAATTAAGCGAAAACGCTGTTTTTACACACTTTGAAAATGGAAATACAGAGAAACTGAGAGAAAGGACTCTAAAACTTTGACGAAGAGCCGACTTCACGTTCTAACATCTTCTTCTGTTTCTTGAGCTGAGCATTCTCTGACGTGAGCTGATCGATGATCCAGGAAGCAGGAGGAATATGATGAGAAAGTGACGTTTGTGTCACTTGTCGATCGAGCACTTCAAGTAACTCATCCTTCCTTCTTAGGATGTTTTGAATTTCAACATTTTCCGTGTTGACAATTCGATACTTGTTCCTCCAAGCATTCCTTTCTTGGCATACCTTGTTTAATGCCGCTTGCAGTTTTTCAACATCGGTGGAGAAAAGGTAAATTGGTTCCCTTAGGGGAATAGGTTCTTGATGTTGATATGGCATCCTGAGCTTGAATGCTCTGACGCGTGCCCATTGAAGGTAAGGATCCAGGGAGATGCAAAGATGTTTTCCTAACAATCTTCTCCCTTTGCTGTGTACAAGACGCCAGGCTTGGACAATTTCCTTCTTCAGCATGTTGCTATGATCGTCGATGTTCTTGAAGAACAGACCTTCCAATTGTATGTTACTTGGTATATTTTTCATGGGATAGCCGTATTGACGACGGGCTAAAGCTGGATTGTAACTGATTCCTCCCTTAGTTCCAATAAGGGGTATGTTGGGAAAACTTCCACAACTGAAGATGATCTTGGTTTCGTCGTTGTCAGGACTATGTAACACCCTTCTAAACCCCACGGAAATTAATAAAATAATTTTCAGAGTAAAACATGAAAACAAGGGTGCCACAATTCAATTTAGAACAAATTATCACAAATTCATTGTCATGCTTTCACTAAGGAACAATCTGTCATAATACACAAACATCTCATGTTTACACAGCGGAGAATTCATCATACGGATAAGCATAACATCATCTATGCAATATCCCACATAATCTAATACAACAACATGATAGAGTATCATCATAAAACTCTAATCTAACGTTCCCCCAGTGTTACAATATCAGAGCATGACACCGACGCTATACTAAACAAACTGACTCATGAGCTAATCCTCACCGAGCCAAAAGCCGCTACTCGCCAATCTGAAATCATCAAAGTAAGGGTGAGTCTCATCACAGTTAACAAATATTATTGCATCTTAAATAACAACACATCATAGTTATATTATTCACCCAATTCATCATATTCAGATTATCAGGAACATCTATCATTTACACAAACATCAACAGAACACATCTTTCAAGCAGACCATCATACTCAACATTAATCCAACAAAACACACAAACAACACATCATCAATATTTATAACACTGGAATACATCCAATCATGTTATAAAAGTATGCATATGTATGAACTGACACTATGCATGTGGTACCAACCTCGTCAAATGGGAATAACCCATGACCGATCCAACATCATCCAGATACGGCCCTGCCAGCACAGATTCCTCACAATGGGAATCATGCCCTTCACTGATCCAACACACCCTTATGGATACAGTATCATCAATGCACATGAATGAATGCAACATATACAACATACTTATACCATCGTCAAGTCTAATGAGTAACATCATCAAATACTCATTTCATCATCATCATTAACATCATCATCATCAAAGTATGTTTATATACATTAGCATCATTCAATACAATCAATCATCATCATCATCATCATCATTAAAGAACATACATGTGTCCACATCAATCATCATCATCAATAAGAAGAACACACATGTACCCACATCATTCCAATACAATCAATCAACATCATACAATTCTCTACAAATCATCACATCATAATGTTTTCAAAATAACAACTCATATTGTCACATGTCATCACATATGTCAACAATATATCATCCAATTAAATAAATCATCACATGACTAATATTTCCACATAGCATGTATTTTAACATATCTCATCACTTATATGTACAATACATCAATCACCACGAAATACAATCATACTTAAAGATAATTGGATTCACACCTCATTTTATCATTTAAACACGTAGGTTATCTCATAAGATTCATCGTGCTCGAAACGACACTAAAAACGGACCTACGGTTCGAAAGTTACACATCATTTAACTTTCCCAAGAAAACAACTAACGCTACAGTACGCGGCGCGACCAAGACTACGCGGCGCGACCTGAAGCCATACCAACACGTTCGCGGCGCCAACTCATGGACGCGGCGCGATGCGAGGAAAAGTACGCCTTCGCGGCGCCAACACTAGGACGCGGCGCGAACTGGCGATTTCACAGATTTTCGGGTCTGCGTCAGACCTGCGATTTGACTCAATTTGAGTCCAAAACTGACTCTAAACATCATATACAGGCAGCTAATCATCAATTGCATCATTATTCATCATCACACATCAAAACAACACATAATCAACCAATAATCCATTGCAATTTTCATCAATTCATAACCTCCCTAAACCTAACATATGACCCAATTGACTCAACAACATCCCTAATCAATATTATTATCTAAGAACACGATAATAGATGATAACCAGAGAGTCCCCCCTTACCTTAGCCAAGAGTTCTTGATCTTTGGTCCTCTCCTCCTTGTTTCCTCTTTACGTTCCTCAGCTCTTCTCTTCCACTTCTCATCTTTCACGTTCTGACTCCTTTTTCCTCATTTTCCAATTTTCCTTATTATTTTATAAAATAAGCCTTAATTGGAACAAGACCTTTTACTAACATAGCACCCCCCCCTCTTTACTAACACTACACTTGGCCCAATAGCCTATCTCATATTTCTTTCCAAATAATTCCACAAAATACTGAATAATTCCAAATAATAATTTAATTTCCAATTAAATTAAATTTAGAAAATATGGGGTGTTACAACTCTCCCCCACTAAAAGAGTTTTCGTCCTCGAAAACATACCTCAAGTAACCAGCTCGTATAAGAGTCCTTCACCTGACTCTCCAGCTCCCAATTAACAGTACCATCAGTCCATCCTCAAAATCCATCTGACATAACCAACAGGAAGCATGTTTCACACATTCAAATCCCAGTTCTTATGTCACCTTTGACTATCCAAAGTATACCACCCGCTATATCTCCAAAAAGATTAGCACAACAGAACATAGGTATAACCTATACAATACGCTCAACAAACGAGTAATACAATTACACAATTTATAGTATGATCACACTGATCAACACTGCAGTAATGCATTCCATCTACCAAACATACCAACCTTAGACACACCTTTCCATCTAAGTGATAATGTAATACTTACCTTTTTCATCAACCACTTCCTTCAAGAAACTCAATACTCGTATTCTTATACCATTGAATTCCAATTATCTGACTCCTCTTAAGTCACACCAGTAATTATCCAACACGTTACATTCCGCTTTTTCCGCACTACTCTGACTACTCATCACAATCACCTATACCAAATAGATTTCTGAGTTTTACCTGATTCCGACTCTCTTTACTCCTTCGTTTCAAGGATCATTCTTTACCATCCATGGTACTAGTCCACCACTCATCAATACTTACTCGCACTTAAAACCAAATTCCTGATTTACTTCATCTATTAAACATTCCAACCATCGGAATGAGTGCACACACAAGTAATTATAATCACGCTCGTCATCCTCGATACACCATTTCTTACAAAACAACTCGATTTGAGTTTCGCTCTTTTCTAAGAATTAAATCAATTTCTCCCTTCATAGAGTATAATTCCTCATTATATCTGGAATCTACAATAACCCCTTGACAACAACACAAAAATATCACAACGTCACATAGCATCAACTCTTCGTTTTAATTCCGCCGAATACGTACTCGTTAATTACGCACAACCATAATAACATATTCATCATCTCGGCAATTATTCAAAGGAGTTATAATTCTCCGACACGACATCCTTACATCCACTGAATTCTAAATCCAACATATAGATCAATACATATTCTCTATGTAGGCTTCCGACATATTAATTCCTTACTTCCCGCGAGTAGTACTCATAACACTACTCCTCATCACAATTTTGCTGCGCGACTCCGATTACCCATCTTAAGTCATCATCCACCATGTCGCACTCTTTCATATTCACTTCTTCATAAGTTCACACAACATAGTGAGTGATTATTCTCACGGCTCAGTATCCATCACATCTTAAACCATTAAGGTAACAAAACAAGCTTATCTCTTCTATATGATTTCATCTACTACCAACAAGAGATTTAGGGTGATCAAGTCCTAAATTTGTCAATATTAGTTGAAAATCATATTTAAGCATAAACCGTCGTTACTACATAATAGTGTCCATTTTCCGAGTTTGCACCCAAACTCATTAACATCGTCATAGCCCAATAATTCACTACGGTGTCCTTCTAGGATATCCTTCAGAAGCTCATAACATCAGTTACGCAAATCCAATCACTCAACCTCATTACATCGTTTTCGTCGATTCTGAATTCACCGCCTTTACTTTGGTAATTCAAAGTCAACCTATCGATCAACTCAACATAATCTTTCTGACCTTCTCTAATCTCGTCAAGAATACCACTAGTCATCTTCTAGCATACTCAATCTAACACTATTAGGATCACCTTCACATACCAACTCAAGTCTCTAAATTGTCCAATTAAATCCAACTCATTCATCCTTAGCACCGACATATTTAAAGACTTCTTACGCAACACAATAGCACAACATTTATAACTCGTGGTTTTAATCCGAATTCTATTACGTCCCTCACGTCCAATTATCATCCCACTCGGAATCTCAACAAAGTCTCCCTCACGTCAACAATGTTAGAAATTCTCTACAACCTTCTTTTATACTTATCGTTACCTTGCCATCACAAATACGATTCCAATAGTTCTAAAGTTTATTCCATCCTTACTATTAATTCACTTCTCCCTAAAATCCATCGGCCCTCAAACCATCTTTATTACCGAACAGCTCATCAACTTATTCATCAACATCACGTTCCACTCAATTTTTGTTTCAAACAATCACGGTAGTAGGCATTCCTATCCAACCAGTTTCACGCTTCCATAACCGACTTCAGAACCTCTCCTCATAGGGTCACTCTACCGTATTTATAACTCTTCCATAAATTAGAACACAATCCCTCCTCCTCGTAGGTTCAAACGACACGTCAATCTGACACTCAGAACCCAAGATATGAATTTTCCAATCATTGCCCGAAAAATGCAACACTGACTCATGCAGCGACACTCTATACGATATATCCAAAACTCCTCAATTGGTAGATTCAATTCTTAAAATCACTCCTCAACAAACCTGTTAGTTGTTCCTTCGATCCCTTCAACACTGACACTGACATCCCGTGCAGTACCAACAAACAAGTCTAGTTCTAAGAGCACGCGTAACCGCAACTTCACCTCTTTCCAACATCATTCTGTCACAATTAAATATATTACAGCTGCTGCAACCATTTTTATAACAAAGTTCATCTCATTAGCTTTCCGACGCTTCAAACGGAACTCAATTCGGGTGTCCAGAACTCCAGTTATGAATTTTCGAAGTTCCGCAGCTATTCAGCAATTTCCCTGCGTTTTGCATACGAAAATCTCACTCCAAAACTCATTCTCTTCAACTCGATCACATTCCAAACAGCCCCTTATCGTATCTCTTCACTTCCAAACATCCTTATAACTTAAGCGACGCATTCCCCCGCCGAAGTCCGCTTTCTGCAACCTCACGACAACAATCCTCCTTGCAAACTCGTAACTGAACCTCTTCCGAGACGCAAGGCTACTCAACTGACAACTTTGCAGCACACCGGCAGAGCCGACACATCGCAATTCTCCAATCTCCTTCTCTTACAATAACTGTCAATTACCTCTAATCACCTTCAACTCGGAAAACAACAAACTCCGACAACGCTCGCACTGTCTCCAACAACAGCCTACTGAATCAATCTTCTTCAACTGAAACAAAACCGAGAAGCGAAGCTTCTCCCCCACTTGTTTCAATCCAACACCTGCAACAAACAACCAAGTACCGACAGTGATTCACTCACATGTCGCGTACCAAGGAATAAAATGCCGACAATATACAACTGTCGCGCAACTCAACTGACTCAACAATTGGCCGGACGGACCGACCTGCTCTGATACCACTATTGTAACACCCTTCTAAACCCCACGGAAATTAATAAAATAATTTTCAGAGTAAAACATGAAAACAAGGGTGCCACAATTCAATTTAGAACAAATTATCACAAATTCATTGTCATGCTTTCACTAAGGAACAATCTGTCATAATACACAAACATCTCATGTTTACACAGCGGAGAATTCATCATACGGATAAGCATAACATCATCTATGCAATATCCCACATAATCTAATACAACAACATGATAGAGTATCATCATAAAACTCTAATCTAACGTTCCCCCAGTGTTACAATATCAGAGCATGACACCGACGCTATACTAAACAAACTGACTCATGAGCTAATCCTCACCGAGCCAAAAGCCGCTACTCGCCAATCTGAAATCATCAAAGTAAGGGTGAGTCTCATCACAGTTAACAAATATTATTGCATCTTAAATAACAACACATCATAGTTATATTATTCACCCAATTCATCATATTCAGATTATCAGGAACATCTATCATTTACACAAACATCAACAGAACACATCTTTCAAGCAGACCATCATACTCAACATTAATCCAACAAAACACACAAACAACACATCATCAATATTTATAACACTGGAATACATCCAATCATGTTATAAAAGTATGCATATGTATGAACTGACACTATGCATGTGGTACCAACCTCGTCAAATGGGAATAACCCATGACCGATCCAACATCATCCAGATACGGCCCTGCCAGCACAGATTCCTCACAATGGGAATCATGCCCTTCACTGATCCAACACACCCTTATGGATACAGTATCATCAATGCACATGAATGAATGCAACATATACAACATACTTATACCATCGTCAAGTCTAATGAGTAACATCATCAAATACTCATTTCATCATCATCATTAACATCATCATCATCAAAGTATGTTTATATACATTAGCATCATTCAATACAATCAATCATCATCATCATCATCATCATTAAAGAACATACATGTGTCCACATCAATCATCATCATCAATAAGAAGAACACACATGTACCCACATCATTCCAATACAATCAATCAACATCATACAATTCTCTACAAATCATCACATCATAATGTTTTCAAAATAACAACTCATATTGTCACATGTCATCACATATGTCAACAATATATCATCCAATTAAATAAATCATCACATGACTAATATTTCCACATAGCATGTATTTTAACATATCTCATCACTTATATGTACAATACATCAATCACCACGAAATACAATCATACTTAAAGATAATTGGATTCACACCTCATTTTATCATTTAAACACGTAGGTTATCTCATAAGATTCATCGTGCTCGAAACGACACTAAAAACGGACCTACGGTTCGAAAGTTACACATCATTTAACTTTCCCAAGAAAACAACTAACGCTACAGTACGCGGCGCGACCAAGACTACGCGGCGCGACCTGAAGCCATACCAACACGTTCGCGGCGCCAACTCATGGACGCGGCGCGATGCGAGGAAAAGTACGCCTTCGCGGCGCCAACACTAGGACGCGGCGCGAACTGGCGATTTCACAGATTTTCGGGTCTGCGTCAGACCTGCGATTTGACTCAATTTGAGTCCAAAACTGACTCTAAACATCATATACAGGCAGCTAATCATCAATTGCATCATTATTCATCATCACACATCAAAACAACACATAATCAACCAATAATCCATTGCAATTTTCATCAATTCATAACCTCCCTAAACCTAACATATGACCCAATTGACTCAACAACATCCCTAATCAATATTATTATCTAAGAACACGATAATAGATGATAACCAGAGAGTCCCCCCTTACCTTAGCCAAGAGTTCTTGATCTTTGGTCCTCTCCTCCTTGTTTCCTCTTTACGTTCCTCAGCTCTTCTCTTCCACTTCTCATCTTTCACGTTCTGACTCCTTTTTCCTCATTTTCCAATTTTCCTTATTATTTTATAAAATAAGCCTTAATTGGAACAAGACCTTTTACTAACATAGCACCCCCCCCTCTTTACTAACACTACACTTGGCCCAATAGCCTATCTCATATTTCTTTCCAAATAATTCCACAAAATACTGAATAATTCCAAATAATAATTTAATTTCCAATTAAATTAAATTTAGAAAATATGGGGTGTTACAGACTACACCAATCAATGTCTGTATGAGTGAGAGACATGATTTTTTGTGACCAGTAAAGGCCATCCCTCATATTCCAGAAAGTGCTAGACTTCGGCAGGTGTGAAATGAACCATTCGTATAACAATGGTACGCAGCATGTGATTAATCCTCCTCGCTGCAGGTTTCTTGAATGCACAGAGTAATAAGCATCCGCAAGCAAGGTTGGAACTGGATTCCCAATTAAGAAGATCTTAATTGCGTTGATGTCGACGAAATCGTTAATGTTAGGGAACAAAAACAATCCGTAGATAAGCAAAGCCAAGACTTCCTCAAATGCGCTCATATCTTGGATGCTGACGAAGTACCGAGCTTGATCAAACAGGAATTTGGAGGGCAATCCTTGAATTCCTCCTCTACTCACCATATGAGTTCTGATGTCGACTACGTTCAAAGGAGTAGTTGCAGCAATGATAATGTCGTCAGGATTCTTTTCCAAACCGGAGTACGGATCTTGCGCGTACACGGGTATTCCAATCAGACGAGAGTACTCCTCCAACGTAGGCATGAGCTGATAATCTGGAAAGGTGAAGCAGTGATACGTTGGATCGTAAAACTGTACCAAGGTGGGAAGGACCCCATCCACAATGTTGGTATTGAGCAAAGGCAGAAGTTTTCCATACTTCTCCTTGAAAGCCTGGGGGTTGACCACCAGTTTTCCGAGCTTTCCCAGTTCCTCGACCTGGGGAATCTTGAAGGTGTATTTCCTAGCTCTCTTTCTTCCATAATCCATGGTATAGATCCTTAAGTCCTTTCTCCGTTTCTCTCTTTCTATGAAGTTCAAAACGTTCGTTATTTAGTTTCCTTGAAAAACGACTCGAAAAAGACTCTTTTTTTTGTTTTTAGTTGTTTATTAATGAATGATGCATGAATGCATGAATGCACACACAAGAGTTTTTAAACAAACATGGCGTTGAAGGGTATAGTGGTCATGAAGTCCAAACGCAATCCCCGCCCCAATGGTAAACTAAGGTTAAGGATTTTTGTACCTGTAGAACGGGTTCTAGGGGTCTCAGAGTTTTTGCTCAACCTTAAAGATACGTTGATTGGTATCTATAAGAGAGTTTTCTCTGAGTGTAGTATCTGCGTGACAATTACTTCCGTAATCACCGCTCTACGTCCTAAAAAAGGCTTTAAGTGGGGTTAATGTGTTTCTAGGTCCTCCTGGTACAAATCAGTCTCGGAATGCAGTGGCGCAGTTAATCACAACCAGCCAGGCAAATCCCAAGAGTAGACTTGGAAACCAAGATTAGAGGGCCTTCACCGGGAAGACATCCTCCATCCTATCTTATGTTGCACTCAAATCCGGGTATAGGATTTCTCACCACAAGGGGGAATCAAGCCCTTTCCCGATACAGAATAAACAAAATAAACAAATATATATGCAACAATCACATGATATAACACAGAGGTTAGGCAGGACCTCTCTTGTTTGAGGGGGAATTTGGCATCCCTAATTCCTCATTGGGGCTGGACCAGCAACAGGTCAACCATTGGTTTGGATGAAAAACCAAGGTTTTTAACACTTATATCCCCAGCAGAGTCGCCATTTTTCTGTGGTGGTCGTTTTCTTTACCTCCCCGTTTCACTTGGGAGGACGGCACGCTAAACCCTTCACGCGAAATTTGGAAGGAGAATGCGCCCGTGGCGGGATGAATTTTGTTTCAGTTCTTCCTACGATATCACACGAACTTTCTTATTTGTCCTACGAGTAGGAAAGGGGAAAAAAGATCTCAACTAAACCCTAGGAGTTTGCTAAGTGTGGGGATTTCACCTAGACTAGAAATTCTGGAGTCCGGGAGGTCGGTTATACATAGGGAAGTGTTTAAACACCCTACATATCTGTAGTACTCTACAGGAACCTTCTCTGTGTCATTTGTGATTGTGTTTATTGCTAATGATTGGGAAATTTCTCCTTTGTATTAGGAGAAGGAATTGATTTGAATAAAAGAAAGACAGACAGACAGACTGACTATTTTTGGTATTTTATTAGCTCGCTGAGATTCCTTGTGAACCTCATGCCTACATATCCCTAGTGGAAGTCAGAGCTTAATGTAGTTCGGGGAACTAACTAGGGAAATTACTTGTTTTTGGTGCCTTGCTTAAAGCTCAAGGTTGAAGCTTGAATTAAATCTCTGTTTACAGTAAAGAGACATGAAATCATCTTTACAGAGAGGTATTAGTACTATTCTACCACAGACATTTAAAGGAGTGACAGAATAACTGAATTCATTTCATTCAAGAGGGGGACCTTACTTGTGTATGTGCAAGTATACCAGTCAAATGCCTCTTAAATGAAAGAAAGATGCTCATCCAAATTAGGGAAAGTTACCACATGTCTGGGTTTTACTGCCAGCTCATGCCTTTCAAAATCCTAAATGGGAGACTTGATTAAAATTGAAATTGAAATTGAAATGTTTGTTTGAATGTGGTAGAGTAGTAAAAATATCTCTCTATAGAGATAAGCTATGTCTATCTACTGTATATAAGATCTGACTTTAGCTGGCTTGAATGAGGCCCAAGCTTGAGGCTTTTTGATTGACTTATTAATTATTATTGACTCTGGGAGATGACTCCACTGGGGATTAATTACAGGGTATTTTTGTGTTCTGTACAAAGCCCAGAATTGAGGCTGACTCTACTTAGGGAGACTCTATTTATGTGCCTTGTACAAAGCCCAAGGTTGAGGCTAACTGTTGAGAATAATTGAATGAATGACTCTATTTTATGTGCCTTGTACAAAGCCCAAGGTTGTGGCTGACTCTAGCTAGGGAAAACATTATTTTCTGCCTTGTACAAAGCCCAAGGTTGTGGCGGACTCTTAAATGAATTAAGTACGGATGACTATACGGGGAAAGATCCTAAGTGTTAGGAATCTTTGACACATGAAAAATAGGGTTTATCTGCCTTGTACAAAGCCCAAGGTTGTGGCTACTGAATGATGAAGAACTTACTGGGGAGACTCTATTATCTGCCTTGTACAATGCCCAAGGTTGAGGCTGACTCTTGACAGGGGAGTTTTATTGTTTGGGTGCCTTGTATGAAGCCCAAGGTTGAGGCTAACTGTTTTTGTTGGTTTTGATTCTACTGAGGAGGTTTTATTTATTAAAAGACTGTTTTTCTTTGGAAGCTAACCCTTTCCAGGGATTTTGACTCAGCTGGAGAATTTGTCTATTAAAAGACTGATTTTATCATGTTTTTTGGAGGCTGACCCTTTCCAGGGGTTTTGACTCTTTTGGGGAACTTATCTCCTAAGAGAAATGAATCTTTATTTTTTGACATTTTTAGTAATTGACTTTGGAGGCTAACCCTTTCCAGGGATTTTATTGAAAATGAAAGAATGTGTGGAAGCTAACCCTTTCCAGGGATTTATTGAAAAGGAGGTTGATTTTAATTGACTTTGGAGGCTAACCCTTTCCAGGGGTTTTATTGAAAATGAATGGCAGAAAGATTATCTAATGGAGACTTCTTGTTTAAAGCCCAAGATGAAGGCTGACTCAATGCTGAGGATGACCCAAAGCATGGATCCTAGACTCTGCTAAGGAAGATTGATGAAGATAAGGGTGACAGAGACTGTCCATGTCTCTCATTCCAAAAAGTGTACTCAATGCAAAATTGAGACAAAACTTAGCTGGTTTAAAGTCTGGTTTAAATTGGAAGAAACTCACCAGGGTAGGCTAAAAGGTGACTAAAGACCTGTTCCTATGTTTATAAGAAACCTGATGGGTCCTTGTATACAAGCTCAAGAGGAAGCTGGAAATGCTTTTAAGAAGCCTGTGGGTCCTTGTACAAAGCCCAAGAGGAGGCTAATCGAGGGTCCTTGTTATAGCACAAGAGAAAGCTATGTAGTTTTGAACTTATTTTGGCTCTAAGCAAATGGGTAAGAGGTTTCACCGGGAATAATTCCTCTTTGGGTGGATGTGTCCTATTTATTTGGATTCTAAGGTTTTTGCCAAGATGTTTCACCGGGAATAATTCATCTTGGGGGTTTGAACTACAGATCTCTAATTAGGAAAGAGCCTTCACCGGGAAGACATTCTCAATCCTAGGTCATATTCCTATAATATATATATATATAGTTTAACTGTCCTAAGGTTTATACTCAAACGTAGTTCTAAACTAATATATGCACAGTTTATATTTGACAGTAATTTAAATAAAGACTGTAAATTGAAAGCTTGTAAAGCCTAACCTGGATGGAGTGGAGGCCATTGAAGAAGTATGTACAGAGCCTCAACAGTAATTTTTGTTGTTTTGTTGATAACAGTTGAATATATATATGATAAACAGTTAATGGTTTTTGAAAACAGAAGAAGTGAAGATGGACAAAGGTCACATAGTATCTGAAGAGTTTCACCGGGAATAATGCCCTTCAAATACCTGAAGAATGTTTTGAAAACAGAAAGAAGATTTTGAAAATACAGTTTTGAAAACAAGCTAAGAAGAGAAGGTTTTTGGGACTTACACTCTATTAGAGGCCCAGTACTTTACAGTACTGGTTATGAGAGCAATTTGAAAATGATTTTGAATGATGCAAGGTTTTGTTGTTTGAAAACCTTAATCATCCGTCTAATCAGAGATTGAAAACAGTTTTGAAAATTGACAAAAGTCAACTTAATTAGGGTAAAAATAAAGACTTTTTAACTAATTAAGACCTAAACAATTAGGGTTTTATCATAAAATTATTTACAAAGTGATTAGGTTAAAATAAAGTGATAATATATATTTAAAGTATTTAAGAAAACACTTAAAATATACTATTTTAAACCTAATAAAAATATATGAAATAAATAATATTTTTATGATTTTTTTTTATTATTCACAAAATAGGTATATTAAATGATAGGTGTATGAAAAATGAAGTGAAAATGATTTAATTTGATAGGTTAAATAAATATGTGAAGTTTGTGAGAAAATGAAAGAAATTGTGTGTTTAAAAAAATAGTTTTGGCCCTTGGAGGGTTTGAACCCACGCCCTCTAGGTCACACACTCAAAACAAACACCACTGAGCCAACGCGCGTGTGGTGATAGTAACTTGCATTCATTTGGTTATGTTTCAAAACAACTAGTAAATCATTGAAAAATAAAAGAATCAAAAAGTCTGGGGCGAGGGGGATTCGAACCCCAGACTTGAGGCATGATGAGACTAAGGGCGTATGGGAGGCCACTAGGGCAAGTTTGTTCAGTCGTTTAAGGAACGCATACCATTCAAAATAAAATAAACTTTGGCCCCAGATTCAAATTTTGCGCGCCATGGCCATAGTCATCTTCTTCCTCGAGCTCAAAGATTTTCAAAATCCTAACTCTCTGGTTTCTCAACTAAATGACATGATGTAAACATCAATCTTGTTCTAAATTTCCTCACGAATCTAGATATGTAACTAACATTTATTTATATGAACTACAACTACCTAATTTCTCAGAAAACTCTAAGAACATATAAACCCTAAATTTGAAATTAAATGACAAACAAGATGAATAAATGCAAGATGATAGAGGGTTTTCAATCCTCTGATGATGCTAAACAAGATAGAATCGAGCTTTAACTCAGTGAGTGCTTAAATTAAAGAGGTGAAGTTCAGAAACTTACCTCTGAAAATGGAAGTCGTGAGGATGATTGAGAGCAACTGGGCTTGAATGAATGATCTCAATAGCTTCCCTGAGACTCAATGATGCTGACTGAATGCTTATTGGAGCTTGAATCCTCCTGAATTGCTCTATGGACCTCCCTCGATTTCAGCTTCAAGTGAACATGGAGGTTGTTGAATTTGGAGTTACAGATGAGCTGCAGCCATCTGGTTAGCTTCACTATGACCTGAGGAGTGTGCCTGGATGATTGGCTTGGCTCAGAACCTCCTGAATCACTCCATGGACCTCCAACTGCAAATGCTCCAAAGTGAGAGCAACAATGGTGTTCCTCCACTTACAGAAGTGATCCAGGTGCTTGGATCACCTCAAATGACCTCCCTTGAGATGTTAGAATGTTCACTTCCCAAAGATGAGCTCTGGTTTGAAGAAATCGATTCTTCTTGCCAAAGAACTTTGAAAAACAATGAACATGAGAAAAGAAAGAGAAAGCAAGGAATATGGTTGCTTTGGTGTGTTTTTCTACTGAATTATGCTCTCCTATTTATAGGCAAATGTCTCAGTACTGAGTGAGAGAGTGAGCTTGCTTAGTGAAGCAAGTTTGGTTTCTTAGCCATGAAGAAATTTCAAAGAATATCCAAGTGTGATCATTGCATTTTCGAGCCACCTCCCCTATCCATTGATTCTATCTGATCTTAGGGGACAATTCAGATGCAAAGTGAGCTCCAATTGGTTGATGAGAAGATTCCTTGGGTGATTCATCAATTTGCCATAAATTCACAAAAGTAATCATTACATAATCACATGTTCTTGTTTTAGGAATCTTCTTCAATTATCATGGCATGGTGAAAATGAATGCATGGCATGTTTTCAGATGTGTTATGGGTCGTGTAGCATCCATTAGTGAAGCAAAATGCACAAAATTGCAAAGTTCCAATTTGCACATGACCTATAATTTTACTTCATGAGGCCAACTTTGAACAAGCATAACTCCTAGCTCAAATTGAATTTGGAGAAGGTTGAACACAATTTGGAAAGCCCTAAACATCTACTTCAAATCATTAGTTTATGTCTTCTTCAGAATCATTTGGGAAATTTGTGAAAAATGAGCCCAAAGTTGGATGAAAACTAGGTTAAAACACTTAGAAAAATTTCTAAGTGTTTATGACCTAAACTTCAAAATTTCCAAAACTTCATAAATGGTTGATCTTTTGAAAAAAGTTCCTTTGTAAGATGTTGTTTTATTTTGCAAGATCTACAACTTTCATGTTGGAAGTTTTTTGAGTTGTGTAGGTGAAATTTTGAGTTCTCACCATGCCTTCAAAAACCCTAATTCCCGACTTTTTGCTCCTTGATGAATTTCTTTGAATTTCTTTGGTCAAATGACTTTGACATCCATATATTGATGATATTGATCTTTGAAAGTCATTTTTTGACCAAAAACCTTAAAAGTCAATGATGATCCCACACAGTTGACTTTTCCTGACAAAGTGAATTTTTTGGGCTTTTGTGTAGAAACAAGATCTTCTCCTCAAATGAATGATGTAAATGGATTATATTGAGGTAGTAGAGATTCTTGAATCATGTCTTGAGTTTTGGATCCATGCCCTGATTAAAAGTCAACTATCTTGGTGAATTAGGTCAAAAACCCTAATTGTCGACCAGAGGACAATGATGACTGTAGACTTTGAACTGAGGTGTAATGTCCAGTGGATCTTATTATATGAGTTGTTTGAAGATGACTAATGTCTTTGAATGGTCCCTTAGGGCTTTTTAGGGTTTCCCAAAGGTGATCCCTGATTTTAGTCCTTGATAGGCTCCAAACCCTAGTCTGTTGATCTGAGTAATCCTGTACTTAGATGACTGGGTATCTTAATCAATCATAGGTGTAATAATGAGGCTTTTGAGTCTTATGATTGTATTAGAGACTAATCCCTCTATTGATTGATCCTTTGCCTGAGTTTTCTTGTCTTTGAACACCCTTGATTGAATGTTAGGCTGTTCTGGATACTTGCCTCGACTTGATGAAAAATCCTGAAGATATGTCATCTCAGGGGGGTCAAAAATTAGGGTATGACAGATGCCCCTATTTAAGTTTCTTTTATCTGGAGGGAGAGAGATTGATATCTCGATCTTTCCGGCGTAAAAGAGACTTAAATATCGAGGAATGCCCGAATTTTGGGCGCTCCTGAGATGTTGTAATTGATAAAATCTTTGCATGACTTGATCCCGTTGTCGCACTTGGCGGGGGATGAGGAGACAAACTCCTGCAGAAATACTTGATGTGGATTCTGGCGAATGGATGGCAGTATAGGATGCGCAATCCATCTTCTTTAACTAAGTGTTGATACTTAGAGAAAGGTAAACAACCCCCCCTCGTTTCGGATGTCCATATCTCGAAACTGGCCTTAGTTGTGTTTGGACAATATCTCAGATAAAGAGAAAATTTCCAAAGGTTCGTTTCCTCGTCAAACTTCTCATCAGCACTTGGAGATGAGATACCATTTGACGGTAATAAAGAAACTTCAAAGGTTTGTTTCCTCATCAAACTTCTTACCAGCACTTGGAGGTAAGATACCATTTGATGGTAAATAAAGAAACTTTAAGGGTTTGTTTCCTCATCAAACTTCTTACCAGCACTTGGAGGTAAGATACCATCTGATGGTAAATAAAGAAACTTCAAGGGTTTGTTTCCTCATCAAACTTCTTACCAGCACTTGGAGGTAAGATACCATTTGATGGTAAATAAAGAAACTTCAAAGGTTTGTTTCCTCATCAAACTTCTTACCAGCACTTGGAGATAAGATGCCATTTGACGGCTGTAAAGAAACTTCAAAGGTTTGTTTCCTCATCAAACTTCTCATCAGCACTTGGAGATGAGATACCATTTGATGGTAATAAAGAAACTTCAAAGGTTTGTTTCCTCATCAAACTTCTCATCAGCACTTGGAGATGAGATACCATTTGATGGTAACAAAGTTTTTTTTTGTAAGAAAGTGATATCAACTCAAGAGTTATAGTAGACCTTAAGGAGTCGGGATACCTTTGGTAACGGTATGCTTTCGAACTAACCATGTTTCAGTTAGGACTTTTAAGGGTTGTAACGTGGCCTGGTTCACAGTTTAGAGAAACAAAAGATAGAGGCTCAAAGTTTATTTGTACCCATCCCAATCTTCGTGATGTTCTCCAGTCCTATGCCCAGTTAGCTATGCGTTTAGTCTCCAAAAGAATTTGGGAATTGTGACATTGGCATTTATGATGGTTCAAAAACCAAAGGTTTATCTGCAAAAGCAGTCATTCTCCTTTTTGTAATTTTTCCTTTTGTCGAAGGTACATAGTGACCTTTTTTCGACTTTGTTATCCCTAACTTTTGCCTGAACTGTTTGTTTTAAAACTGCAGTCAGCGGGATGCCCCAATGTTGCCTAAGTCTCCTTAATAGGTTTTGACTCAGCAGGCTTTTGCATTGCTTTCTCTTTTTTTCTTTGCGGATATTGACTGCCAGGCTCAATCATGACGGAGAACCATCGGTGGTTATGTTCAAAGGAACAGTTTGGAATAATTAAGTTAACTGAGCAGCTACCCTACCCCAGGTTATATATTAAGGGTTTTATTTTGTATGAAGGAAAACTCCTACTTCTTTGGGCTCAAAAGGGGTTGACGAGGGATTAACATCCTTATATCTCCATTATTTAGGGATTGAACAAATGCCTGTACATCGTCAACACAATCAGTTCGAAAGCGTAGTGTATGAAATTGTGGTATCGTTTTCTTCATTCTCCCTCTAAAGGTGTACGACTTTTAACGAGAGTTGAATATCACAAATGAGAAAACCGAGTAAAAACACAGTTTTAAATATAGTGAGAACACTAGGAGTAAATCAAGACAAACGTAAGCAATGCATTAATGATTATTGTAAAGTACATAACATATGTCGTAAGACTAATGTTTAAACAAACGGAAAGAAATTGCGAATGAAAACAAAACTAATGATCTAGGGAATCCTGCTTCTAGCCACCTATGGCATTAGACTTGTGAGGATCTTCGAACTCAATGAGCCCTTCTTCAATCAAATCTTGGATCTTGTGCTTTAACGGCCCACAATCCTCTGTATCATGACCAGGACTGTCTGAGTGATAAGCGCACCTAGCATGATGTTTGTACCCAGGAGCGGGGTTAGCTGGAGCTGAGTATGGAGGTAGCAGATTTACCAGGTTCTGGTTGAGCAAACGTTGCAAAGCTTGAGACAATGGAATGTACAACGGAGTGAATGATCGTTTTGGCTTGGACCTCCAGGTGCGTTGGCCACCCTGTTACTTTTGCTGATCCCTTTGTTGTGATACTGGGGTCTGGTTACCCATGATTGCCCCCACAGTGTTGGATTCCTTTTTTTCGTCATATGACTTCTTTGTGTGATAGGAACCTGAGGGTTCCCCTTGTATCTTCCCACTTTTGATTCCATCTTCAATCCTCTCACCAATGACTACCAAGTCCGAGAACCCTGAAGATATGCTTCCGACCATCTTGTCGTAGTATGGTCCTTGCAAGGTGCTCATAAATATGTCCACCAGTTCTTTTTCCATTAGGGGAGGTTGGACTCGAGAAGCCATTTCCCTCCACCTTTGGGCATACTCCTTGAATGATTCATCCTTCTTCTGTGACATGTTTTGTAATTGCATCCGATTGGGTGCCATGTCCAAGTTGTACTTGTACTGCTTCAAGAATGTGTTAGCCAGATCATTCCAGCTTCGGACAGAAGACTTCTCTAATTGCATGTACCAGTCAATAGACGCTCCGCTTAAGCTTTCTTGAAAGAAATGTATCATTAGCTTTTGATCGTGGGCGTAGGCAGCCATTTTCCGCACATACATGCGCAAGTGATTCCTCGGACATGTGAGTCCTTTGTATTTCTCGAAGTCGGGAATCTTGAATTTGCGAGGGATAGTCAAGTCTGAGACCAAACTCATTTCGAAGGCATCCACATCGAAGGCATCGTATCCTTCTACCACTTTTAGTCTCTCTTCCAGCGCCTTGATTTGTTCACTATCCTTGGAGTCTTCCCTAGAGTCGGGATTAGACTGTTGCGTCTGAGGTGCTTGGTCTGTATTGTCCACCTCTTGCACTCCGTATTGTAGATCCAGGTAATCTTCGTCCTTAGGGACATTGTCAGCAGGAATGCGAACTGTGCAGGTTGTCCCTTTCGTTTGTAGAGTGGGGACAAATCCTTCTTGGGAGGTTTCTCCTTTCTCTTGGAATTGGATAGCTCTCCTAACAGAGCGGGCTTGAGGTCTTTCCTTAGCAGGGCCAAAGCTTGGAACAAATCCTAGCAGCGGGTTTTCATCATTGGGGATCTCATCCTGAACCAGGGTATCCCTAGACTGAACCTCTTTTGCCTTTTCTTTGTTGTCCATGAGGGCCTTCATGAATTCTAGCATCTGAGCCATACCTCCTTTAACTTCTTCCATACTAACCTTTAGTTTATCCACCTCCTCACAAAGAGCGGTTTGATTCTGTTCTAGCTGCTCCATCGATTTCTTTTGCTGAAATCTTGTTTGATAAGACGGTCGGGATGTTAGGTTATCCTTCCCAATGGTCCCTTGCTCTGGAGATAGAAGAGAAATCTTCTCTTAATGCCATGAAAATGATGTGTATGCCATGCATGATATGCTTTGTTTGTATTGATGTCTTTATCCACATCTATGGATTAAATGTAATAAAAATCTCTTTTTTTATTTTATTTTTTGGATAAGACATGATGCAAGAATGCAAATGAGGAATGATGCATGCAAACACAAAGATATAGTAACAAACAAACAAAACAAAAAACACATCATATAAGGCAAAAATGCAAATCATATCATAATATTTCAAGAAATCCAGGTTCATAGGTCCGACGTAGCGGCTCTTGGGAGCCAACCTTTTTATAGGGGGGTTCTAGAAGGTCTCATGGGGTCGTTCGTAGCCTCCGAGACTTTTTGTCTCTTTGGGTTTTAGAACAACTCATTTTATCCATGAGGTTCAAATTTTTGGGGTAGGTTCTCGGAGAGATCAGCCAAGTATCCAGTCCTGCCCTCAACAAAGTCAAGCCTCGTTTTGGACATTTCCGAATACTCAACCCACTCCGAGTGGAGTTATCAATGAGACTCGTAGGCGATTCATGTCCCCTATTGATCTCAAAGTTAACTCCCACACTTAGGGTTTTAACATTACATAATATGTCAGCAGTGCATATAAAAATATGACAATTATGCAATTAAATATAAATATATTAACATAAACAATTAAATATAAACATATTATAAACAGTTAAATACTTTTTTTAGATAAAAAACAAATAAACAAATTTTTTAAATAAAAAAAATAAAAATAAAAAAAATAATTACAAACCCTAAAAAAAGGCGAATTAGCCAAACCCTAAAAAGTTGTCAAACCTAAACCCTGCCAAAACCTAAAACCTATAGGAGCATAGTATTCACCATTTAAGTTATCCCCAGCAGAGTCGCCAGCTGTAGCAACCTGCCTAAAAATTTAGCTTTTAGAGTCGCCACCTATTCTACCAAGGCGAATAGGAAACCTACGCAGTTAAGAGATCAGGGTAAGATACTATATTCAGGTCGAGGGAAGGTGTTAGGCACCCTTAACCCTTTCCTAAGGCTTGCATTATAAAGCTGAGGTTTACGGCTAATATAAAGAAAGATGACAGACAGTTAATAGGGTTAAGGCAAATAATAGGATATGATTAGAATATGGAGGAAGGGGACTCGCCTTGTTGCCAAGTGCCTACGTACCTCCTTAGGGAGGATCAGAGTCTACGTAGTTCGGGGAAAGGGTTGTACGCCCTTAGAATTTGAATTGAAGGTGTTTGAAATTGTTTGTGCTTTGAAAAGCGTTTTTGAATTGTCTAATTGATGAGGATGAAAATCCATAGTTTAGTATTGTAGTTTTGAAAGGTTTTGAGGAGTGTTTTAGGATGTGGGGCGTACAACCCTGATTTGATTTAGCACTATTAACCGCAACGATCAATAGATTCGATCGCCATAGTTAAAAGATTGAAATTGCATCACTACCAATTTTAATCGATTGATTCGATTATCACTAATAATGAATTAAGGTATTTTTTAATAATTTTTAATAATTAATTTGTATCGCTACCCCTCGTAATCGATTGATTCGATTAAAAAGAATAGCGAATTAGGAGTTAGAAAGAGAAAAGATTAATCATCACAACTAATAAAATAGTTGCAACCATTTAACCAAATATGATTCAATTGCATTTTAATTAAATAAACATTTTAATTAAAATTATTGTTGACCATAGCGATTAATCGATTTAATCGGCACGAACAACAAATTAGAACTTTTAATATAAATATCATATAATAATTTATTTGTAAAAAATAATTATTATTATATAAATAATATATTAAAAAGAATTAATTAAAACATATAATTAATTAAAATTAATTTAGTTTATTAGGAATAGGATTCAGTGTGGTTGTTATTAGAGTGTATGGTATAGGGACCAAGGCTGGGGCGTCAGATCTAAGCTAGTGGCAGTCCTATGGTTCAGATTTGAGGGTACATGGTAAGATCTGAGGCTGGAGGCACATGGGATCAGGAATTGAAATTATCTGAAAAAATAATATGTGGGAGCTGGGTATCGAACCCACGCCCCCTAGGTCAAACTATGGTTTACCAACTCAACCAAACATACAAACTGTTAACAAAACACGCGCGATGAAATATATAAAAAAACTGGAAAAATGCAATTGAACGCGCGCCAAAATTTGAACCGGCCAATACCATAGGGACACATCATCATCGTCCCCAAAATCTCTGCATATTTTGCTACGATTTAGCTGCGAATTCCATTCATAGCTACCAGGCCTGGAAAATAACGAACAGAGCATGCTTGTATAAAATTTTTTCGCACCTGTCCCAAACCCTTCGTTTTCACCATGCGAATTCATTCATGTCATTATTATAACCTAATTTTACCTCTAATGAAAAACCCCAAATCAAAACCCTAAGAAGCTCAAACGGACATTAATGGCAAAACATGATTGAGGCACATAAACTTCACACAAACAATCCAGGACCAATCAGGGCATTAAGAGAAGCCATAATATATGATTAAAGCATCATGAAAGTACCTATAACATGCTAATCGAGTCAATGTTTAAAGCGACTTACTTTGACAAAATTGAGGCAATTCTGGGGGTGTTGATGCTATGTAATAATCCCCACACGTTCAGAATGCTTCCAAGAATCTTTTGCAACCTTTAAATCCTATTGAAACGCCCTAATTCTTTGAAACCGAATTCGAGTTTTCTTGGAGAATTTTGTGCTCGTGAATAGGACTCCTTCTGCAGAATCTCCAACCCCTAATGCATTGGTTTATGTTGTATATTTATAGGGAATGAATTAGGTCTAGAAAGTAGTCCAAAAAATCTCTTGTATCCAATCTTGAAGATTTTTGAGAAAATTGATTTTAATCTTTTATCCAAACCTTCTATTTTGATCCAATTTTGTCTTAATATTCCCCAATCAATTTGTCACGAAAATATATTGTATTTTTTGGCATAAATGCTGATTGGAAATCAACAAAATATATTTCCTAACAAAATATTTGATTTTTAATCTTAATTAAATCATTAAAATGAAATAAAAAATCATATTAAATCAAATATAATGCTAATTTTCGTGGCAAATGATTTTGGGCATGCTAATGACTTGTGGACCAAGTTTGTATCATAAAACCATAGGCCCATTTGCAAAATTTCTCAATCTGAACCTTCTTTTTTCACATTTGGTCCTCCAAAATCACCCAACTTTGATCAAGCATATCTCACTCAATTTTTAAGCTATGAGGGAGTTCTAATACTTTTTGGAAACCTCAAAGTGTCCTCTACAATCCACTTTGGAACATATTTTTCATTTGGAGCTTCTATCTTGATCATATCCTCTCTGACAAAAAACTGCTTTTGAAGGATGCCTAAAAATGACCTGTAATCTTTTGCACTGTATCTCTCAAATGAATCATTTCTAGCCCTGGCTTGTGAGAGACAAAGTTGTAGGGAATCCAATTTCCTTCAAAATAGGCTTTGAGTGGGGCATTTTTGATGTTCCATGTGAAAGTTATGCCCAGTCAAAGTTGGGTTGACTTTCTCCTAAGAAACCCTAATTTGAACCTTTTTGTATTTGTTCATCTCTGAGTTTCTATTAATAGAATCATGATCATTCTTTGATCAAATGATGGTTATACTTCACATGCTTGATATTGACCAGAATTGGGAGGCTTTGAATCATGCTTTGATTGTAGTTGGCCTTTAGGATTGGATCAGTTGACCGTGGATCTTGGGATTGTTTGAGCAAGGCTTTGGGATTGAATCTTTGAACTTTGAATCATTGTACATGGAATACGGAAGGCAAATTTTGGGGTATGACAGCTTGGATAGCGAAAGTAAAGGCCATTGAAATTGTGTACGACAATTGGGAGGAGTCATACCAAAATCTTCCGTGTTACCTAATTGCGCTTCAAACATATGCTCCTGACACCGTTTCTATTCTAGAGACATTGCCAGCGCATGCCCCGGATGGAACCCGTGTCCAAGGAAATGGAATATTCCATCGCCTTTTCTGGGCTTTCCAACCTTGCATACGAGGGTTTGCATATTGTAAACTGATACTGCAGATCGATGGAACTTAGTTATATGGTAAATACAAAGGAACCATGTTGATGGCTGTTGCACAAGATGGAAACAAAAATATATTTCCAGTAGCATTCGCAATAGTGGAAGGTGAAACTGCCGCGGGTTGGAGTTTCTTTCTAAAGAATCTCCGAGAATGTGTTGCTGCTCAATTTGATCTTTGTTTAATCTCTGATAGGCATGCTTCCATCTAAAGTGCTTACAACAATCCGAAAAACGGATGGCAACACTTAGCATCAACACATGTATACAGTATTTGACATATTGCCCAGAATTTCATGCGGGGGATTAAGGATAAGCACCTTCGGAAGACACTTGTGAATGCAGGATATGCGTTTACTCAACCTACATTCCAACATTATCGGAGTGAAATTGTAGTGTCAAATCCGGATGCGGGAAGCTTGATTGATAACCTTGCAAGGGATAAATGGACTAGGGCTTATGACAACGGTGTACGCTGGGGCCACATGACAACAAATCTTGTGGAATCCATGAATGGTGTTTTTAAGGGAATTCGAAACCTCCCTATTACTGCACTGGTGGAAGAAACCTACTTTATGATGGCTTCACTATACTCAACAAGAGGTCAGAGGTGGAGTGCTGTTAGAGAATCGGGACAACTGTTCAGCGAGAGTTGCATGAAATTTTTGAAAGAAAAATCAACAAAGGCCAACAGTCACCATGTTATTACTTTCGATCGATTCAACTGCACATTCAGTGTTAGAGAAACAATTAAACACAATAAAGGATTACTGAGACAATAGTATAGGGTTCTACTAGATGAGCATTGGTGCGACTGTGGAAAGTTCCAAGCATTTCATATGCCTTGCTCACATGTCCTAGCAGCATGTGCATATGCGCACCGAGATGCGTTGTCACTACTTTCTCCAATTTACAAGACTGACACCTTGCTCGAGGTATAAAATATCGCATTTCCAGTGGTAGAGAAGGAGGATTACTGGCCTGAGTATGACGGGGAATTAGTTTGGCATAATGACATGATGTGTCGAAAGAAAAAGGGTCGCCCCAACAGTACTCGTATTCGAACTGAAATGGATGTTCGTGACAAAATGGAAAGAAAGTGTAGCATTTGCCGTCAGCTAGGGCACAATAAAAACAAATGTCCTAGTCGTGGAACAACCTCAACGCATGTTTAATTGTATGCCCTACCTAGGACAATTATTGTGTAAAAACTTTGTAAAATATTTTCTTGCAATGAACTTTACCTTTTTAAATACCAAAATTTTAATAATAAGGGTTAAAGACAGAGAGAAAAATCAGAGACAAAATCGATGAACGAAACTGAAAACTGTGTGCGAAATGAACCGGAATGGGGTATTTTTTCCCAAAAAAACCCTAACACGTAGGAGCCATTTCAAACGGCTCCTATGTGTAAGCATTTGTACATAGGCGCCATTTGAAATGGCTAACCTAATTAGGTTGAACATAGGCGCCATTTCAAATGGCGCATTCACTTAAAATTTACACATAGGCGCCATTTGGTTTGGCGCATACTACAGGGTGTGCTGCCAAACCTAGACACTTTGGTAAATTGTCCCAAAATGTGGTTTTTTGAGTAATTTTTTTTAACTTGGTTATTTAAATTTGTTTCTTGTTCTGTTGATTAAATTTATACAAATGGAAAATTTTACGCATTTAGATTTGTAAAGGAAGACGAAGTTCAATGTTATATAATGGATTTACGTTATTTATTATATGATCCATTAGTCAAAAGTACTTTAAATTTATATTTGACTTTTTGAATATTTTATTATACTCTTGTGATAGAATGTGGTGAGACGTAGTTAAATATTTGTTTTGAATAGTGTGAGTGTAATGGAGGCATGTGGTGGTTGAGGATAAATTATATGCTGTAACAATTTTCATATAATGTTTTTTTTGTTGTTATTTGACAACGATCGTGGTTTTTTCTTCGGTTTTAGAGTTTTTACGTTATATTCTTGTGTTGTGATTATGTTTTTTATTTTCTCTATGTCGGTTTATCTCAATAACTACCTCTCTATGTGAATGTGTATATGAAATGTTATGAAAAATTGATAAAGTAATTCAAAACAATTAAGGAAAATTATTCAAAGTTTAAATATATAAAAAAATTAATGTGTGGAGATAAAGAATGATAGTCAATATAAATGGTCTAGAACAACACAATAATTTGATAAATATGAAAGCAAAACCACCGCAAGCGAGAAATAGATAAAAGACAAGAACATAATAATTTGTTTACTTAGTTCGATTAAACAATCTACTTTGAGAAAGTTAGCAGCTCTCCAATTTAGTATACTTCCAAAAATTGTTAAAGAGATTACAAATAAGTTTTAAAAAGAAAACCTTTTGAGTTGCCACAGAGAAGACCCTATTTCTACTCAATTGTTTCTCAATCTCCCAAATTTTAAATACATGAAATTAAACTAGCTCAAGATGTTTAGAATTATTTTCTAATCCTATTAGATATCTCCAAATATTTCCTAAATTTCAAGAACTCTGATAAAATTATAAAGGTTTTTAAAAACAAAAAAATGTGCACCTCTGATACAAACTTTGAACAAGAACAAAACATTGTTTCTGCAATATATGGACTCTACTTTACCAAATAAAAAACTAACATGAAAGAGAGAGATCTCTTATATAAAATATAAAAAATAATTTTTTACATAAATATTTCTTATTTATTTAATTATGAAAACTATCTACTTGATTTAAAATAAATAATTAAATAATATAATGGATTTTTAACTTTTATTAGATGACTTGGGTCCATCAGTAACCTTAAATGAATAGATTAAACACAATCCATTATCTACTAATTTTTAAAGTTGATGAATTGGAAGGATTTTTCTTTAATGAATTTAATTTCCACCCATACTCTTGGATAGCCGTTGAAACATAACCACAACTTTATCATTAAGTTTAATTGGCTTGATTTGATTAATAAGAAAAGTTTTGACAACCTTTGTATTAGTAGTTTTCAAGTTTCCTACTACAAGTTACTATAGGTGTTTGAAAGTTTATCCTTGTAAATGAACACATGTCACCCAGGTAAGATGCTTTCACATCAGCCATACCGCAGAAACTCAATGACAACTCAATGGTCAAATGCGTCTGTATCCCTTGTCTTAAGCAAAATTTATTAAAGCACTCTAAAACAACCTCTAGGCATGAATCATACATTGAGCTCATATACCATAACTTGTTCTTGTCATGAAAGTCCTCACTAGTAAATTATGAATTAAAAACAATATTCGAACCTTCTAAAATATACATGGAACATATTTTACACCCTTTAGCTATGATCACTTCGCCATGCGAAATCTTCAACACCCCATATTCAACTTTCAGATTATGAAGAAGAAACTCACGATCATCGAAATATTTTAAGTATGACTGTACCAACACTATTAACCTTGCAAGCCTTATTGTCACCAAGGAGAACTACTCCACCTTGCTTCAACTTCAAAGTCTCAAAGTATTTTCTTTTCTTTCATATGTGTGAAAAGAGAAACCTGAGTCCATGATCTAACCCTCTTTAGTCTCCAAACTTGATGCCACTAATGTTAGAACATAGTTTGGTTCTAATCATAATTTAGTGTTTTGATGATAACAAGCAAACAAATTTGTATAAAGCAAACATGATACTCTAATCATACGTTTCTAGTTTCAGAAGATGTACCAGAACCAGCAATCAGAACTTGGCACTTATGAGAAGCTAGAGAAACACAACTCAAATCATAAGGCAACTTTTGATACTGCACCAGAACGCTGCAATCATATCTACAACAGATGTTTAAGAACAAGGATGAACAGAAGATCATAAGGAATGATTCAAATTAATGCCGTTAAAAACATAATCATTAGCAAAACGGCTGTAACACTCCAAAAGCGCAATTTCCAAGACTGATTGAAAAAGCTATCCACATGCAAACCCTTTGGAGAAAACAAAAACAAATACAACATACAAACCATTTAATGTTGCGTACAAGTGTTGAAGATAACGGTCAAGAATTCTGAAGCTATATATACTCAGATCGCTTGAAGAAGAAGACATACACACAAGAACACTGCAACTCTGAAATATCATCAAGTGTGAAGAAAAACTCTCTGAAGCAAAAACTCTCATATCCATATTCTGAGTTCATTACTTTGTACTTAAACTTAGTGAAATATCATAGTGGTGATTACAACTTTCTAGAAGCAATACTATACACTGTCATCAGAAGTTACGTGGTAACTGAGTCCTTGAGAGACTAGTTGGGTCAGTAGTCTCAAGAAGTCTAGGACTAGTTGAGTCTTAGAAGTTGGTTAGTCACAAACAGTTGGTTTGTGCAATATTGTTAGTCACCAGCAGTTCGGCTTTGTGGTGTCATTTTTTTACCTCCCCGTTTCACTTGGGAGGACGGCACGCTAAACCCTTCACGCGAAATTTTGAAGGAGAGAGCGCCCTTGTGGGATGAATTTTATTTCAGTTCTTCCTACGATAGGACACGAACTTTTTAATTATCCTACAAGGAGGAAGGGGAAAAAGATCTCAAATAAACCCTAGGAGTTTTCTAAGTGTGAGGATTCACCTAGACTAGAAATTATGGAGTCCGGGAGGTCGGTTATACATAGGGAAGGTTTTAAGCACCCTACATATCCGTAGTACTCTACAGAAACCTTCTTTGTGTCTATGTGTATGTGTTGCTTCTTGATTGGGAAAGTTTCTCCTTTGTGTTAGGAGAAAGAATTGAATTGAAAGACAGATGAACTGACTGTTTTTGGTTTTTGATTAGCTCGCTGGGATTCCTTGTGAATCTCATGCCTACATATCCCTAATGGAAGTCAGAGCTTTTTGTAGTTCGGGGAACTAATTAGGGAAATTAATTGATTTTTTTGGTGCCTTGCTTGAAGCTCAAGGTTGAAGCTTTAAAATTAAATCTCTGTTTACAGTAAAGAGACATGAAGTCATCTTTACAGAGAGGTATTTCTAATATTCCACCACAAACATTTAAAGTGACAGAAAAGCTGAGTTTGTTTCATAAGAGAGGGACCTTACTTGGTTGTGTACAAGTATGCCAGTCACGTGTCTCTTGAATGAAAGAAAGATTCTCGACCAAATTAGAGAAAGTTGTACAAGTGTGGGGATGTGCCAGAGCATGCCTTTCAGAGTCCTAAATGGGAGAATGTTTGAAATTGAAATGTTTGTTTGTTTGTTTGTGGTGAGATAGGAGAAATATCTGTCTATAGAGATAAGTCATATCTATCTACTGTATAAAAGATTTGAATTTGACTGGCTTGTATGAGGCCCAAGCTTGAGGCTTAAAAAGGTTTTTATTGACTCTGGGAGATGACTCCACTGGGAATTAACTTTGATTGAATGATTTTTGTGTTTTGTATGAAGCCCAGAATTGAGGCTGACTCTAGTTGGAGAGTGTTTATTTTGTTTTATTGAAAGGTTTATTTTAGTGTTCTATACAAAGCCCAAAATTGTGGCTGACTCTTCCTAAGGAGACTCTATTTTGTGCCTTGTATGAAGCCCAAGGTTGTGGCTGACTGCTGAAGAAGCAGAGTTTGAAGATCATGAATGACTCTATTTTGTGTGCCTTGTACAAAGCCCAAGGTTGTGGCTGACTTTCTAGGGAAAGGACTAAAAGGGTATTAATCTTTTGACATAGAAGAGGATGTTTATCTGCCTTATACAAAGCCTAAGGTTGAGGCTGACTTAGTGGGGAAAAGATCCTAAAGGTTAGGATTCTTTTGACACATGGGAATGATGTTTATCTGTCTTGTACAAAGCCTAATGTTGTGGCTGTTTGATGGGGAAGGACTCATTGTGGAGACTCTATTATCTGCCTTGTACAAAGCCCAAGGTTGCGGCTGACTCTGGATAGGGAAATACCCATGAGAAGGGTTTTTGACTCTAAGGGGAGTATCTGCCTTGTACAAAGCCCAAGGTTGAGGCTGACTCTTAATGGGGGAGAGATCTACCAATATGGGATCTTTTGACTCAGAGGGGATTACTCTGTTATTTAGACACTAAAGGTTGACCCTTCTGGGGATTGTGCTTTTGTTAAGCAGGGATTGGTGCATGGAAGACCCAAGTTTGAAAATTGACTCTATTGGGAATTTTGTTTGAGTGATTGATACTGACCCTAGGGTTGACTCTACCGAGGAGTTTTTTGAGTGTTTGAAAGATGATTTGGAAGCTAACACTTTCAAGGGAATTTGGATTTGAAGGATTGATTTTGGAGGCTGACCCTTTCTAGGGGTGTTGGATTTAAAGGAGTGTCTTTGGAGGCTAACCTTTTCCAGGGGTTTTTATGCTTAATGAATTATTGGGTAGCACTCCATTGATATGAAAGGATGATTGATTTATACTTCTTGTTTAAAGCCCAAGATTAAGGCTGACTCTGGCTGAGGATATTCAGATGTGGAACCTAGACTCTGCTAAGGAAGAAACTTAATGGAGATTGAGAATAAAGGTGACAGAGACTGTCCATATCTCTCATTCCAAAATGTGGACTCAATACTGAGATTGAGACATTCTTAGCTTGTTTAAAGTCTGGTTTTGAAGAGTAGAAGAATCTCACCAAGGTAGGCTAAAAGGTGACTAAAGACATGTTCCTATGTTTATAAGAAACCTGATGGGTCCTTGTATACAAGCTCAAGAGAAAGTTGGGAATATGCTTTTAAAAAGCATGTGGGTCCTTGCATTGTAAGCCCAAGAGGAGGCTAATCGAGGGTCATCGAGGGTCCTTGTTATAGCACAAGAGAAAGCTATGTGGTTTTGAACTTAGTTGGTTCTAAGCAAATGGGTAAGAGGTTTCACCGGGAATAATTCCTCTTGGGTGGATGTGCCCTATTTTTCTTCTAAGGCTTTTTTCAAGATGTTTCACCGGGAATAATTCATCTTGAAGTTTAACTAAGGAATTCTAATCAGGAAAGAGCCTTCACCGGGAAGACATTCTCAATCCTAGGCCATAGTCCTATAATATATATATATATATATGGTTTATTTGTCCTAAGGTTGCACTCAGACGTAGTTTTAAACAATATATATATATATATACAGTATATATTTGACAGAAATTTAAATGAAAGCTTGTAAATTGAAAGCTATAAAACCTAACCTGGATGAAGAGGAGGCCTTTGAAAGATCTATGTACAAATCCTTACCATCAGCTTGGTTGTTTATTGATAACAGTTTGAGAGTTTGATTGTGAACAGTTGAATGTTCATTGAAAATAGTTGAATGTTTTATTGAAAACAGTTGAATGTTTTATTGAAAACAGTTGAATGTTTTATTGAAAACAGTTGAATGTTTTATTGAAAACAATTGAATGTTTTATTGTTTTGAAAACAGAAGAAGTGAAGATGGACACTAGGTCACATAGGTATCTGAAGAGTTTCACCGGGAATAATGCCCTTCAAATACCAGAAGAATGTTTTGGAAATAGATGAGAAGTTTTTCTGTTTAAATATGTTTTGAAAAACAAACTATGAAAAGAAAAAGGTGTTGGGTCTTACACTCTATTAGAGGCCCATTGAAATTGATTTACTGTTTATGAAAAACAGTTGAAGAGTTTTGAAATGATACAAGGTTTTGTTGTTTGAAAACCTTGATCGTCTGTTTAATCGAAGTTTAAAAACAGTTTGAAAATTGACAAAAGTCAACTTAATTAGGGTAAAGACAAATCCTATACCTAATTAAGACCTAAATGATTAGGGTTTTATCACAAAAATATGTACAAGAGATTAGGTTTTGAAAATCAAGTGAAAATTATATTTAAAGTATTTTAAAATACTTAAAAATATGTTATTTTAAACCTAATAAAAATATATCAAATAAATAATATTTTTGTAATTTTTTGGTTTGTTCATAAAATAGATATATTAAATGAAGAGTGTGTGAAAAATTAAGTGAAAATGGTTTAGTTTGAAGTGTGAATCAAATGGTTAAAGTTGTGAAGAAATTGAATGGGAAAAGTGATAAAATTATGGTTTTGTTTCCCAAAGGGCTTGAACTCACGTCCCCATGGCCATCACACAAAACATAGCCAACTGAGCCACATGCTCAGTGTGACTAGAGAGGGGTTTTGTTTGGTTATTTGTGAAAACCAAAGTTTATTTTGAAAAATGAAATAAAAAGGTCTGAGGGGGGGATCGAACCCCAGACCTTGTGGCAAGAGAGAGTGGGAAGCGCATGTGACCAAGTGAGCTAAACGATGTATTCGTTTAAAACACGCTTTCAATTAATTATATTTTTAAACTTCCCTCCGAGAATTCAAAAATGGCGCCACCCACCATCTTCATCTTCAACCTCAAGCTCTCCATTTTTGAATTTCTGAACTTGCTCATTTCTCAACCAAATGGGATGATGTAAACATGAATTTTGCTCTAAATTTCCTCACGAATCCAGATATGTAACTAATATTTATTTATATTAACTACAACTATCTAATTCTTTATAAAACACGAAGAACACATAAACCCTAATTTTAAATTAAATGATGATGAAGATGAATAAATGAATGATGATAGAGGGTTTTTAAGCCTCTGATGATGCTGAGTGAACTGGTATCGAGATATATTGCAAAGAGTACTTAAATAAGAGTGTTAGAGTTTGAAAAAATACCTCTGAAAATGGAGGTCGATGGCTATGGTGGAGAGCTCCTGGCTATGGATGGATGATCACAAAAGCTTCCTGGTGACTCAGTGATGCTAACTGAATGCTTGTTGCAACTTGAATGCTTCAGAATTTCCCTACTCGACACCTTCTATTTGAGCTTCAAGTGAACATAGAGGTTAGTGATTCTGTGGTTACAGATGTGCTGCAGGCATCTGAATAGCTTCACTACACCCCTAGGAACATGTTGATGTGCTTAGATTTGTTTGACACCCTCTGAAATGTTTTACAGACCTCTAACTACTTAAGCTCCAAAATGAAAGTGGCTATGGTGTTTCTCGACTTCCAGAAGTGTTCCAGGTGCTTGGATTACTTCTAATGAACCTCCTTGAGATGTTAGAAGGCTTACTTTCAAAAGAAAAGCTCTGGTTTGAAGAATTCGATTCTTCTTGCCAAAGAACTTTTGAAAACCATAAGCATGAGGGAGAGAATGAGAAAGCAAGATTCTTGAGTTGCTTTGGTGTGTCTAATACTAAGGAGGACACTTGTATTTATAGGAAAAGATCTCTGTACAGATTGAAGAGAGTGAGCTTGCTTAGTGAGGTAGTTTTGGTTTCTTGGCCATGAAGAAATTCAAAACTATCCAAAATGGAATGATGCATTTCCGAGCAAGCTCCCTATACATTGATCTTTTCTAATCTTGGGGGACATTTCTGATGCAGAGGAGAGTTCTAATTGGCTTAGAAAAGATTCCAATTGATGAATCATCATTTGCCATAAATTCACAAATGTAATGATTACATAATCACATGTTTTAGTTTTGGAATATTCTCTTCAAATATTTGTGTAATGATGCAAATGATTCCATCCTATCCCTTATGGTAATTATGAAGTTTAGAGGTACCATTTGGTTAAGGCATTTGCATAAAATTGCAAGTTTCAAACTTAGGCATGACCTATAATTTCACTTCAAATGCCTAACTTTGATCAATCATATCTCTTAGCTCAAGATGAATTTGGAGAAGGTTGAAAACAATTTGGAAAGCCCTTGGCATGTACATCAATTCATTAGTTTGGTGTTTGTCCAAAATCCTTAGGGAAATTAGTGAAAAAGTCCCATATAGTTTGAAGAAAACTAGGGTTTCTTTGTTAGTTCCATGAAGGCAGTCACTTTGAAGCTCCATATCTCTTCAATGGTTGATTTCTAGCCAAAAAATTATATCTGACAAAGTTGTTCATTGGATCAAAATCTACAACTTTGATGTTGGAAGTTTTTTTCAGTTTGTACATGAAATTTTGAGATATTTCCTTCCAAAGTTTTGAAAAAAAGACCTTTAAACACTTAGAAAAATTTCTAAGTATGAAAAGTCAATCTTTGACTTTTTGATTCTTGATTGATTTTCTTGAATTTTCTCGGTCAAATGACTTCAATAATCATATATTAATGATTTTGGTCCTTAAAAGTCATGGTTTAATCCAAAACCCTAAAAGTCAAAGGTGATCTTGTACAGTTGACTTTTTCCAGATGAAGTGAAATCTTGGACTTTTGTGATGAATCAAACTCTCATCCTCAAATGAATGGTATGAATGGATTATATTGAGGTAATATATGTTCTTGAGCCATGCTTTGAGTTGTGGAATCATGTCCTGATTAAAAGTCAACTGTCCAGGTGGATAAATGAATCACTTGAGTCCCATGATTGTATTAGAGGTCATTTTCTTTTTGATTAATCCTTTGCCTGAGCTTCTTTGTTCTTGAACACCCTCGATTGAGTACCAGGTAGACAAGTGACTGTCCTGGGTACTTGTCTTGAGTTGATGAAATGTCTAGAGGTGTGACTTCTCAGGGGGGGTCAAAATTAGGGTATGACAGATGCCCCTATTTAAGTTTCTTTCATCTAGAAGGAGAAAGATTGACATCTTGATCTCTTCTGAGTGAAAGAGACTTAAATACCAAAGAATACCCGAATTTTGGGTGTTGCTGAGATGTTGCAGTGATAATGAAATGTTCGTGCGTGATTTGATCCCGTTGTCGCACTCGGTGGGGGATAGGGAGACAAACTCCTGTAGAAATGTGCTTATGCGAATCCTGGTGAATGGATGGTAATGTAGAATGCGTGATCCATCTTCTTTGACTAAGTGTTGATACTTAGAAAAAGGTAAACAACCTCCCCTCGTTTTGGATGTCTGATCGCGAAACTGGTCTCAGCTGTAGTGATAACCTCCCCTCGTTTCGGATGTCTGATTGCGAAACTGGTCTCAGTTATAATGATGTAAACAACCTCCCCTTGTTTCGGATGTCTGATCGCGAAACTGGTCTCAGCTAAAGTGGTAACCTCCCATCGTTTCGGATGTCTGATCACGAAACTGGTCTCAGTTATAATGATGTAAACAACCTCCCCTTGTTTCGGATGTCTGATCGCGAAACTGGTCTCAGTTATAATTTTGGATGATATCTCAGATAAAGAGAAGATCTCCAAGGGTTTGTTTCCTCATCAAACTTCTCACCAGTGTTTGATGGAGAGATGCCATTTGATGATTGATAAGAAACTTTATCATACTTTCCTTCAATTCGATGTCTTCGAAGGAATGCCATATGATCGTGCGTCCTTTTGAGGAGCTAATGACTTTGTTGAAAAGTGGATGAACTGTCTTCGGGAAGAAAACTGCCATTTATCAATGTATGCTGGGGAGTTAACAAACTGTTTTCCAGGGGAAAAACTGCCATTTGTCAACTCTGATGGGGATGAACACCATGGAAGTTGACAAACTGTTTCTTGAAAAGAAACTGCCATTCGTCGACTCCTTGGGAATTAAACATTAGAAAAACTGTCTTTCTGAAGAAGGACTTCCATTTTTCGTCTGCTAGGGGAACAATAGTGAACAAACTATCTTCTTGAGGAAAACAGCCATTTGTCGACTTTGCGGAGAATATTAAAGGTAAACAGACTGTCTTCTTGAAGAAAACTGCCATCCGTTAACTCTAGCTGAGGAATCCTTAAGCGAAACAAACTATCTTCTGGAGGGAGACTGCCATTTGTCGACTCTGTGGGGAAATCAAAAAGTGGACAGACTATCTTTTTTGAAGAAGATTGTCAACTGTCGATCTGCTTGGAGAATCTTGGCTGGGGAATCCCAAAAGTGAACAAACTATCTTCTTTGAGGAAGAAAGGCATTTGTCGACTTTGCTCGGGAGTAACAATAAAAGTGAACAAACTAACTCCTTGAAAGAGATCGCCATCTAATGACTTGCTGAGGATTACCAAAAGTAAACAAACTAATCTTCCTGAGGAAGACTGTCATTTGTCAACCTGCTGGGGGAAATCCTGGTGTATGAACTCTCTCCATGAAAAAGATTGCCATTTATCGACTCGCAGGGGAAACTCGAATTGAGGTCTCAATGACTCGAGCAATAGTATGATCAAAGCCTAACTAGACAATGCTGACTGTGCAGACATATGATATGATGCGTGAAGCATGCATGAATGTTATGATGATTATAAGATGTAAAGTGAATGTGAATAGAATTGTTGGATGTGAAATCCTGTGATACGACTTGAATTTTCGTTGATCAGAAGATGTCTTCTTCTTGAAAAGCGTAGCTTGCACTCTGTTGGGGATACCTGGTTATCAGTTGTCCGGTGTTTGGGGTGAGTGAAATGATTTGAAGTGAAGATCTATCATCGGGAGATGTTTGCAAAGCGACCTCATGGGGAAATTTTTTCCCGAAGTCTCGACCGTTTTTGGAGCAACTGTTGGCGTTCTTCCTATTGTTTGTAAACCTTAGAAAGAAGTTTCACCTTTATTTTGCAAGTAAATTCATTTTATTTTGAAAACGTTTGTTTCAAGAAAATGATTGTCACACTTAAAAATAATGCACTTTAAGAAACTGAATAAGACTCGATTGCAAAGAAAAGGCACAAGGCTCGAATTGTTATTTATGGGATGGTAATCAGCCGAAGGCTTGATTCCATGGAGTATTTACAAAGTTGGAAATTGGTAATTTTTGGGAAAAGGACTACGTTGAAACGTGACGACCGTTATCTTTCCCTTCCACTCTGAGTTGCGTTGTATTCGTGCTTCGTAGAAGATGACCTACTGATGATGAATACTCCGCTATGGATTCTCTGATGATCAAGTTTGTCCTGAACACAATTACTTGCCATATATCCCTAACTTTTGCGTAGATTACCCCTTTCGGGTTTTAAATCTACCGGGATTGATTATTTTTTTTAATGTCTCTAACTTTTGCCTGAATCGCCCTTTCGGGTTTTCGATTCACCGAGACGCTCTTTTTTGCCTAAGTCGCTCTTTGCGAGTTTTCAACTTAGCGAGCTGTTCTTTTGTTTATTTAGGCGAAGTATTTCTTGACTGCGTCGACGTTCACAGGACGGGTGAATTCTTCTCCATCCATAGTCGTGAGTATTAAGGCTCCTCCTGAGAAAGCTCTCTTGACCACGTATGGGCCGTCATAGTTGGGAGTCCATTTGCCCCTCAAATATGTGAGAAAAGATTGAATCTTTTTGAGCACAAGGTCGCCTTCTTTGATTGTACGAGGTCGAACCTTTTTGTCGAAAGCTTTCTTCATTCTTTGTTGATATAGTTGTCCGTGGAATAAAGCTGTCATGCGTTTTTCTTCGATTAAGTTCAACTCATCGAATCTGTTTTGGCACCACTCGGCTTTTGTTAATTTTGCCTCCATCAAGACTCTCATTTATCGGATCTCAACCTCTATGGGTAGGACTGCTTCCATGCCATATACAAGGGAGAAAGGAGTTGCTCCAGTCGAAGTGCGTACAGATGTACGGTAACCATGAAGAGCAAACAGGAGCATTTCATGCCAATCTTTGTAAGTGATGACCATTTTCAGAATGATTTTCTTGATGTTTTTGTTAGCTACTTCTACAGCTCCATTCATCTTTGGTCTGTAAGGAGACGAGTTGTGATGTTCAATCTTGAATTCTTCCCAAAGTTCCTTCATCATTTTGTTATTCAAATTTGACCAATTGTCAGTGATTATCTTGCTAGGAATGTCGTAGCGGAAGATGATATAACTCTTGACGAATCTAATGACAACTTGTCTTGTGACGTTTGCATATGAAGCTGCTTCGACCCACTTGGTGAAATAGTCTTTAGCGATGTCCGTTGCACGCTTTTGGCTCGATCATTCCGATCATGTCGATTCCCCACATGGAGAAAGGCAAAGGGGAAGAGAGTATGTTGAGAAGAGATGGTGGCACATGAATTCTATCAGCGTAGATTTGGCATTGTGACACCTCTTTGTATACTGGTAGCAATCTGACTCCATCGTCAGCCAATAATATCCTGCTCTCAGTATTTTTCTTGTCATGGTGTGTCCGTTGATGTGAGTACCAAAGGAACCTTCATGGATTTCTCTCATGAGTGTTTCTGTTTCGTTTCTGTCAACGCATCTGAGTAGAACCATGTCGAAATTTCTCTTGTACAGAACATTTTCATTCAAGAAGAATCTGCCAGCTAACTTTCTCAAAGTTTTTCTATCTTTCTTTGATGCCCCGGGAGGGTACTCTTGCCTTTGAAGAAAGTTTTTGATGTCATGATACCACGGTTTGTCGTCGATGATTTCTTCTGCTGTTAAAATATGACCAGGCCTATCCAGGCGCATAACATCGATTTGAGGAATGTCATTCCAATGATTTATCCTAATCATGGCAGAGAGTGTGGCTAAAGCATCAGCCAAGTTGTTTTCTTCACGAGGAATGTGATGAAAATCTACCCTGTCGAAGAATGGTAACAATCTTCTCGCGTAGTTTTTGTAAGGGATTAGCCCAGGTTGGCATGTTTCCCATTCTCCTTTGATTTGATTGATGACCAAAGTAGAATCTCCGTATACATCCAAGTGTTTGATTCTTGGATCCACGACTTCTTCGAGACCCATGATGCAAGCTTCATATTCGGCCTCATTGTTTGTGCACTTGAAAGTTAATCTGGCTGTAAATGGAATATGGGTACCTCGAGGGGTAACGATGATTCTCCCAATTCCTCGTCCATAAGCATTAACGGCTCCGTCAAAGATCAAGCCCCACTAGGATCCTATCTCAGGTCCTTCGTCTGGTAGTGGCTCCTCGTAATCTTTCATCTTAAGGTACATGACGTCCTCGTCCAGAAAGTCAAATCCGATTGATTCATGATCATTGAGTGGATGGTGAGCCAAGTGCTCTGCTAGGATGCGTCCTTTCACGGCTTTCTGTGCGTGATACTCAATGTCATATTCTGATAACAGCATCTGCCAACGGGCAATTCTCCTAGTTAAGGCAGGATTTTCAAAGATGTACTTGATTGGATCCATCTTGGAGATCAACCAAGTAGTATATAGAATCATGTATTGGCGGAGATGCTTGGCAGCCCAGGCCAAAACACAACACGTTTTCTCGAGCATGGAGTAGCGGGATTCACAGTCAGTAAATTTCTTGCTCAAGTAGTAGATGGCATGCTCTTTTATTTTTGTCTCGTCTTACTGTCCAAGGACACAACCCATGGAGTCTTCTAAGACGGTTAAGTTCATTATCAAAGGTCTTCCTTCCACTGGAGGAGACAGGATGGATTGTTCGAGCAAATATTCCTTAATGTTGTCGAACGCTTTTTGACAATCGTCTGTCTAGACGTAACTTTGATTTTTCCGTAGAAGCTTGAAAATTGGAGCACAAGTTGCTGTCATGAGATATATGAATCTCGAGATGTATTTCAGACGTCCAAGAAATCCTCTAACTTTTTTCTCGGTTCTGGGCGAAGGAATTTCTTGAATAGCCTTGACTTTGTCTGGATCCACTTCAATTCCTCGTTTGCTGACGATGAAACCAAGGAGTTTTCCTGAGTAGACACCAAAGGTACATTTGTTGGGGTTCAGGCGAAGCTGAAACTTCCATAAGCGTTGAAATAGCTTTGACAGATTCTGTATATGATCTTACTCATTTTCTGACCTGGAAATCTTGTCGTCCACATACACTTCCACTTCCTTATGCATCATGTCATGGAAAAGTGTAGTCATGGCCCTTTGATAAGTTGCCCCTGCGTTCTTTAGTCCAAAAGGAATAACGCGGTAGCAGAACGTTCCCCAGGGGTGATGAAAGCCGTTTTCTCCATATCTTCAGGTGCCATTTTGATTTGGTTGTATCCCGAAAATCCGTCCATGAACGAGAAAACGTTGGATTTTGCTGTACTATCAACCAATATGTCAATATGTGGTAGAGTAAAGTCATCCTTAGGGCTAGCTTTGTTCAAATCTCTGTAGTCGACGCATACGCGGACTTTTCCGTCTTTCTTGGGAACGGGAACAATGTTAGCTAACCACTGAGGGTATTCTGAAGTGACGAGGAAACCAGCATTGATTTGCTTTTGAACTTCCTCTTTGATTTTCAAGGCCATCTCCGGATGAGTTCTTCTTAATTTTTGCTTGACCGGAGGGCATTCTGGGTTCAATGGTAAGTGATGCTCCACTATATTGGTATCCAACCCTGGCATATTATGATAGGACCAAGCGAAGACATCTGAGAATTCTTTAAGCAGACGTATCAAACTCTCTCTGATCTCTGAATTGAGCGAAGCTCCAATCTTAACCTCTTTTCTGTTTCCATCAGAACTAAGGTTAATGATCTCTAAAGGCTCATTGTATGGCTGAATGGCCTATTCCCTTTGTTGAAGCAACCGATAAATTTCCTTTGATATTTCTTCGTCTTCTTCTTCCTCTGCCTCGAATACAGGAAACCCAAAGCTTGGAGAAGTGATGTGATCGCACGTTTCAACGGGGTGTTTTATGATTAATCTGCATATGTGTGATAAGTTTTATTTAGACAACGAGGGAAGACTCGCTGTAGGCAGTTAATGGAATGTTTTGATGTTTTTCAAGGGTGTTTTTTAGGATTACCAATTTCCGAAAAAAGAAAAGGGAAAAACTAACGAAGGAACAAAATGACATTTTTATTTATCGACAGTCACTTCTTGAAACAAAGACCCTATAAAACAAAGCTCTATTGCATTGGGTAAAGCAAAGAGGGACATTTTCCTAAGAAATAGTAAAATGCAAAGCCCTATGAAACATCTCTTTACCATGGGCTAAGGTGAGAGGACAAAATAACGGTGAAAGTTCCTATTTAGGAGTGCGAATAACAGTCGAAACTTCAACAGCCGTCCAATAGTGGCGAACCCCATTGTGCACTATGTAATCTGGCACTTTAGGCTTGAGTTGGCCTGTGGTAGGTCTTGTTTTACCAACCACTATCTTTGTAACACTCAGAAGATCTTCAGCAGACTGAGCTATGTGAGCATACCCATTTCCAAGTGGAGTATGTCGGATTTTCTTTTGAGGAAACTTCCATTCTTCTGAATGGAGAGACTCGTTGTCGGAGACACTTTCGAGATCATCCTCTTCTGTATTTTGATCCTGCTCTTCTCCCAAGATGGCATTGACTAAGTAAGTATACTCTAGATCTGTAGCCTCGGAAGGTGACTTGGGGATATAATCCTCAATGATGACTTCACCAGATGGTGATGATGAATAGCAAGGTTTGTATATCTCTTTTGGCTGAGCAAAGTACTCATGATCAATGTTCCATCTAGTTGGAACAATGTCTTCAAGAGAGATTTTTGAACTTTCAGGAGCGGAGTATTTCACCATGTAGTTGAATTTTCCGCTTGGTTCTCCTAATGTATCCCAAGTTTCTTCGGGGATAGGAAAAACTTCTTCTGATGAAACATGACTTCTGGTGGCGACGCTGTTAGTAACTTCGTCACTGCTTGCTTGAGTCTTACTTCCAGATCCTTTGTATGGATAAACACTCCTTTTCAAAATTCTCATCGGTGTCTTCCGTACCGATGGTGTTGACTATTTGTTGAACAGGTTGAAGAAAACCTCCGCTGCGGAAAGTTTCTTGAATCGGGAGGACTACCTCAATTCCTTGAGTAGCCTTTGATGATGTTGGAAAGAATCCAACTCCTGTTCTGTTCTTGTTGTTGGTAGTAATCTCAATGTGCCCCCAACCACTAGTAGTGCCATCCTTTACAACTTGGATCGCATCTTTGTAGGAAGAAATAGACGCTGCTTTCTCCTTACCCTTTTCCTTGTCCAAGGAAAGTGCTTGGAATTTGGTTCCAACAACTTCTTTTGGTTCTATGTCGGGGAATGATGAAAGGCTATCGACGATCAGAGCTCGTTCTCCACATACGGTTACCAGTTTTTCATTTCGTATAAACTTCAGTTTCTAATGAATTGTTGAAGTAATTGCCCCAACTTCATGAATCCATGGGCGACCTAGCAAACAACTGTATGCTTCCTGGATATCCATAACTTGGAACGTGATTTTGAAAGTGTGAGGTCCAATAGTTATGGGAAGATTGACTTCTCCAAAAACTGACTTTCTAGATCCGTCGAACCCTTTGACAATGACGTGACTATCCCTTAATGGGAAATCATTGAAGGATAATCTTGACAAGGTTGACTTGGGCATGATTGTCATACCCTAATTTTGACCCCGCTGAGATGTCATACCTCTAAGTACCTCATCAAACTCAGGACAGGTACTCAGGGCAATCACTTGTTTGTCTGATACCCAGTCGAGGGTGCTCAAGGACAAAAAGTTCAGGCAAAGGATCAATCAATATGAGAATAACCTCTAATGCAATCATAGGATTCAATTGATTCATTTATTCACCTATGTTGATTAGACAACAGTTATCAGAACTCAGGTTTGCTCAGCTAAGGTTTTTAACCCATTGAGGACTGAAATCAGGGACCACATTTTGGAAACCCTAAAAAGCTCCAGGACACCTATCAATTGGTTCAATCATCTTCAAATAATCCATATGACAATATCCATAAGGCATTACACTTCAATTCAAGATCTAAAGTCATCAATTTCATATGGTCGACAATTAGGGTTTTTGACCTAATTCACCAAGATGGTTGACTTTTAATCAAGACCTGGTGCCACAACTCAAAGCATGGCTCAATATCCTCCAATAACTCAATATGATCCATTCATATCATTCATTTAATGAGGATAGCATAATTCACTTGAAATCTCCAGAAGCACGATTCACCTGAAAAAGTCAACTGTACAAGATCACCATTGACTTTTTGGAAATTTTGGTCAACCATGACTTTTGAAGTTTTAAATCATCAATATATGATATTTGAAGTAATTTGATCAAGTAAAATCAAGAAAATCAATCAAGAATCAAAAATTCAAAGTTTGACTTTTCATACTTAGAAATTTTTTTAAGTGTTTTCAAGTGGTTTTTACCAAACTTTGGAAGGGAATATCTCAAAATTTCACCTACAAACTGAAAAAAAACTTCCAACATGAAAGTTGTAGATTTTGATCCAATGAACAACTTTGTCACATATGATATTTTGGCTAGAAATCAACCATTGAAGAGATATGGAGCTTCAAAGTGACTGCCTTCACAAAACTAGCAAGAAAACCCTAGTTTTCTTCAAACTTTATGGGACTTTTTCACTAATTTCCCTAAGGATTTTGGGCAAACAACAAACTAATGAATTGAAGTACATATCAAGGGCTTTTCAAATTGTATTCAATCATCTTCAAATTCAATATGAGCTAAAAGATATGGTTGATCAAAGTTTGGGCATTTGAAGTGAAATTATGGGTCATGTCCAAATTTGAATTTTGCAAACTTTGTACCAATGCCTCTACCAATTGATGCATTCTTGTACATGATATATCAGAAAGGATATAGAGGAATCAAATGCATTATTTCATCATTTTTGGCCAAGTTGCAAGAATTCAATGCCATGTGATTAAGTAATCATTACAAAATGGAATATTGGTGAATCATCAAGGAATCTTCTCCTAAGCCAATTAGAGGCTTCTCTGCATCAGAAATGATCCCTAAAGATCAGATTAAGTCGAGGGCTAGGGCTTGGGATCAAGAGGAATCAAATTGTCAACATTGCATTTTGGATATTTCTTTGAATTCCTTCATAACCAAGAAACCAAATTAACCTCACTAAGAAAGCTCACTCTCTGCAAACACATTGAACTCTTTGCCTATAAATAAGAGAGCATACCTTAGTAATTAGACACACTAAAGCAACAGAATTCTTGCTTTCTCTCTTCTTTCTTCATACTTAAGTCTTTCAAAGGTTCTTTGGCAAGAAGACTCGGATTCTTCAAACCAAAGCTCTTCCTTTGAAAGTAAGTATTCAAACACATCAAGGGAGGTATTTAGAGGTGATCCAAACCTCTGGAACACTTCTGTACGTGGAGAATCATCATCTTCACCTCTCACTTGGAGCTGTTTCAGTTGGGGTCGAGCAAGGAGTTCTGGGCAGTTTCAATCCAAGCCAAGCATCTCAACACCTTCCTGAGGGACCACTGAAGCTATCTGGATCGTTGCAACAACTCTGTAGCACACTTTGATCATAGCTCAACCTCCATTTCTGAGGTAAGCTTCATGAACATCAAACTCCATAATTCACGCATGATAAATTAAAAATGAAGTTACCATTTAGTTTCTGCACCTTCAAGGATCATTAACCCTCAATCAATTGCATCATATCATGCATATAGAGTATTTCATGTTAATTTCCAGTTTTAGGGTTCTTAGTGTTCATGCGTGCGAATTTTGAATTACACTGAAAATAAATGAAATCAAAGGATACCATCATAATCCTTGTTAAAAAACGAGCAAAATCCATGTTTACATCTTTGAGTTTGGTTGAGAAACGAGTGAGATAGCAAATTCAAAAATTATGGAAGCTTGAGGTTGAAGATGAAGATGGTGGCGCCATTTTTTGAATTTCCCAGAAACGAGTTTATTTTATTTTAAATGGTAGGCGTGTTATCTACGAATTCATCGTAGTGTCCCAATGGTTACAGCGCGTGTCCAAAAGCCTTGCCTTGCCTTAGGTCTGGGGTTCGATTCCCCCCCTCAGACCTTTTGTTCATTTTATTTTTTCAACTCATTTAATGCTTTGCTTTCACATATAATCATATGGGCTCTCTTCCTAAACAGGCCACGCGCGTGGCCCAGTTGGTATTTGTTTTGTTTGGTAACCTATAGGGCGTGGGTTCAACCCTTGGCAAGACCAAACCCTTTTTTTTAACACTATTTTCTTTCATTTTATTTTATAACTTCACATAATTAAATCACCCATCAATTTAAATCATTTTCTTTTGATTTTTTACACACTTCTCATTTAATATATCTACTTTGAGAATATACTAAAAAATTACAAAAAAATATATTTTTTTAGTATATTTTAATTAGGTTAAAAAATCACATATTTTAAGTATGTTTTAAATACCTTAAAAAATATAATTTTCACTTGATTTTCAAAACCAAATCTCTTGTAAATATTTTTGTGATCAAACCCTAATCATTTAAGTCTTAATCAAGATTAGAATTTGTCATTATCTTAATTAAGTTGACTGTTGTCAAGAATTTAAACTATTTTCAAATCTCCGATTAGTCGGACGGTCAAAGTTTTCAGACAACAAAACAGTAATAATTTCAATTGCCAATCATTTTCAACTGTTTTTTTATAAACAGTAAATCATTTTAATTGGGCCTCTATTAGAGTGTAAGTCCCAACACCTTTTTCTTTTCTTAGTCTGTTTTCAAAAACTGTATTTACAAAATCTTCTTTCTGTTTTCAAAACATTCTTCTGGTATTTGAAGGGCATTATTCCCGGTGAAACTCTTCAGATACCTATGTGACCTATGTCCATCTTCACTTCTTCAGTTTTTCAAAAACCCTTAACTGTTTATAATAAATATTCAACTGTTATCAATAAAATTGCTGGTGAGGCTTTGTGCATACATCTTCAAAGGCCTCCACTCCATCCAGGTTAGGCTTTACAAGCTTTCAATTTACAGTCTTTATTTAAATTACTGTCAAATATAAACTGTTTATATATTGTTTAGGACTACGTCTGAGTGTAAACCTTAGGACAGATCTTTAGTTCAAACCCTCAAGATGATTTATTCTCGGTGAAACATCTTGAAAAAGCCTTAGAACCCAAAATAAGATACATCCACCCAAAGAGGAATTATTCCCGGTGAAACCTCTTACCCATTTGCTTAAAGCCAAAATAAGTTCAAAACCACATAGCTTTCTCTTGTGCTATAACAAGGACCCTCGATGACCCTCGATTAGCCTCCTCTTGAGCTTTGTACAAGGACCCACAGGCTTCTTAAAAGCATTTCCAGCTTACTCTTGAGCTTGTATACAAGGACCCATCAGGTTTCTTATAAACATAGGAACAGGTCTTTAGTTACCTTTTAGCCTATCCTGGTGAGTTTCTTCCACTTTAAACCAGACTTTAAACAAGCTAAGATTGTCTCAATCTCATATTGAGTCCACCTTTTGGAATGAGAGACATGGACAGTCTCTATCACCCTTATCTTCATTAATTTTCCTTAGCAGAGTCTAGGATCCATAGTTATCTATCCTCAGTCAGTGTCAACCTTAATCTTGGGCTTTAAACAAGAAATCTCAATTAGATAATATTTCTGCTATCATTCAAAACCCCTGGAAATGGTTAGCCTCCAAAATCACTCCTTTAAATTCAAAACCCTGGAAAGGATTAGCCTCCAAAATCACTCCTTTAAATCCAAAATCCCTGAAAAGGGTTAGCCTCCAAAAATTCATTCTTTAAAAAGATAATTTCACCAGCTGAGTCAAAATCCCTGGAAAGGGTTAGCTTCCAAAAAAATAATCAGTCTTTTAATAGATAAATCCTCCAGCAGAGTAAAACTCCCCAAAGAGTCAGCCTTAACCTTGGGCCTCATACAAGGCATGAAACAATAACTTCCCCAGTTAAGAGTCAGCCACAACCTTGGGCTTTGTACAAGGCAGATAATAGAGTCTCCCAATGAATCCTTCATCATCAAGTAGCCACAACCTTGGGCTTTGTACAAGGCAGATAAACCACATTTCCTTTGTCAAAGATTCCTAACCTCTAGGATCTTTTCCCCATAGAGTCATCCATACTCAGTTTCCTCAACAGTCAGCCACAACCTTGGGCTTTATACGAGGCAGAAAACAATGTTTTCCCTAGCCAGAGTAGCCACAATTCTAGGCTTTGTACAGAACACCAAATAAAATCCATCAAATAAACACTCTCCAACTAAAGTCAGCCTCAATTCTGGGCTTTGTACAGAACACAAAAATTCCCTGTAGTTAATCCCCAGTGGAGTCATCTTCCAGAGTCAATAAAATCAATCAATCAAAAAGCCTCACGCTTGGGCCTCATACAAGCCAGCTAAAGTCAAATCTTTTATACAGTAGATAGATATAGCTTATCTCTATAGAGAGATCTTTCTCCTATTTCACCACATTCAAACAAACAAACATTACATTTCATTTTAATTTTAATTAAGTCTCCCATTTAGGATTTTGAAAGGCATGCGCTGGCAGTAAAACCCAAACATGTGGTAACTATCCCTAATTTGGATGAGCATCTTTCTTTCATTCAAGATGCAGTTGACTGGTATACTTGCACATACACAAGTAAGGTCCCCCTCTTGAATGAAATGAATTCAGTTATTCTGTCACTCTTTTTAATGTTTGTGGTGGAATAGTAGAAATACCTCTCTAAAGATAATTTCATGTCTCTTTACTGTAAACACAGATTTAATTCAAGCTTCAACCTTGAGCTTTAAGCAAGGCACCAAAAATATAATTAATTTCCCTAATTAGTTCTCCGAACTACATTAAGCTCTGACTTCCATTAGGGATATGTAGGCATGAGGTTCACAAGGAATCTCAGCGAGCTAATAAAATACCAAAAATAGTCAGTCTGTCTGTCTTTCTTTTAATTCAATTCATTCCTTCTCCTAACACAAAGGAGAAACTTTCCCAATAATAAGCAACAAACACATACACATAGACACAGAGAAGGTTCCCGTAGAGTACTACGGATATGTAGGGTGCTTAAACTCTTCCCTATGTATAACCGACCCCCGGACTCCAGAATTTCTAATCTAGGTGAGGCTAGGGTTTATTTGAGATCTTTCTCCCCTCTCCTACTTGTAGGATAATTAAAAAGTTCGTGTGATATCGTAGGAAGAACTGAAACAAAATTCATCCCGCCCCCAGCGCATTCTCCTTCCGAATTTCGCTTGAAGGGTCTAGCGTGCCGTCCTCCCAAGTGAAACGGGGAGGTAAAGAAAACGACAGCCACAGAAAAATGGCGACTCTGCTGGGGATATAAGTGTTAAAAACCTTGGTTTTTCATCCAAACCAATGGTTGACCTGTGCTGGTCCAGCCCCAATGAGGAATTAGGGATGCCAAATTCCCCCTCAAACAAGAGAGGTCATGCCTAACCTCTGTGTCATTTCATGTGATTGTTGCATATATATTTGTTTATTTTGTTTTTTCTGTATCGGGAAAGGGCTTGATTCCCCCTTGTGGTGAGAAATCCTATACCCGGATTTGAGTGCAACATAAGATAGGATGGAGGATGTCTTCTCGGTGAAGGCCCTCTAATCTTGGTTCCCAAATCTACTCTTTGGATTTGCCTGGCTGGTTGTGATTAACTGCGCCAATGCATTCCGAGACTGATTTGTACCAGGAGGACCTAGAAACACATTAACCCCACTTAAAGCCTCTTTTTTAGGACGTAGAGCGGTGATTACGAAAGTAATTGTCACACAGATACTACACTCAGAGAAAACTCTCTTATAGATACTAATCAACGTATCTTTAAGGTTGAGCAAAAACTCTGAGATCCCTAGAACCCGTTCTACAAGTACAAAAATCCTTATCCTTAGATTACCTTGGGGCAAGGTTTGCGTTGTGACTCTGTGACCACTATACCCTTCTACGCCATGTTTGTTTAAAAACTCTTGTGTGTGCATTCATGCATTCATGCATTCATCATAATAACTAAACACAAAAAGAGTGTTTTTCGAGTCATTTTTCAAGGAAACTAAATAACGAACGTTTAGAACTTCATAGAAAGAGAGAAACAGAGAAAGGACTTAAGGATCTATACCATGGATTACGGAAGAAAGAGAGCTAGGAAATACACCTTCAAAATTCCTAAGGTTGGGGAATTGGAAAAGCTCAGAAAACTGGTGGTCAACCCCCAGGCTTTCAAGGAGAAGTATGGAAAACTTCTGCCTCTTCTCAGCACTAACATTGTGGATGGGATCCTTCCCACATTGGTACAGTTTTACGATCCAACGTATCACTGCTTCACCTTTCCAGATTATCAACTCATGCCTACGTTGGAGGAGTACTCTCGTCTGATTGGAATACCCGTGTACGTGCAAGATCCGTACTCCGGTTTGGAAAAGAACCCTGACGACATTATCATTGCTGCAACTACTCCCTTGAACGTAGTCGACATCAGAACTCATATGGTGAGTAAAGGAGGAATTCAAGGATTTCCCTCCAAGTTCCTATTGGATCAAGCTCGGTACTTCGTCAGCATCCAAGATATGAGCGCTTTTGAGGAAATCTTGGCTTTGCTTATCTACGGATTGTTTTTGTTTCCTAACATTAACGACTTCGTCGACATCAACGCCATTAAGATCTTCTTAATTGGGAATCCAGTTCCAACCTTGCTTGCGGATGCTTATCACTCTGTGCATTCAAGAAACCTGCAGCGAGGAGGATTAATTACATGCTGCGTACCGTTGTTATACGAATGGTTCGTCTCGCACGTGCCAAAGTCTAGCATTTTCTGGAACATGAGGGATGGCCTTTACTGGTCACAAAAAAATCATGTCTCTCACTCATTCGGACATTGAGTGGTGTAGTCCTGACAACGAAGAAACCAAGATCATCTTCAGTTGCGAAAGTTATCCCAACGTACCCCTTATTAGAACTAAGGGAGGAATCAGTTACAATCCAGCTTTAGCCCGTCGTCAATACGGCTATCCCATGAAAAATATACCAAGTAGTATTCAATTGGAAGGTCTGTTCTTCAAGAACATCGACGATCATGGCAACATGCTAAAGAAGGAAATTGTCCAAGCCTGGCGTCTTGTTCACACAAAAGGGAGAAGATTGTTAGGAAAACATCTTTGCATCTCCTTGGATCCTTACCTTCAATGGGTACGCGTCAGGGCATTCAAGCTCAGAATGTCATATCAGCATCAAGAACCTATTCCCCTAAGGGAACCAATCTTCCTTTTCTCCACCGATGTTGAAAAACTACAAGCGGCATTAAACAAGGTATGCCAAGAAAGGAATGCTTGGAGGAACAAGTATCGAATCGTCAACACGGAAAATATTGAGATTCAAAACATCCTAAGAAGGAAGGATGAGTTACTTGAAGTACTCGATCGACAAGTGACACAATCGTCACTTTCTCATCATATCCCTCCTGCTTCCTGGATCATCGATTAACTCACGTCAGAGAACGCTCAGCTCAAGAAACAGAAGAAAATGTTAGAACGTGAAGTCGGCTCTTCACCAAAGTTTTAGAGTCCTTTCTCTCTGTTTCTCTGTATTTCCCTTTTCAAAGTGTGTAAAAGACAGCGTTTTCGCTTAATTAATAAAAGTTTGATGTTTCATAACGTAATTATGGTGTTTCCTTGAAAAACATTAACTTAATTGCACATCATGCATCGCTTTAGTTGTACGCACTGACACGAGAATTGTCGCGGATCTAATCGTCACTTTCCTTTCTCCAGAAAGAGAGGAGGAGAAGGAGGTGGACAAAGACATTCAAGCTGTCTCATTCATACAACACTCGTTCAAGTCGCAAGAAAAGAATGGAAGACTTTAAGCAAGAGAATGGAGAACTTAGAGAAGAAGTTACTACTCTCAAAGATGTTGTTGAAAGGCTCAATAGTATGGTAGAAGCCCTGGTGGTTGCGCAGAATCGACCAACGCCAGAAGAACCACAAAGGACTGTAGTTTCCGAGATCATTTCGACTCCTATTCCTCAGTATACCATGCCGCCCAACCGACCTTGGGGCATGCCGTATAACTTTATTCCAGATGGGTACATACCCCCAGTTTTTGAAGTTCCAAGAGTTACAACGGAGATGCATCCACTGGAGGGTTACAAACCTCTGGAAATTGAAGTTCCAAAAGCAACGACAATGGGTTTCACACAACAAAATGCTGAGATTCCAAGATCTGCTGTCATGGCTTCCCCACAGATGATTATGCATACTTTTCCTCCACCAGGTGGACAAGTATATCATCACGCTCCCAGTGAGGACGCTGGCATGTATGAAAGATTGGACGAGTTCCAGGAACAGTTTCTGCAAATGCAGAAGGAACTCAAGGCTCTCCGAGGACAAGATCTATTTGGAAAGAATGCTGCAGACCTCTGCCTGGTTCCAAATGTTAAGATTCATCATAAATTCAAAGTACCAGATTTCGAGAAGTACAAAGGGAATTCATGCCCATAAAGTCACCTAGTGATGTACGCTCGAAAGATGTCAACTCAGACTGAAAATCAACAATTGCTCATCCATTATTTTCAAGACAGCCTAACTTGTGCTGCACTTAAATGGTACATGAACTTGGACAATTCAGAGATTCGTACTTTTCGAGACCTCGGAGAGGCCTTCGTCAAACATTACAAGTACAATCTGGATATGGCTCCCTACAGAGATCAACTCCGGGCCATGACTCAAAAGGATAAAGTGAGTTTCAAAGAATACGCTCAGAGATGGCGTAAAGTTGCTGCTCCAATTTGTCCTCCTCTTGAAGAGAAAGAAATGACAAAAATCTATCTCAAGACTTTGAGTCCATTTTACTACGAACGAATGGTTGCAAGTTCTCCCAGTGACTTTACTGAGATGGTAAACATGGGTGTACGTTTAGAAGAAGCAGTTCGAGAAGGACGCTTGAACAAAAAACCAGAATCTTCTATTGGTCCTAGGAAGTATGGAAGTTCTTTCCAGAAGAAAAAGGATCAAGATGTCAGCAATGTCTTGCACAAAGCAAAGAAGAAGTTTTCACCTCAAGTTGCTACAAAAACTCCGGTTGTTAACTCATCGCCAGCTTATCAACCTCAGGTTTCTCAACAACCATTTCAACAAAGGTCGCAGCAACCTCAGCAGTAGGTTCGACCTCCAAATTTCAACAACAATCGGGTACCGAGGTATTTTACCTTTGACCCCGTACCAATGCCGTATGCAGAATTGTTTCCAACTTTACTGGCAAAAGGACTCATTCAGACAAAGAGTCCTCCAAATCCGGCAAACAGTTCTTCACCATGGTTCAAGGCTGACCAATCTTGTCCCTATCATCAGGGGGCACCGGGTCACAACATTGAGAACTGTCTCCCTTTCAAGACCGATGTTCAAAGATTAGTGAAGAGCGGAATGCTATCCTTCAAAGATACTAATCCTAACGTCCAAGAAAATCCTTTGCCGCAGCACAAAGAAGCTTCAGTGAATCTGATAGTTCAACGCCCCAATGTCATTCAAGTCTACGACATTCGTCAGATAGGGGAAAATCTCTTTAAAATGCATGCTAGACAAGCTGGGTACGGCCATGTGCTATCTCACAACTACTTCACATGTGAAATTTGTCCAAAGAATAATCAAGGATGTGTCGTAGTTCAAGCTGCATTACAAAAACAAATGGACTTAGGGTGGATTCAACACACCAGAGTCAAAACTGAACACGACATCAACATGGTTCAAGGATGTCCAGGAGAATACAAAATCTACAAAGTTGAAGATCTCGAAGGATCGGTAGTCAGGTTCCATAAGACTTTAAATGGACTTGCCTACTTTGGAACGGATTTCCATCCTTGCAGTAGATGCAAAATCAGTCTGTAGCAACCTGCCTAAAAATTGAAAGGTTTAGAGTCGCCACCTATTCTGAAGGGCGAATAGGAAACCCTACGCAGATATGAGATTCAGGGTAAGTTATTATAATCAGGTTGAGGGAAGGTGTTAGGCACCCTCAACCCTTTACTAAAGGCTAACATTTAAAGATTCAGGTTTATAGCTAATGAAGTGAAAAGAGGCAAGAATTACTATTAGACTGAATTGAGATTTTTTAGGGGGGAGACTCGCCTTGTTACCAAATGCCTACGTACCTCCTTATGGAGGATCAGAGTCCACGTAGTTCGGGGTCAAGGTTGTACGCCTTATGGTTGAATTTTATGATTTGAAATTGTTTTAAAGGCTTTTTGAATAGCCTATTCGCAGTTTGAAATTGATTTGAATGGTGAAAGTGTTTTGGGGTTGGCGTACAACCTTGTTTTAATTTGTTACTGTTAGATGCGGTGATCGATAGATTCAATCAATATAGCTAACAGGTTTATTGGCATTGCTGGTTACTCAGATCGATAGATTCGATCATCGCGGGCAGCAAATTAATTGTAATTTTATTTAAGTACTTTTATCTCTCGTCTAAAACGACTGATAGTTTCAATCGGGTCGAGGAGAGAATTATTGAGGGCAAATAAATTGTGAATTAATCAGAACAGTTTTATTTCTCGTCTAGTACGACCAATATATTTAGTCGGTTTGAGGAGAAATTTAGCTAAGTTGTAAAATATATAATCAAACATTTTTTAGAAGTTTATTTAAATCAATTAATTAACATTAGCAAAATTTACAAAGATTAATGAATTATTAGAATAAGAAATTAATAAATTTTAATTAACCAATTAACTAATGAATTATTAAACAAAACAAAATTATTTGATTAAGTTTCATTTTTTATTAACAAGGGGGGTGTGTTTTATTATGGGTTAGTAGTTTTAGGAGGTTTGGATAGCAATCGGGCTGAGCCCATTAGGTTTTGGTCCGTATGAGTTAGAAGCTACGCGGGTGTATGGGTTACGGTGCTCCCTCAGGTTTGTGGCTGCTAGATCTAGGGTCAACATCATCCGTCGGCTTGCATGTTGTTACAATAGGGCGCACAGTAAGAGATTGCGCGTTGAATCACGTTCAACAGCGCTGACAGGTGGCCATGATGAGGCCACGTGTCCGTCCTTCATCGCGACAGAGGTGAGGTTATCACCTGGCAATTCCCTTCCCTCTTCTCATTTTTCTCTTTTCTTTCTCTCTCTAGTTTTCTCTCTCTCTCTAAACGCCCTTCCTCTTTTCTTGAACACAACCCAGAAACCGGCCCCTAACCACCGGCCGGAAATCGCCTCCGCCGGTGGCGCCACCCCCAAAACGCCTTCAAACACCCAATACTTGGTTGAACTTCAACCGTGAAGTTCATAAATTCATCCTCCCCACCCAGAAAACCCAGAAAATCAGTCAAGCATTCAAATCAAACACGAACCCTAACCCTTAATCAGAAAGTCTAAGAACCCTAACCCCCAATATTTTCAGATCCGATCAAAAAAACAAACACAGACATGCAATTGGTTCGCCCCTAAGCTAAGTCGAGTGTGGTACCTTTTATCTTCAATTTCTGGGACGTGTAAGCTCCCTCCTGATCTTCCTCTCTTTGTGTTTTGCAGGTTCAAGATTGAAGAATAAGCGGCGGCGCTCAAGGGTTTTCTGCAAAAAAAATTCGATCCTCTCTCTATTCTTCTCCTTCTGTTCTTATAGACCTAGGGTTTTATTCGTTTAGGAAATGTTAGATTTAGAGATTTGATTAGCGTTTACGTTTTGTCAATTAATCCTCTGAAGATTTGATTGTAATATTATTGATTTTAATACAAACATTTAATTCGATTTTGTTAATTTTGTTAAGATTTGATTTTCGTTTTGAGTTGTGGATTTGATTATGTTTGCGTTTTGATTTGCGCTTGTAATCTGAAGTTTGATTCAATTGGGCTTGGGCGGAGCTTTTGCCTTAGGGTTGGTGGCGGAAACGGCCATGGAGGGAGTTAGTTTGGCTAGGGTTTTGCAAGGTTGGGGAGAATGAACAGGACTCGGGTCATCCTGACCCGGTCCATTGACCCGCGCACTTGGGCCTCCCTTTGGTCCGATTACCCACGTGGCCCGTTACTCTTTTTTGTTCAGACTCAATTAACAACAAAAAACAACTTAATATACTTTATTTAATTGATCAACTAAGTGATAATAAACAAAAATACATTTAATTAATTAATTACATAATAATAATTAACGATTTTTTGATGATACGTTAAGTAATCATAATTCCAGATTAATTTTGATAACCCAATAGAATTAACATTTATGGATTAGTAATACTAACAAGTTTATGATTTAAAAAACAAGTAATTGATTTGTGATGAGAAAAATAGACCTATTGGGCTCAAAAGAATGTCCTAAACACACCCCTTTATTTCCTTGTAAGATAAAAAAAGAAAAAGAAGCCTAATTGAATCTAGAGATTTCGCCATTCACACTATTTTTATTTTAAGTCGATTTATACAGGAATTTTATAGGAGAGCGAGTTTGACAATAGGTATATCCAACCCTATGGCTCCTAATTTTTAACTCCATTAATAAATTGAAAAGTGAGAATTAAAACAGGTAAATTTTGGGGTATGACAGCTGCCCCTATTTAATTATCTTGGATCGAACAGCGTGAGAATACGCAGGTCTCACGCTTTTCGAATCAAAGAGTTATTAAATAATGGAAGACCCCTAAATTTACCTTGTGCTTGAGTATGAGTGAAGAGAAGCGTTCTGCTAAAGCCTGAGTCTTACATAGCGAGGACCTTCCGTTGGTTGTGTAATTAGCTTGCCATAGCCAGCAAGCTTCCGCAGTTTGTGAACCCCCACTTACTATAGTTCTAGTAAGTTTCCGTAGCTTGTGGACCCCAATAGGATTGCTTGCTATAATTCTAGCAAGTTCACCTGCACTGACAGGGTTATCTGCGAATATCATCGCAGAATTTACCTGTTTCACCAGGGTTATCTGCGAGTGTTATCTCAGAATTTACCTGTACCACCAATAGGGTTATTCGCGAGTGTTGTCGCGAAATTTACCTATGTTACTAGGGTTATCCGCGAGTGTTATCGCGAAATTTACCTATGTTATCAGGGTTATCTGCGAGTGTTATCACAGAATTTACCTGTACCACCAATAGGGTTATCCGCGAGTGTTATCGCGAAATTTACCTATGTTATCAGGGTTATCTGCGAGTGTTATCGCAGAATTTACCTGTACCACCAATAGGGTTATCCGCGAGTGTTATCGCGAAATTTACCTATGTTATCAGGGTTATCTGCGAGTGTTATCGCAGAATTTACCTGTACCACCAATAGGGTTATCCGCGAGTGTTATCGCGAAATTTACCTATGTTATCAGGGTTATCTGCGAGTGTTATCACAGAATTTACCTGTACCACCAATAGGGTTATCCGCGAGTGTTATCGCGAAATTTACCTATGTAGAATTTTGTTTTTGTAAATGCGTATGTATCATGCTTATGTGTTATGCACATGCCCCTGTTGTTTGTATAATGCGCATGTATGAATGCTTACACATGTGTACGTTGTATGTATACTGATGAATGTATGCAATGATGTATGTATGATAACCCCGACACCTCATCTCCTTATCACTCATCTCCTTATCACCCATTGCCTTTGTTTAACCTCTTTTGAACTGTTTGTGAGTTCTGGCTCAGTTTGTATTCGAATGACTTGCCGACCCCTTTGTGAAAGGATCAACCTGGGGTAACACCAGTGCAAGGTGTGTGTAGCCTTCCAGAGATTTTGTCTTTTTTTGCTTTTGTGTTGCAAGTTTGCAAGTTTCTCATGTTAAATCCATGTTAAAGTTTATAAAGATAAATTATCCTTTGCAAATGGTACTGAAATTAGAAATGAAGCGTAGTATGCAAAAAAGGAAATTTTATTGATATTGCCTTGAATTGGCGGGTGTACAGAAATGCGAAGAAAGAAAATGACAAATAGAAATGATATTAATACTGCCGTTGCCTTTTTGCTATCGAGGGCCCCAATAATCCTTCGACTTCAGAAGTAGATGATTGCACGACCCCTTATCCTTCGTAGTTTGCCTTCGGCTTATGTCCGGTAATCCTGCTTTTGCTAGGCATAGTACTTCTTGACCGCGTCTGAGTTGATTGGGTGCGGTAGCTCATCCCCATCCATTGTAGTGAGGACTAATGCCCCTCCTGAGAACACCGTTTTTACAATGTATGGACCTTCGTAGTTAGGTGTCCATTTTCCACGGGCGTCGAGTCGAGGCAACAGTATCTTCTTGAGGACAATGTCACCTTCTCTGTAGGTTCGAGGTCGGACCTTCTTATCAAACGCTTTTTTCATCCTCTTCTGATAGAGTTGTCCATGACACAAAGCTGTCAGTCGCTTTTCTTCAATGAGATTAAGCTGATCAAAACGAGTTTTTACCCATTCCGATTCTTCTAACTTTGTGTCAGCTATGACTCTTAGTGACGGGATCTCCACTTCGATTGGGAGGACAGCTTCCATACCGTAGACTAGGGAGAAAGGGGTTGCCCCTGTAGATGTACGCACCGAGGTTCTGTAGCCGTGTAGGGCGAAGGGGAGCATTTCGTGCCAATCCTTGTATGTTTTCACCATCTTTTGTATTATCTTTTTGATATTTTTGTTTGCAGCTTCGGCAGCGCCGTTCATTTTAGGCCTGTATGGTGAAGAATTATGGTGTTCAATCTTGAACTCCTCGCACAGCTCCCTCATCATGTTATTGTTCAGATTCGACCCATTATCGGTGATAATCCTGCTTGGAACCCCATACCGACATATGATATTATGCTTGATGAACCGAGTGACTACTTGTCTCGTTACGTTGGTGTAAGAGGCAGCTTCGACCCATTTGGTGAAGTAGTCTATGGCAACCAATATAAATTGGTGTCCATTCGAAGCTTTAGGTTCTATCATCCCTATCATGTCGATTCCCCACATTGCAAATGGCCATGGTGAACTCAGAACGTTCAACGGGTTTGGTGGTACGTGTACCTTGTCAGCGTAGATCTGGCACTTGTGACAGGTCCTTGCATATTGGAAACAATCGGCCTCCATTGTTAACCAGTAATATCCTGCTCGCAGTATCTTTCTAGCCATTGAGTGTCCGTTTGCGTGGGTCCCAAAGGTTCCTTCATGTACCTCCCTGATAATCTCCTTGGCCTCGTTTTTATCTACACATCTCAACAACACTGAATCATAGTTCCTTTTGTATAGGATGCTTCCGCTTAAGAAGAACTTGGATGCAAGTCTCCTCAGTGTCTTTTTATCAATTATTGAGGCATTCCCCGGGTATTCTTGTTTTTCCAGGTACTTTTTAATGTCGCGGTACCATGGTTTGTTGTCAGACTGCTCCTCAATCGAGAGACAATAGGCAGGCTCGTCGAAGTGTCTAACAGTTATCCGTGGTTCATGGTTTGGCCAGGTCACCTTGAACATAGAGGAAAGCGTTGCTAGTGCGTCGGCTATTTGATTTTCTTCCCTCGGGATATGAGTAAAAGTGATAGTATCAAATTCAGCCGTCAACTCCAGTATAAGATCTCGGTATGGGATTAGTTTTGCATCTCGAGTGTCCCATTCTTTGTTGACTTGATGGATTACCAAAGCTGAGTCTCCGTATACATCAAGGAGTTTGATCCTTAGGTCGATTGCAGCTTCTAACCCCAATATGCATGCTTCGTATTCTGCAATGTTGTTAGTGCAGTCGAAACATAGTCTTGCGGTGAAGGGTAAGTGCCGGTCATCGGGAGATGTCAATACTGCCCCTATGCCATGCCCTAGTGCATTTGAGGCGCCGTCGAACATGAGTTTCCATACCAACCCCGGTTCGGGCCCTTCGTCAGGTCCCGGTATTTCGTAGTCTCTTACTAGCATGATGTCTTCGTCAGGGAAGTCGAACTTCATAGACTGGTATTATTCGAGGGGTTGGTGAGCAAGGTGCTCTGCAAGTACACTCCCTTTTATTGCTTTTTGAGTTACATACTGTATGTCGTATTCGGACAACAACATTTGCCACCTTGCAATTCTACCCGTAAGCGCCTGTTTTTCGAACACGTATTTTAAAGGATCCATTCTCGATATTAGCCATGTGGAATGATTCAGCATATATTGCCTTAGACGTTTGGAGGCCCATGCTAGGGCACAACATGTCTTTTCCAATGGTGAATACCGAGATTCGTAGTCCGTGAATTTCTTACTGAGGTAGTAGATAGCGTGTTCTTTCCTGCCTGTTTCATCTTGTTGCCCCAGTACGCACCCCATAGATCTTTCAAGTACTGTGAGGTACATGATCAGCGGTCTTCCGGGTACGGGAGGTAAAAGTATCTGTGGTTCTTGTAAGTAGTTCTTTATAGTTTCGAAGGCTACTTGACAATCGTCGTTCCACTTGATAGGTTGATCCTTCCTGAGTAGTTTGAATATAGGCTCGCATGTAGCTGTTAGATGTGAAATAAACCTTGAGATATAATTCAATCGACCCAAGAACCCACGCACCTCTTTTTCTGTCTTTGGAACAGGCATTGCTTGTATAGCCTTTACCTTGTCGGGATCGACCTCTATGCCTCGTTGGCTCACAATGAATCCCAACAGCTTTCCCGATCTTACACCAAATGTGCACTTATTCGGGTTCAACCTCAGCTTGTACTTCTTTAGGCGTTCAAACAGCTTATGTAGATTTGTAATATGCTCTTCTTCTGTGCCGGATTTGGCGATCATATCATCTACATATACTTCGACCTCTTTATGGATCATATCATGGAATAATGTGACCATGGCCCTTTGATATGTTGCCCCTGCATTTCTCAACCCGAATGGCATTACTTTGTAGCAAAAAGTGCCCCAAGATGTCATGAAGGTAGTCTTTTCCATATCCTCGGGAGCCATCTTGATCTGATTATACCCGGAGAAACCATCCATAAAGGAGAACACTGAAGCTTGTGCTGTATTGTCCACCAAGATATCTATATGTGGTAGTGGGAAATCGTCCTTTGGACTTGCTTTATTTAAATCCCTGTAATCTACACACATGCGCACTTTACCGTCTTTCTTAGGAACTGGCACTATGTTCGCAACCCATGGTGGGTAGTCAACCACAGCAAGAAACCCGACGTCGAACTGTTTGAGCACCTCTTCCCTGATCTTACTATCCATATCTGGTCGAACCCTTCTGCGCTTTTGCCTGACCGGCGCACACCCTTCTTTGAGAGGTAACCTGTGTACCACGATGTCTGTATCCAACCCCGGCATGTCACGGTATGACCAAGCAAAAATCTTTGCATACTCATGGAGGAGCTTGATTAGCGTTGCTTTTACGTCCTTACCTAGCGTTGCCCCAATCTTAATGTTCTTGGGTTCTTCATCTGTTCCCAAATTTATGATTTCAATGGCCTCTTGTGGAGGGAGCATGCTCTTGGATTCCTTATCCACTAACCTTGACAACTCTTCCGGAAGTTCATCGTCTTCCTCATCCCCTTCTTCAGCCTGATTAGCGAGAGCCTCGAGTTTGTATAGAGTCTCAGCAGTATTATTATCGGTGGTGTCAGAAGGTGATCTGCACATGTTTTATGTTTTGTTTTCTTTTAGTATGCAGATGTGAACGTGCTTTGTTTGTGCAAGAAATTTATTTGTCATTTTCGGAACGGAAAAAAAAAGGAATAAATGCGAGGAAAGACAATGTTTTCAATACCAAAACGCAAAGACAATTTCATTAATAAACTTCGAACTTGAAAGTAAATGGGGCCCTTACAAACTAGCTCTATGCTTCGGGCAAGGCATGAGCGTTATTGTTTTTCTTTATTAAAAAAGGGAAATAAAACACACAAAAGTAAATTACTTTGAAATGAAAACTATCTCCGGTATCTCCATGCTTGTCCAATTCTGAAGTTGTTCCCCTGGTCTGATTTCTCGAATGAAGTTGGACGTCCCTTCTCGAGAATCCTGGTTGGACACCATAGCCACATGTTCATACCCGCCAGTCACAAAAGTTTGCATTATTGGGGGGAATGGTCGTTCCTCTTTCTTAATGCTTGTGACCTTGGTGGGTTGGTATCCTAACCCTGAGCGGTCTTTCTTCTCTGACACCTCTGGTAGCTTGCCCCATCCTTTAGCATCTGTGTCTTGTAGATCCTTCCATGATGTCACTGCCCTTCTTATCTTCTCCACTGGTAGTGTGATAGCGGTTGCAATTTCTAGAGCTTGAAATGCGGTACCCAATGCTTCGTCTCCAGCCTCAATATATCTGTATGAGTTTAGATTGCTGACAAATATATCCTCTTCTCCATTGATAGTCACTATGGAGTTCCCATTCACAAACTTTAATTTCTGATGGAGAGTGGAGGTGACTGCCCCAGCGGCGTGGATCCAAGGACGCCCTAGCAGGCAGGTATAAGCTGGCTCGATTTCCATCACTTGGAAGTTGATGCAGAAGGTGTGGGGACCAATTATGACAGGAAGGTCTACTTCTCCGTACACCGGACTCTGTGATCCATCGAAAGCCTTAACCACCAGACGACTAGGTCTAACCACAAGTCCTTCTAAGGCTATCTTGTCAAGTGTTGCTTTTGGCATCACGTTTAAGGATGACCCTGTGTCGATCAAAACTCTAGCCAGATGAGCCTTCCCACACTGCATGGAGATATGCAAGGCTTTATTGTGTGACTTTCCTTGCAGGGGTAGCTCATTGTCACTGAAACTCAGGCATGCCCCAGCAGTTAGATTGGCCACCATCCCATCAAATTGATTGACTGTAATGTCTTTAGTTACATGGGCAGCGTTCAGGATCTTCATCAAGGCATCTCGGTGCTTCTCGGAGTGTATCAATAGTGATAAGAGCGATATTTTAGATGGTGTCTGTTGCAATTGATCCACCACCCTATAATCACTCTTCTTAATCAGGGCGAGAAACTCCTCCGCATCCTTACTAAAAGTTTCTTTATCCTTAGGTTCAGCCTCGTCACTTGGTCTCATGACAACTTGTTCTCCAGATTGCGTCAAGTTTTTACTAGACGTGGGTTGCACTTGCGCAGTTTTGAATATGCGCCCACTACGGGTCATGCCTCCAGGTCCAACGATGCTTGATACTGCAGTATTAGTATCGGTCTCATATTCCCATGGTACCGCTTTCATCTTGTCCAAAGGATATGGTCCTCTGATTGGGATGATCTTGGTACGTTCTTGCGTAGGTATCATCACTGGTGGTCTAGAGCATTGGATAATCAATGGTTTCCTTGCCCCTTGGGCAGGTATCATTAAAGGCTCGTTTCTTTCCACCATCGCCACATATTCCTCCTCAGGGTGTTCCTCCAATTGGATCAATCCTTGATCCATGAGCCTTTGCAAAGTGTCTTTGAAAGCTTCGTTATGTTCTAGGATAAACCCCTTTATGAGAAGATACCTCTTAAGGGCATCTATGGGGGAGTTCCGTTGTTGAACCAACTCTTGCTCATTGACAATCTCTATTGCATTGACTGCACCATCATGGTGTGGCATCGGGTTCGTCTTCACATTGGGTTTGTCAAAGGCGATTGCCCCTGACTCAATCAGATCTTGGACTATGTGTCTAAAAGCCCAACACTTCTCCAAGGTATGTCCAGGAGAATTGGCGTGAAATTCACACCTTTCATTTGGTTTGTAGTTGGGTGTGATCTTGCCTGGAGGAAGGGGTGGAAGTGGCCTAACTTCTACCAAGGATTCATTTATTAAATATTTCAGAATTTCTTTCTTGGAAGTAGGTAGCGGATCGAATCTCCTTTGTCCTCCCTGAAACCGGTTTTGTTGTGGTGGATATGACATGGGAGGTCTATTCTCCTGATGCCCTACAGCATTAGTCTCTCCTTCCTTCTTCTTTGTGAAGTTAGGGGTAGGCCTCTTCGCCTGATAGGAGTTAGATGATGCTCCTTGTATTTTCCCGCTCTTAATTCCGTCTTCTATTCTTTCACCAATAACCACTAAATCTGAAAACCCTGAGGACACACTCCCTACCATTTTATCGTAGTATGGCCCTTGTAATGTAGCCATAAACATTTTTACGAGTTCTTTTTCCAACAGGGGAGGTTGGACTCGGGAGGCCATTTCCCTCCATCTCTGTGCATACTCCTTGAACGATTCCTCTTTCTTTTGTGACAAATTTTGGAGTTGCATCCGATCGGGTGCCATATCCAAATTGTACTTATATTGCTTTAGGAACGTATTAGCAAGGTCGGTCCAGCTTCGGATGTGAGACTTCTCTAATTGCATATACCAGTCAACCGATGCTCCACTCAAGCTATCTTGGAAAAAATGCATCATCAACTTTTGATCATGAGCATAAGCAGCCATTTTTCGCACATACATGCGCAAGTGACTCCTCGGACAAGAGAGTCCCTTGTACTTTTCAAAGTCGGGTATCTTGAATTTATGAGGAATAGTCAAATCCGGCACCAAGCTCATTTCATAGGTATCCACATCGAAGACATCATATCCTTCCATTGCTTTCATCCTTTCTTCCAGCGCCTTGATTTGTCCACACTCCTTAGAATTCTCCCCAGAATCAGCAGAGGTCAGCTTTGGTTGAGGGACTTGATCTGTGTCATTAGTGTCCCCATACTGTAGATCCAAGTAGTCCTCATCCCTAAGCGGATTGTTGATTGGAATGCGAACTGTGCGAGACGTCCCTTCTTTCTGAGTAGTAGGGATAAATCCTTCTTGAGAGGCCTCTCCCTTTTCATGGGTCGTAGTGACCCTTTTAGATGCGTGAGCATTCGTTTTGTGAGGGTCATGGCCTCGAACATATCCTAACAATGGGTTGCCATTCTTAGGTATCTCTTCATACTGATCATGAACTTCCTTAGCTTTGTCTTGCTTATCTTTGAGGTCCTTCATGAAACTCAGCATTTGGGCCATTCCTCCCTTGAGGTCTTCAACGGTGCCTTTCAGTTGGGTCATTTCTTCGCGAAGGGCGGCTTGGTTCTGCTCTAGTTGTTCCATTGCTTTCTTCTTCTGAGCTCTGGTCTGGATGAGTGATCGGGTTGCAATGGCGTGACTGGAGATGAAGACAGTTTTCCTTTTAATGTTTTTGAAAAGAAATGCAATGCTACGCGTGCTATGAATGATATGCAAATGCTATGCTCATGTCTTATCCACATTGTTATTATAATATATATATTATTTCTTTTTTTGTTTTTTTTTTTGTTTTTTTTTTTAGTAGGAACCCCTTTTTTTTTGAATAATCCTTTTTGGTGAAAAATTGCAAAGAAATAGAATAATACGGAAATAAACGCACTTTATTAATTTAAAATTACTTTAAAGAAAGTACAAATTAAAATTGTTCAACTTTGCGGAAAGAAATAAACATCAATAGAAATAAGACTTTTAAATTTAAAGTAAGAATTAATAAATATCTAAGAACGCCTATGAATGTCCTCCTTGAATTTGTCCACCATGCTCCTACAAAGCTCCAAGAACTCCTTCACTTCTTTGGGAAGGATGATGGGAGAAGACTCCACTTTTTCTAAACCCTTCGGAATGTCTAGAATTAAATCATTGCACAAGTTGACTAGCTTGTCATAATTCTCACGACACTTCTCATATTCTTCAAGCATCTTGGGAACCATGCTCACATGCTCATTTGCCGTAGAAACAATTGTGTATTGTCTTTTCCAATGGTCTCTTTTGTTCAGGGTTGCCTCGTGTACCTCTCTTTGTCTTATGAATATTTCCCTAAGTGATACCATGGCTTGGAATGCTCTATTGTACTCATCGGTGCGCTGTAAAAGTGCTTCTTCCGTGGTTAATCTCCTTGCGCGCTTTTGTTGTCCAGAATTGCGAGCTTCTTGAAGATCATATTTGAGGTTCCTTATTTCCTCCTCTTGATCTTTAGTCCTATCAGTTAATTCAAAGACCACAGCTTCTAGATTTTTCTCAGATTCCGCTTTGTCATGGGAAGCCTTTTCATAGCTCCTTCTCCACCTTGCAATTTCTATATCCGCTTGTGCCAACCTCTCATTATGTGCTTCTAGATTAAAATTAGCACTTAGAACTCCTTCGGTTGCTCGCTTTCTTTTATTCCTTTGTCTATCATTCTCTTCCTTAGCAGCTTGAAGCTCCTGGTTCTTTTCCTTAAGATCGAAGCGTAGTTGGCTTTTTTCGTTGGAAAGTCGATGTAAGTCAAGCTCTAATTTTTCCTTTTCCTTACGGGATGCCTCTAGAGCAGCCTTGATTCCTTCTATCTCTTCGATGGATAGAGAAATAGGATTAGGAGAATCGGGCTTGTACGTGGGATCCACAACAAAAGGTAGTAAAATCTTTCCAACTCTCTCTTGAACCCATCTAGTGTAAGGTTCCTTAGCAACAATATTCTTCGGTCCATAATTCTTTGTTTGAACATGCTTCCAAGCTTGAATTATTTTCTTTAATGTCCTTGGTTCTCCTTTCCCATTATCATGCAAAATTAATCCTTCCACTTGTTGATCGGAAGGCTCACAATCCATAGAATGACCCAATTGGCGCAATGCAAGCACGGGATTATAATTAATACAACCCAAAGTTCCCATTAAAGGCACATTATTAAATTCTCCACATTTATAAATAATTCTTTCAGAATTTAATTTCCTTGCAAACCAGAAGATAGAATCCGCATTGAGAGCTCTTAGCTTTTGAGACCATTCATGCCTAGTCAAATCTTTGATTAAATAACTAGCCTTGTAAAGGTGAGAAGTCAACCAAGAGTACAGTAGATGAAGACAACAAGATATCGCTCCCCTTTTCTTTTCATACCGATCATGGATAGTATAATAAATATTAGCAAGAATAGTAGGAGTTGGATCCTCATTTAAATTTCTGAAGGAGGTGAAGACATGAATGGCAGCATCATCAACATATTCTGCCTTATTAGGCAGTAGAACAATACCAAAAATTAAAAGAGCCAAAAAATGTCCACAAATGTCCCATTGTTTCTTTTGAGCATAAGACATAGCTTGAGCTTCCAAATAAGTTCTTTTAATTCCTTGTATTCCTCCATCGGTCTTGTGATTAGCTTCTAAATCCGCAACGGGCACTTCCAAAGCTTTGGCTAAATCAGACATTTCAGCCCTTTTTCCAGCACCTGTATAAAATACTTTTTTAATTCTTGAAAACCCAAGCATAGCATCCATCTCCTCCAAAGTAGGAGCCAACTGAAAATCCTGAAAAGTGAAACATCTGAGCGGCGGATCATAAAATTGGATCAAAGCGGTGATTGCTTCTTCTTGAACCTTAACCTTGAGCAAGTCCAAAATATCTCCATAACGGCCTTCAAACCTGTTCAAAGCAGTTGATGACATCTTATCCCTTATATTTCTCAATTTCTTGATGTCAGGCACTGAGACGGTGAGGTGGACAATAGGCTTCTTAGCATTCATTTTTCCTGAATTTTCACCAAAAAGAATTATTATTATTTTTTTTATTCTTCTTTTTTTTCTCCTTTTTTTCACCTGTGGATAAGACATGATAAAAATATGCATATGATGTATGATGCATGCAAATAATTATACAAAAAACACAATATTATAATAATAATAATAAGCATATATTCAACATATAATCACATAGGCCCTAAGTTCATAGGTTCGACATAACGGCTCGGGAGCCTACCCTTCCCATGGGAAAGTTCAACAAGGTCTCATGGGATCATTCGTAGCCGCCGAGACTTTTTGTCTCTTTGGATTTTAGAACAACTCATTGGTCCATGAGGTTCGAATTTTAGGGGTTGGTTCCCAGAGAGATCAGCTAACTACCCAGTCCACCCCTCAACAAGGTCGAGCCTCGTATCAGAACTTTCCGAATATTTAACCCACTCTGAGTGGAATTATAATAAGACTCGTAGGCGATGTAATTCCCCTCTGGTCATTATTATAATCCCCACGCTTAGGCTTAACAGCAGTGAAATATACCAAATAATGCAAATTATATAACAATTAACATTTAATGCAAATATGGCAAATAAATATTTAATAAAAAACAATAAATAAATAAATAATTAAAAAAATCATTACTAAAAAGATAAACCTTCCCCCAAACCCTAAACGTGGCAAGTTTGCCAAACCCTAAAATGCGCCACAAACCCTAAACCACAAACCTAAACCTAAACCCTCTCAAGCCTTAGGAGCATAATAATTCACTAAAAGTGTTCTCCCCAGCAGAGTCGCCAGCTGTAGCAACCTGCCTAAAAATTGAAAGGTTTAGAGTCGCCACCTATTCTGAAGGGCGAATAGGAAACCCTACGCAGATATGAGATTCAGGGTAAGTTATTATAATCAGGTTGAGGGAAGGTGTTAGGCACCCTCAACCCTTTACTAAAGGCTAACATTTAAAGATTCAGGTTTATAGCTAATGAAGTGAAAAGAGGCAAGAATTACTATTAGACTGAATTGAGATTTTTTAGGGGGGAGACTCGCCTTGTTACCAAATGCCTACGTACCTCCTTATGGAGGATCAGAGTCCACGTAGTTCGGGGTCAAGGTTGTACGCCTTATGGTTGAATTTTATGATTTGAAATTGTTTTAAAGGCTTTTTGAATAGCCTATTCGCAGTTTGAAATTGATTTGAATGGTGAAAGTGTTTTGGGGTTGGCGTACAACCTTGTTTTAATTTGTTACTGTTAGATGCGGTGATCGATAGATTCAATCAGTATAGCTAACAGGTTTATTGGCATTGCTGGTTACTCAGATCGATAGATTCGATCATCGCGGGCAGCAAATTAATTGTAATTTTATTTAAGTACTTTTATCTCTCGTCTAAAACGACTGATAGTTTCAATCGGGTCGAGGAGAGAATTATTGAGGGCAAATAAATTGTGAATTAATTAGAACAGTTTTATTTCTCGTCTAGTACGACCAATATATTTAGTCGGTTTGAGGAGAAATTTAGCTAAGTTGTAAAATATATAATCAAACATTTTTTAGAAGTTTATTTAAATCAATTAATTAACATTAGCAAAATTTACAAAGATTAATGAATTATTAGAATAAGAAATTAATAAATTTTAATTAACCAATTAACTAATGAATTATTAAACAAAACAAAATTATTTGATTAAGTTTCATTTTTTATTAACAAGGGGGGGTGTGTTTTATTATGGGTTAGTAGTTTTAGGAGGTTTGGATAGCAATCGGGCTGAGCCCATTAGGTTTTGGTCCGTATGAGTTAGAAGCTACGCAGGTGTATGGGTTACGGTGCTCCCTCAGGTTTGTGGCTGTTAGATCTAGGGTCAACATCATCCGTCGGCTTGCATGTTGTTACAATAGGGCGCACAGTAAGAGATTGCGCGTTGAATCACGTTCAACAGCGCTGACAGGTGGCCATGATGAGGCCACGTGTCCGTCCTTCATCGCAACAGAGGTGAGGTTATCACCTGGCAATTCCCTTCCCTCTTCTCATTTTTCTCTTTTCTTTCTCTCTCTAGTTTTCTCTCTCTCTCTAAACGCCCTTCCTCTTTTCTTGAACACAACCCAGAAACCGGCCCCTAACCACCGGCCGGAAATCGCCTCCGCCGGTGGCGCCACCCCCAAAACGCCTTCAAACACCCAATACTTGGTTGAACTTCAACCGTGAAGTTCATAAATTCATCCTCCCTGTCATACCCCAATTTTTGACCTAAGATACCACCTCATATCATCTGCATATGCATCATTTGCATCTCTAACAAATTGCATAGCTTGTGTTTGCTACTTGTGCTCAGCAGGGTTTAATCAAGAAATCACTCATCAGTACAAGTAACAACCAATTAGGGTTTTGTTCTCCCTTCATCTCAAAAGAACTATCTTCATCAATAATCAACATTTGGTCCTCAGAGATTCCACTTCAACAAACTCAACAGCTTTGAATCGACTGAATTAGGGTTTTGACTGAAGGCAGCACACTCCTGACTTTTGCTCAGAATTTGACCTAATGACTTGGGACATGACCTCAAGACCCCAAGTGCATCATTTTGACCTAATCCATTAGCTCATAACATCTCCTACACAAGGATTGATCAACAGTGAAATTTCAAATCATCAGATTAGGGTTTTGAACTATCAGGGACTGAAATCAGGGATCACATTTGGGAAACCCTAAAAATCCCCAGGGAGTCAATCAAAGGTTTCAATCATCTTTAAATAATCCCTATGACAATATACAATGGAAATTATGTCTCAATTCAAGATCTACAGTCATCAAATTCATCAGGTCAACAATTAGGGTTTTTGACCTAATTCACTAAACCATTGACTTTTTAATCAGGACATGGTGCCACAACTCAAACCATGGCTCAATATCCTCTAATGCTTCAATATGATCCATTCATACCATTCATATGGTGAGGATAGCCTGTTTCATTTGAAATCTCCAGAAACGCGATTCGTCCGAAAAAGTCAACTGTACAAAATCACCATTGACTTTTGGGGAATTTGGGTCAACCATGACTTTTGAAGTTTTGAATCATCAATATATGATATGTGAAGTCATTTGATCAAGAAAAATCAAGAAAATCAATCAAGAATCAAAAAGTCAAAAGTTTGACTTTTCATACTTAGAAAAATTTCTAAGTGTTTTTCATGGTTTTTTCCAAACTTTGGAAGGGAATTTCTCAAAATTTCACCTACAAACTGAAAAAAACTTCCAACATGAAAGTTGTACATTTTGATCCAATAAACAACTTTGACACATATAAATTTTTTCCATAAGATCAACCATTTAAGAGATATGGAGCTTCAAAGTTGGTATCTTTTGAAAATTTCACTTAAAACTTCATTTTCTTCAAAGTTCATGGATCTTTTTCACCCACTTCCTTAAGGATCTTGAAGAAACTTTCAACTAGGGTTTTGAAGTGTGTAATATGAGCTTTCCAAAATGTCCAAGAGCAAGAAAAAATATGGAGTGTAGCTATGGTTTTGAATTATGCATTTAGTGATCTTTTTCACTTGAATTTTCACCATTTTTCACTAAGTTTCAAGACTACATGACCTATAATCCAAGCAATGATGCATAGGAGCAATAATTGAGAGATATTTTCTGATTAGAAGATCAGAATGGAAGAGGATAAGAAGCTTGAGAAATAACCATGGTTAAGTCACTTTTAACCATTTGCATTTAATGTAAAAGATTCCTTTTTATCTCTTAAGCCAAATCATCATTCTTGATCAACTTGCAAGAGCTTTGTATTCAGAAACTTTGGCCTATAAATAGAGGTCCTTACCTCATTCAAAATCACACCAAAACCTCACAATTATAGGTTTTCTCTCTTCTTTCTTGAATTACAAGTTTCATAGTTTTCAAAGAGGTAGAAAACTCAACCTCCAAACCCTTGAAGTTATGGCCAAAGTGATGGTTCTAGCAACTCATAAACATCATATGGGATGTGTTTGAACCACTCACACACCCCAAATCACCCCAAAACTCAGATTCACTCTTCAACCTCCATATGAACACATAAAGAGCCTTATCATGCCAATTTTCATTCCAGATCATTTCTGTCCAAATTAACACTTCCCACACCTCACATATATCACATATAAGCTATCTAAACACTCATCACCAACCTGAAACATCAGAATCATAGAGCTCGATTCACACTTAGGCTTAACTGCAGATCGGGTACCTCCAACTACTCCAGGTGTTTTCAATCCACTCCAAGCATCCAGACACCTCCCATATGGTTCATTGAAGCTGTCCAGATCAAGCAACAACATCTGTAACATCTCCTTCGCAAAATTCAATCTCCAGCTTGGCCGTTTTTGAGGTAAGTGTTCATGAACTTCAAACTCTATCATACATGCATCATAAATGCAAAACTGAGTTACCATCTTGTTTCTGCACCATCACTGAATAATAACCCTCAATCAATTGCATCATATCATGATCATACACGATTTCACAAAGATTTTTCATATTAGGGTTCTTCGTGTTCATGTGGACCTCCGATTTTTTTTAATACCGGGCCATACCTCTGATCTGTAGAGATACGTGAACTGACTCTTTTTTGTCGCTTAATGCTTTCGCATTTTTTTGAAAATATCACAGAGTCGCCACCGACCTTTTATTTTATCCAATTAAGGAAAGGTTTATAAAAGAAACAGAAAAAAGACCTTTAAGAAATTCTGGGTAAGGGGGTAGGTTATACAAAGGGAAGGTGTTAGCACCCTTTGTATCCATGACTATCCATGGGCTCTTAAGTTTGCTTAGCTCACTTGTTTTTCGATCACTTTTCGATTGCTCTGAAATTGCTCATATGTGGTTTCAAATACCTTTGTAAATTGAATTTTGTAATGATCCGTGTGTGGATGTATACAAAATGCTTGTTTATCTTTCGAAAGATGTTTTGAAAAGAACGTTAACTTTGTAATAACCCGTGTTTGGATGTATACAAAGTATTGTCTTTTGGAAGTTTTGTTTTGAAAAACAACAGTGTATGAGAATTTTGTTTGTTTTGATTTGAGCAAGCAAACTAGGAGGTCTACCCTGAGTTGTAAGGTCTTTATCCTATTTCCTTTAAAAATCTATCCTTTCATCGGATATAAAAGCAAGGTTCGATTTTGTACTCAAAACAGTAGAATTTGACTTTGATTTTGAAAGATTGTAAAAGGGATTACCTGAAGAGGTGCAAGTGTGATTGTGATTGGATTCAGATATTTATCTTTGAAGTTAGTGATCTAACGGTTCAATTTTATCTTTGACATACACGCAGTTTATATGTGCTGGAAATTAAAATGCGGAAATGTAAAGTGCGGAAAGTAAATCTACGCTATTACATCGATTGTGCAGGAAATGTAAACTAGCCTATTTACATGAATTTGACATCCTATACATTTATCTAGGAATTTAAATTGCAAGAAAAATAAAAGGCATGTTTTTGGACTTTTTATGATTTATTTTAATTATAATTAATGCATGATTAATTAAATTAAAATGAAGAAAAAAAAGATGAAAATAGATTTAAACCTAGAAATTAAGTTTAAAATGTGTACAAAATATTTGTCAATTAATTTTAAAACAAAACTAATTTTTTTTGGATTTTTTGAAATTGATTTGAAGTTGATTTAAGTTAATTAAAACATAATTATGCAAATAATTATACAAATAATTAAAACTTAAAGATAAAATTATTCAAAATATGTACAAAATTAGTTTATAATATATAAACAATATTTAATACAAAGGACAATTTTTTTTATGATTTTTTGATTGGTTGGAATAATTAAAAAGCAAATATATAAATATATACTAATTAATTATGCAAAATATTGAAATTTTGAAGAAAATAAAATATTTTTATTTCAGAAAATAATATATTATTTTAGAAGTCTAAAAATATTTTTTGTGTATTTTTTGGATTTTTAAAACTATTTTTAATTAATTTAACAAAGAAATTAAAATAAAAATAGAAAATAAAATAGAAATAAAGGATACTGATCCTGTGTGATTGTTTGTGAGGGAGCATGGTGTGCATGCGTGATCTGGAGCGTTGGATGAGTCATAAATGAGATCAGATGGTCCAGATGGTGAGGGAACATCACTTATGACACGCCTGCAAAACACTGAAACCAAGGGTTATATTCAAAAAAAGCGCGCGCGTCAGAACCAATAGGGGGGGGACACGTCTTCGTCTTCAACCTTCAGACAAGACTTTTAATAGCGCTTTCTTACCAAAAGCGCTGTAATTGGTTACTTACTGAACCTGCAAAATAGCGAATAGGGTCAAACGCACACATACATTTAGCGCGATGGTACCATTCAATTCGTTTTGTCCATACGAATCTAATGGTGCTATTTAGAACTTCTAATTTTGCCTAATTTGGAAAGCCCTAAATTTGAAGCTATGAACCCTAAAATGGTAGTTTCGTTTATACGTGTCCAAACTTCAATTAAGTTTCCAGAAATGATCTACACCTCAAACCAAACTCAATAGTATGTCTACATCTTGTTAAACATGTGTGAATAACCAGATACGAATTGATTTTAGTTTGAACAAATTTTGACCTGTGTAGCTCGATTCAGTGAGCTTCAAGGCTTGTAATTGATTGAGATAGTTTCAGTGATGTTTAAGGAAGGTGTATGAATGCTTAGTTTGTATTGAAATGGACTGAAATTACAAATTCGAATTTGAGTTTTTCTTTGAATTTTTTGAAGTGATTACAAGTGTTATATGCTATGCTATGCTTCTGAATTCGTGTCCTCTTGTTTGCTGAACTAAGATAGCTTATTTATAAGCTATGTGTGCTTAGAAATGAAGCTAAGATGCAGCTAGTTGCCTTTGTTGAAAACTTGGTTTTTAAATATTAAAAACCTTGAATTTTTGACCAAGTCTTGACTCCATTCAATGCTCTGCCTTGTGCACCAATCCTCTGCAGAAAATTGAAGGTTCTTTGATGAGTCATGCTTGAATTGTAAGCTACCATTTATCCATGCATTTTCCTTTTAATTTTAATCTTAAAGTAAGATAAAATCATGCAAAAAATGGATAAAAAAGGTATGGGCTTAGTCTTGGTCGTGGGAGGCCCATAGTAACATGGAAATGATGTTTGAATGCTGAAAACTTGGCCCCATTTGGAAAAAATACATTTTTGAGCAATGTTGATTTCATGCATTTTACCAAAATTTAGCCAACTTCAACAAGGTGTAAATCCTTCAATTTTTGTCATATGAAGAAGATCTTGCACTTTTTGGAAACCTCAAAGAGTCCTCTAACCAATGTATTTGGTCTCATGTCAAAATGATTTTTGAAGCTCCTTGTGTGTCCTTTTGAAAAAAGTGTCTTTTTGTTGACTTTGAAAATGACCTGTAATGTCTTTGATCATATTTTTCAAATGGTGAATCCAATGACCATGGGATCAATGGCATTTGAAAGATAATTGAATTTCCTTCAAAACAAGCTTTGGTTTGAATTTTTTGGATGAAGGATGAGAGAGTTATGATCAGTCAAAGTTGAGTTGACTTTTCAGGCAAAAACCCTAATTTTGAATCTTAGGGTTTTGTTGATTTTTGATCTTTCCTTGATGAATTATGATCATCCAATGATCAAATGATGAATCCTTTGACAAAATATGGACTTTGACAAAAAATTTCATTTTTGACTGTCTGTTGACTTTTTTGGTCAAACGGGTCGTCTGTTGACTGTTTGAGCTGCTGACGGTGCGTCTGAGTGATTTGAAGTTTGAAAATTTGTATGATGGTACTTTGAGATATATGGATGTATATGAAATCCATTTGAGCTCTCAAAAACTTGTTGCTCCTGTAAAAACAAGAAAAACCCTGATTAGGGACTGTTTGTGTAGGAGACAGTTAAGCGTACCTGATTTTTGTGCAGTGCTAAGTTTCTGCTAATCGCGTGATATTCAGAAGTCTTCTAACACAAAAATCTTGGAAATTTGAATTGTGTAAGATTGATTTGATTGATGGTACAAAACACTGAGAATTGTACTGCCAGCAGTTTGGCTGTCAACTGACTGTTCAGGTATTGATGTAGCAGTTAGAGTGAAAAATCAACAGTCAAAGTTAATTTTCTTTTTTTGTTGTTTTTTTGTTTTTTTGTTTTATGTAAAAAATGAAAGTTTATTTACATGACTTGTTAGAAAACACAGACATAATAAATAACTAATATTTACGGTATGCGGGCAAAATTACCGATAATAACCCTGAAAATCATTTAATGCACAGAAATAGGAATATTTGACTGGCAGAAAACACACAAAATATTATCTTAGTAACTAAGCAATATTATGACAAATAGTACAACATTTAATACTGACAGTAAATATACTATATTGAACAGTACGACGAATAAACGGTACATTTAAGAAATAAGAAATACGGCAAATTTTAAGAATGACGATTAATGACCCATGCTATGAACAATAACATGTAGATGATTGGGAGTGCAACTATTGCAGGTCCACACTCCTCAGGACTATGCAGGCAGAAGAAAGTCATGATCACCGTAGCAATGGTGATGACTGTAAGAAACAGTGTCTCTATCCACTTTGCCATTCTTGTTAGGGAAGAAGAGAAAATAGATATGAGATAGGAATTTGAAAGATGAATTGGAATTTGATGTGAGATTTTATGAAAGAAAATGAGAGATATTTATAGAATGGAAAGAAGGAAAGAGACGTTGGGGAATGATGTGATTCCGTACAAAAGGAAAATTTGAGTGGAAGTAAGATTTGAAAGAAAGTGTATGATAGTGTTGGAAAAAGGAGAGATTTGATTTTTGAAAAAGAGATTTGAAAAGATTTTTGCAAATAATGGAATATAGTACAAAAAATTAGTGGGAAACAAAAGATAATAATAATCTACTTGTTACCAGTACAGTCTGAGTTTCCTGATTCTGCGCCTGCAAAAAGATTTAACTCTGTACCAATTGTGTCAGTACTATTTATCTGTAAATAAATAAATAGCATGTGTGAAGTAATAAACAGTATTTGGTGTTTGCGTAAGAATAAATTCAACTGCAAGCCAAATTACTGTATAAGAAAGACTCTAAAAACTAAGTATTTCATATGTCAGGATATTTGTTGAAATAAAAATCCATGATTATATGAGACCCTTAATTTTTAGATTGGAGTTTTCTTGAAAAATATGTGGGCAAATTTTGGGGTATAACAGTTCATCAGAGGATTAATCATCTTAGAGCAAAAATAAATGAAATTAAAGGTCATCATCATGTTCCTCGTCCAAAACCGAGTGAGATAGACCCTTTGATCGATCAAAACAACACAGTTTTGAAGAAATTTGAAAATCAGTTAGGGTTGTGTTCTTGGCGCCAGATTTGGTTTGGGAAATTCAAATTCTTGATTTAAAATATATTTTATCAAACGCGTATGTTTAACAAGCCACAAGCGTGGCTCAGTTGGTCCATGTTTTGGCTGGTGAGAGAGAGGGCGTGAGTTCAAGCCCTAGTGGAGACAAAACCAATTTTTTGCAACCTATTTTCTTTCTTTTTTTAACAAACTTCACCAATTAATTTAACCAATCAAAATTCATTATTTTCACTTCATTTTTTTTACACTCTTTATTTAATATACATATTTTGATAATATTAAAAAAAATCACAAAAAAGGATTCATTTAATATATTTTTAATTGAGTTTAAAATGACATGTTTTAAATGTTTTTAATACTTTTAAATATTGTTTTTCACTTGATTTTTCAAACTTAATCACTTGTAAATATTTTTGGAGCAAACCCTAATCATCTAAGTGTTAATTGAGGATAACCTTTTTGTTTATTTTGATTAATTTGATTCCTTTCAAAATTCAAATCGTTTTAAAACAAGCGATCGCGATTCTTTTCAAAAACGATAAACCATTTCTTTTTGATTCTCAAAGGAAACTATTGATTAAATCTTTTTTTTTTATTGATCAATTGATTTTCAAAACGATGTGGGGCCTCTCGAATATTAGAGAGTATAAGACCCACTCCTTTTTCTTTTTACAGTCTTTTTATTCAAAATAAATAAACTTTCTTTCAAAACAAACTTTCAAACCGTTTTTCAAACGACGCGTCTGCTTTTCAAATATACCATGGGCCTCCATGTAGGTATAAGTCCCGAGCCCTTTTGTACATACCCACTCCAGTACATGAAATTAGGTATTTCATTGTACGCCTTTTGTACATATCTCAATCAATCTATTTTTTTTAACTTTGAATAACAAACCAAAAATGAAGGTTTCTTTAAATCTTCCCAAAAATACCATGGGCCTCCATGTAGGTATAAGTCCCAAGCCCCTTTGTAAATACCTGTTTACATAGCTTTGAATAAATTCAAGTGGACCTCTCCTCGAGTGTGAGTCCCGAACCCTGTGTATACAAATGGATCATGCTTACAGGTATATTTCCTTCATAAACTCCATTATATACACACACTTTGTCATATATATATGCTTATTCATAACCTGTTCATACTTGTTCATGTTTGTTCGTACTTGTTCATACTTGTGATTGTGTTATATGCTTGTTCAACTTAGTACAACACTAGGTTCCCCATAGCCTCCTATTGGGCTTCGTGCAAAGAATCTCCACTAGTTTAGGTTAGGACATAGAGTATGGTTTCCCGGTGAAATCGCTCTAAGAACTCAAACCAACTATACCATGCCTCCCCTTGGGCTTTGTACAAACGAGTGACCCTCCTATAGCCTCCTCTTGGGCTTACAATGCAAGGACCCTCGATTGTCCCTCCCATAGCCTCCTCTTGGGCTTACAATGCAAGGACCCTCGGATAGCCTCCTCTTGGGCTTCGTACAAGGACCCACGGGCTTCTTATAAGCATCCCAATATCCAAATCAAATACCCTAGGAGATTAGACATTTTTCATCTCTATGCTAGGAGTATCTCTTCTATATCATCACAAACAATCAATCAATCAATCAAACTTCTTTTTTGCCACAAGGCTGGCTAATCAATCAAACTGTTTTACCACCGTACTGGATGATTAATCAAAGTTTTTGTCACAAGGCTGACTTCATTGAAACTTTTGCCACGAGGCTGGCTGATTAATCAAAACTTTTTGTCACAAGGCTGACTTCATTGAAAGTTTTTGCCACAAGGCTGGTTAAACAAACAAAAATCAAACAGATGTATGTGATGATATAGATTAGATACATCTAGCATTTAGACGACATTTGTCTATTTTCCTTTGCTTCCACTAGCATAAGTGGGAACTACGATTGCTCTGACTTTCTCAACATCCCTTTGAGAATACGTAGGCACAAGGTCGATCCTTGGCGAGCAAAACAAAACAAAAAAAACCATTCAAACCTTAGCACCCGTAGACCCCGAGCTACAGATGCTCTGATTCCCTTTAAGGGATATGTATGCAGAGGATCGCGATGATCTTTGCGAGCATAATCAAACAAACCCCTTAGGTCCCACCTATTTCACAACAGAACCTTCACCATAGCATAGAATAAAAAACAATAAAGAACCCTGTAGAGTACTACAGATACGTTGGGTGCTAATACCTTCCCTTCGTATAACCAACCCTCTTACCCAAGATCTCTCCCCCCACTTTTAGGTTATTGCAGCTTTTTTCCTTTTCCTCCTTTGGAAATAATAAAAAGTTTGGTCGGAACAAAAGAAAAATCATTTTTTATGAGCACTCGAGCCCAAAGAAGGCATCAGGTGTCTCATCCCACAAAAAAGAGGAACAAAACGATTTTTCGCCCGCGACACTCCCCACCGAGAAAACCCAGAAAATCAGTCAAGCATTCAAATCAAACACGAACCCTAACCCTTAATCAGAAAGTCTAAGAACCCTAACCCCCAATATTTTCAGATCCGATCAAAAAAACAAACACAGACATGCAATTGGTTCGCCCCTAAGCTAAGTCGAGTGTGGTACCTTTTATCTTCAATTTCTGGGACGTGTAAGCTCCCTCCTGATCTTCCTCTCTTTGTGTTTTGCAGGTTCAAGATTGAAGAACAAGCGGCGGCGCTCAAGGGTTTTCTGCAAAAAAAATTCGATCCTCTCTCTATTCTTCTCCTTCTGTTCTTATAGACCTAGGGTTTTATTCGTTTAGGAAATGTTAGATTTAGAGATTTGATTAGCGTTTACGTTTTGTCAATTAATCCTCTGAAGATTTGATTGTAATATTATTGATTTTAATACAAACATTTGATTCGATTTTGTTAATTTTGTTAAGATTTGATTTTCGTTTTGAGTTGTGGATTTGATTATGTTTGCGTTTTGATTTGCGCTTGTAATCTGAAGTTTGATTCAATTGGGCTTGGGCGGAGCTTTTGCCTTAGGGTTGGTGGCGGAAACGGCCATGGAGGGAGTTAGTTTGGCTAGGGTTTCGCAAGGTTGGGGAGAATGAACAGGACTCGGGTCATCCTGACCCGGTCCATTGACCCGCGCACTTGGGCCTCCCTTTGGTCCGATTACCCACGTGGCCCATTACTCTTTTTTGTTCAGACTCAATTAACAACAAAAAACAACTTAATATACTTTATTTAATTGATCAACTAAGTGATAATAAACAAAAATACATTTAATTAATTAATTACATAACAATAATTAACGATTTTTTGATGATACGTTAAGTAATCATAATTCCTGATTAATTTTGATAACCCAATAGAATTAACATTTATGGATTAGTAATACTAACAAGTTTATGATTTAAAAAACAAGTAATTGATTTGTGATGAGAAAAATAGACCTATTGGGCTCAAAAGAATGTCCTAAACACACCCCTTTATTTCCTTGTAAGATAAAAAAAGAAAAAGAAGCCCAATTGAATCTAGAGATTTCGCCATTCACACTATTTTTATTTTAAGTCGATTTATACAGGAATTTTATAGGAGAGCGAGTTTGACAATAGGTATATCCAACCTTATGGCTCCTAATTTTTAACTCCATTAATAAATTGAAAAGTGAGAATTAAAACAGGTAAATTTTGGGGTATGACACAGTCGAAGAAATTCACGAGGATGTTTGCATGTTCGCAATGACATTCAAAAACTGATGGATGATAATACCATTACAGTTCTTGCCAACAGAGAAGATGACAAAGTCTTTACCTTGTCTCCTCAAAATAATCAAGTTGAACCAACGCAAGTTAAGTATGACAGTAGGAAGACAGCAATTGCTCCTTTAGTCATCTACTTACCAGGTCCTGTACCGTATGAGTCCATCAAGGCTATACCATACAAGTACAATGCTACATTCATTAAAAATGGTAAGGAAATACCATTACCATCTGTTGTCAACATTGCTGATGTTAGTCGAGTCACCAGAAGTGGACGAGTCTTCAACAGAACAACAGAAAATATGGAGAAATCTTCAGAAGAAGTACCACATAAGCAATACAATCATCCGACCAATGCCGTTCAAGCGAAAGAAAATGATGAGATCTTGAAGTTAATCCAGAGGAGTGAATACAACATTGTAGATCAACTATTACATACTCCATCTAGGATATTTGTTCTCTCCCTGCTATTGAGTTCTGAAGCTCATAGGGAAGCTCTATAGAAAGTTTTGGAACAAGCTTTCGTAGAACCAAGCGTTACTATAGGACAATTCAACAGTATCATTGTCAACATCTCCGCAGGAACTAATCTGAGTTTCTGTGACAAAGATCTTCCTGAAGAAGGAGTGGGCCATAATCTTCCACTTCACATCTCAGTTGGCTGCATGGGTGATGTACTCATAGGAGTCCTAATAGACAATGGATCCTCTCTCAACGTCATGCCAAAATCAACATTGTCAAGATTATCTTTCAAAGATTACCCGCTAAGGGACAGTCACGTCATCGTCAAAGCATTTGATGGATCAAGGAAGTCAGTTTTTGGAGAGGTAGATCTTCCCATAACTATTGGACCTCAGACGTTCAAAATCACTTTCCAAGTTATGGATATCCCAACACAATACAGTTGTTTGCTAGGTCGCCCATGGATTCATGAGCCTGGGGCAATTACTTCAACGCTTCATCAAAAACTGAAATTCATAAGAGATGACAAATTGGTAACCGTATGTGGAGAACGAGCTCTGATCGTCAGTAACCTGTCATCACTCTCTGACATAGAACCAAAAGAAGTCACTGGAACTAAATTCCAAGCACTTTCCTTGGATAAGGAAAAAGGAAAGGAGAAAGCAGCGTCTGTTTCTTCCTACAAAGATGCAATTCAAGTTGTAAAGGATGGCACTACCAGTGGTTGGGGGCACATTAATATTCCTACCAATAACAAGAACAGAATAGGAGTTGGATTCTTTCCAACATCATCAAAGGCTATTCCAGGAATAGAGGTAGTTCTTCCAATTCAAGAAACTTTCCGTAAAGGAGGTTTTCTTCAACCTGTTCAACAAAAAGTTAATACCATCGGTACGGAAAACACCGATGAGAATTTTGAAGTGGAATGTATGTCCTACCTTCTCGAGGCAGGATACATATCCCTATCAGAGTCTAATTCACCTTGCTGTTATCCGACTAAAGGATCTGAAAGTAAGACTCAATCAAGCAGTGAAGAAGTTACAAACAGCTTCACCACCAGAAGTCATGGTTCATCAGAAGAAGTTCCTCCTATCCCCGAAGAAACTTGGGATACATTAGGAGAACCGAGTGGAAAATTCGACTACATGGTGAAATACTCCGCTCCTGAAAGTTCAAAAATCTCTCTTGAAGACATTGTTCCGACTGGATGGAACATTGATTATGAGTATCTCACTCAGCCAAAAGAGATATATAACCCTTGCTATTCATCATCATTAACTGGTGAAGTCATCATTAAGGATTACATCCCCGAGTCACCCTCAGAGGCTACGGATTTAGAGTTCACATACCTAGTCAATGCCATCTTGGGAGAAGAGCAAGACCGAAATACAGAAGAGGATGATCTCGAAAGTGTCTCCGACAACAAGTCTCTCCATTCGGAAGATTGGAAGTTTCCTCAAAAGAAAGTCTGACATACTCCACTTGGAAATGGGTATGCTCACACTGCTCAGTCCGCTGAAGTAGAAGAAGATCGCCTAAATGTTGCAAAGACAGTGGTTGGTAAATCAAGACCTACCACAGGCCAACTTAAGCCTAAGGTGCCAAATTACTAAGTGCACAATGGGGTTCGCCACTATTGGACGGCTGTTGAAGTTTCAACTGTTGTTCGCACTCCTAAGTAGGAACTTTCACCGTTATTTTGTCCTCTCACCAAAGCCCAGGGTGAAGAGATGTTTCATAGGGCTTTGCATTTTACTATTTCTTAGGAAAATGTCCCTCTTTGCTTTGCCCAAAGCAATAGAGTTTTCTTTTATAGGGTCTTTGTTTCAAGAAATGACTGTCAATAAATAAAAATGTCATTCTGTTCCTACGTTTAGTTTTTCCTTTTCTTTTTTCGAAATTGGTAATCCAAAAAAAACACACTTAAAAAACATCAAAACATTCCATTAACTACATACACTAAGTCTTCCCTCGTTGTCTAAATAAAATTCATCACACATATGCAGATTAATCATAAAACACCCCGTTGAAACGTACGACTGTATGACTTCTCCAAGCTTTGGATTTCCTGTATTCGAGGCAGAGGAAGAAGAAGACGAAGAAATATCAAAGGAAATTTCACGGTTACTTCAACAAAAGGAAGAGGCCATTCAGCCATACAATGAGCCTCTAGAGATCATTAACCTTGGTTCCGATGGAAACAAGAAAGAGGTTAAGATTGGAGCTTAGCTCAGTTCAGAGATCAGAGCGAGTTTGATACATCTGCTCAGAGAATTTTCAGATGTCTTCGCTTGGTCTTATCAGGATATGTCAGGGTTGGATACCAGTATAGTGGAGCATCACTTACCATTAAAAGTAGAGTGCCCTCTGGTCAAGCAAAAATTAAGAAGAACTCATCCAGAGATGGCTATGAAAATCAAAGAGGAAGTTCAAAAGCAAATCAACGCTGGTTTCCTCGTCACTTCAGAATACCCTCAGTGGTTAGCTAACATTGTTCCCGTTCCTAAGAAAGACGGAAAAGTCCGCATGTGCGTCGACTACAGAGATTTGAACAAAGCTAGCCCTAAGGATGATTTTCCTTTACCACATATTGACATGTTGGTTGACAGTACAGCAAAATCCAAAGTTTTCTCATTCATGGACGGATTTTCAAGATACAACCAAATCAAAATGGCACCTGAAGACATGGAGAAAACAGCTTTCATCACCCCCTGGGGATCGTTCTGCTACCGCGTTATGCCTTTTGGACTAAAGAAAGCAGGGGCAACTTATCAAAGAGCCATGACTACACTTTTCCACGACATGATGCATAAGGAAGTGGAAGTCTATGTGGATGACATGATTGCCAAATCAGAGAATGAGGAAGATCACATACAGAATCTGACAAAGTTATTTCAACGCTTACGGAAGTTTCAGCTTCGCCTGAACCCCAACAAGTGTATCTTTGGTGTCTACTCAGGAAAACTCCTTGGTTTCATCGTCAGCAAACAAGGAATTGAAGTGGATCCAGACAAAGTCAAGGCAATTCAAGAAATGCCTTCGTCTAGAACCGAGAAACAAGTTAGAGGATTTCTTGGACGTCTGAACTACATCTCGAGATTCATATATCTCCTGACAACAACTTGTGCTCCAATTTTCAAACTTCTACGGAAAAATCAGAGTTGCGTCTGGACAGACGATTGTTAGAAAGCGTTTGATAGCATTAAGGAATATCTGCTCGAACCACCCATTTTGTCTCCTCCAGTGGAAGGAAGACCTTTGATAATGTACTTAACCGTCTTAGAAGATTCCATGGGTTGTGTCCTTGGACAGCAATACGAGACGAGAAGAAAAGAGCATGCCATCTTCTACCTGAGCAAGAAATTCACTTACTGTGAATCCCGCTACTCCATGCTCGAGAAGACCTGTTGTGCTTTGGCCTGGGCTGCCAAGCGTCTCCGCCAGTACATGATTCGACATACTACTTGTTTGATCTCCCATATGGATCCAATCAAGTACATCTTTGAGAAGCCTGCCTTAACTAGGAGAATTGCCCGTTGGCAGATGTTATTATCAGAATATGACATTGAGTATCACGCACAAAAAGCCGTGAAAGGAAGTATTCTAGTTGAGCACCTGGCTAACCACCCACTCAATGGTCATGAATCAACCAGTTTTGACTTTCCGGACGAGCATGTTATGTACCTCAAGATGAAAGATTACGACGAGCCACTACCAGACGAAGGACCTGAGATAGGATCCCAATGGGGCTTAATCTTTGACGGAGCTGTCAATGCTTACGGACGAGGAATTGGGGAAATCATTGTTACTCCTCGAGTTACCCATATTCCACTTACCGCTAGATTAACTTTCAAATGCACAAACAATGAGGCCGAGTATGAAGCTTGCATCATGGGTCTCGAAGAAGCCGTGGATCTAAAAATCAAACACTTGGATGTATACGGAGATTCTGCTTTGGTCATCAATCAAATCAAAGGAGAATGGGAAACACGCCAACCAGGGCTAATTCCTTACAAAGACTACGCGAGAAGATTATTATCATTCTTCGACAGGGTAGATTTTCATCACATTCCTCGTGAAGAAAATAACTTGGCTGATGCATTAGCCACACTCTCTTCCATGATTAGGATAAATCATTGGAATGGCATTCCTCGGATCAATGTCACGCGCCTGGATAGGCCCGCTCACGTGTTCACAGTAGAAGCAATCATCGACGACAAACCATGGTATCACGACATCAAGAACTTTCTTCAAAGGCAAGAGTACCCTCTTGGGGCATCAAAGAAAGATAGAAAAACTTTGAGAAAGTTAGCTGGCAGATTCTTCTTGAATGAAGATGTTCTGTACAAGAGAAATTTCGACATGGTCCTGCTCAGATGCGTTGATAGAAACGAAGCAGAAATACTCATGAGAGAAATACATGAAGGTTCCTTTGGTACTCACACCAATGGACACACCATGACAAGGAAAATATTGAGAGCAGGATATTATTGGCTGACGATGGAGTCAGATTGCTACCGGTACGCAAAGAGGTGTCACAAATGTCAGATCTACGCTGATAAGATTCATGTGCCACCATCTCTTCTCAATATCCTCTCTTCCCCTTGGCCTTTCTCCATGTGGGGAATCGACATGATTGGAATGATCGAGCCAAAAGCATCCAATGGACATCGCTTCATCTTGGTAGCCATAGACTATTTCACCAAGTGGGTCGAAGCAGCTTCGTATGCAAACGTCACAAGACAAGTTGTCGTCAGGTTTATCAAGAATCACACCATCTGTCGCTACGGCATTCCTAGTAGGATAATCACTGACAATGGGTCAAATTTGAATAACAAAATGATGAAGGAACTTTGTGAAGAATTCAAGATTGAATATCACAATTCATCTCCTTACAGACCAAAGATGAATGGAGCTGTAGAAGCAGCTAACAAAAACATCAAGAAAATCATTCAGAAGATGGTCATCACTTACAAAGATTGGCATGAAATGTTCCCGTTTGCTCTTCATGGTTACCGTACATTTATACGTACTTCGACTGGAGCAACTCCTTTCTCCCTTGTATATGGAATGGAGGCAGTCCTACCCATAGAGGTCGAGATCCCATCAATGAGAGTCTTGATGGAGGCAAAATTAACAGAAGCCGAGTGGTGTCAAAACAGATTCGATGAAATAAACTTAATCGAAGAAAAGCGCATGACAGCTTTATGCCACGGACAGCTATATCAACAAAGAATGAAGAAAGCTTTCGACAAAAAGGTTCGACGTCGCGCAATCAAAGAAGGCGACCTTGTACTAAAAAAGATTCAATCTTTTCTCACCTATTCGATAGGGAAGTGGACTCCCAATTATGACGGCCCATACGTGGTCAAGAGAGTTTTCTCGGGAGGAGCCTTAATACTCACGACTATGGATGGAGAAGAATTCACCCGTCCTTTGAGCGTCGACGCAGTCAAGAAATACTTCGCCTAAATAAATAAAAGAACAGCTCGCTAAGTTGAAAACTCGCAAAGAGCGGCTTAGGAAAAAAAAGAGCGTCTCGGTGAATCGAAAACTCGAAAGGGCGATTCAGGCAAAAGTTAGAGACATAAAAAATAAATAATCAATCCCGGTAGACTTAAAACCCGAAAGGGGTAGTTTACGCAAAAGTTAGGGATATATGGCAAGTAACTGTGTTCAGGACAAACTTGATTATCCAGAAAATCCATAGCGGAGTATTCATCATCAGTAGGTCATCTTCTACAAAGCACGAATACAGCGCAATTCAGAGTGGAAGGGAAAGATAATGGTCGTCACGTTTCATCGTAGCCGTTTTCCCGAAAATTACCAATTTCCAACTTTGTAAATACTCCATGGAATTAAGCATTTGGCTGATTACTGCTCCATAAATAATAATTTGAGCCTTGTGCTTTTTCTTTGCAATCGAGTCTTATTCAGTTTCTTAAAATGCATTTTTAAGTTTAACAGTCATTTTCTTAAAACAAAATGTTTTTATAAAATAAAATGAATTTACTTGCAAAATAAAGGTGAAATTTCTTTCTAAGGTTTACAAACAATAGGAAGAATGCAAACAGTTGCTCCAAGAACGGTTGAGACTCCGGGAACCAAAATTCCCCCATGAGGTCGCTTTGCGAACATCTCCCGATAACGGATCTTCAATTCAAATCACATCACTCACTTCAAACAGCGGGCAACCGGTAACCAGTTATCTCCAACGGAGTGCAAACTGCAAGAAAAAGACATCTTTTGATCAACAAAGATTCAAGTCGTATCATAAGATTTCACATCTGCGACAATTCTATTCACATTCACTTTACATTCATAATATTCATGCATACTTTGCACATCATAATTGCATAGTTAGCATAGTTAGGCTTTGATCATGTTAATGCCCGAGTCACTTGGGCATATACTCGAGTTTCCCCTGCGAGTCGTGAAAGAACTTTCTTCTTCATGATGACGGTTCATACGCAAGGATCTCCCCAAGCAGGTTAACAAATGGTGGTTTTTCGAAGGAAAATAGTTTGTTCACTTTGAGAAATCCCCAGCAAGTCAACAAATGGTAATCTCCCTCAAAGAGATAGTTTGTTCAATCCCAAGCAAAGTCGACAATAGATATCTTCTTCAAATAAGATAGTTTGTTCACTTTTGGAATTCCCCAGCTGAGATTCTCCTGCAGAGCGACACTCGACAATCTTCTTCAAATAAGATGTTTTGTTTCGCATTTGAATTCCTCACAGAGTCGGCAAGCAGTTTTCTTCTCCAAGTATTTCGGATTCCCCGGCATAATTGACGAGTGATAGTTTTTCCTCCTGGAAAACAGTTTGGTAATTCCCCAACAAGGTCAATAAATGGCACTTTTTCGTCAAAGGAAATAATTTGGAATTTTCCCAGCGGATAGACAAATGGTAATCTTCTTCCGGAAGACAATTTGTTCACTTCCAAGGCTTTCTCAACATAAGTTGGTGAATGGTAGTTTTCTTTCCGAAAACAGTTCGTCCACTTTCAAGCAAAGTCATTAGCCCCTCAAAAGGGCGCGTGATCATAGGATATTCCTTCAAAGACGCCAAGTTGGAAGGAAATCATGGTGAAAATGCTTAGTTGCCATCAAATGGTATCTCATCTCCAAGTGATGATGAGAAGTTTGATGAGGAAACAAACCTTTGAAGTTTCTTAGTTGCCATCAAATGGTATCTCATCTCCAAGTGCTGATGAGAAGTTTGATGAGGAAACAACCTTGGGGATTTTCTATTGATGAGAGATATCTTCCAAAAGATGATGATGTTTCTTAGTTGCCATCAAATGGTATCTTACCTCCAAGTGCTGGTAAGAAGTTTGATGAGGAAACAAACCTTTGAAGTTTCTTAGTTGCCATGAAATGGTATCTCATCTCCAAGTGCTGATGAGAAGTTTGATGAGGAAACAAACCTTTGAAGTTTCTTAGTTGCCATCAAATGGTATCTCATCTCCAAGTGCTGATGAGAAGTTTGATGAGGAAACAACCTTGGGGATTTTCTCTTGATCAGAGATATCTTCCAAAAGATGATGATGTTTCTTAGTTTCCATCAAATGGTATCATACCTCCAAGTGCTGGTAAGAAGTTTGATGAGGAAACAAACCTTTGAAGTTTCTTAGTTGCCATCAAATGGTATCTCATCTCCAAGTGCTGATGAGAAGTTTGATGAGGAAACAAACCTTGGAGATTTTCTCTTGATCAGAGATATCTTCCAAAAGATAATGAAGTTTCTTAGTTGCCATTAAATGGCATCTCATCTCCAAGTGCTGATGAGAAGTTTGATGAGGAAACAACCTTGGAGATTTTCTCTTGATCAGAGATATCTTCCAAAAGATGATGATGTTTCTTGGTTGCCATCAAATGGTATCTTACCTCCAAGTGCTGGTAAGAAGTTTGATGAGGAAATAAACCCATGAAGTTTCTTAGTTGCCATCAAATGGTATCTTACCTCCAAGTGCTGGTAAGAAGTTTGATGAGGAAACAAACCCATGAAGTTTCTTAGTTGCCATCAAATGGTATCTCATCTCTAAGTGCTGATGAGAAGTTTGATGCGGAAACAAACCTTTGGAGAATCTCTCTTTATCTGAGATATTGTCCAAAATCACAACTGAGAGTAGTTTCACGATTTAAACATCCGAAGCTAGAAGAGGTTGTTTACCTTTTTCTAAGTAGTAAACGCTTAGTTAAAGTAGATGGATTGCGCATTTTACATCGCCATCCATTCACCAGAATCCGCATAACACATTTCTACTGGAGTTTGTCTCCCCATCCCCCACCGAGTGCGACAACGGGATCAAGTCATGCACAAGGATTTTATTATCACTGTGACATCTCAAGGACGCCCAAAATTCGGGCATTCTTTTATATTTAAGTCTCTTTCGCACACGAAGAGATCAAGGTGTCAATCTTCCTCCCTTCGGACGAAAGAAACTTAAATAGGGGCATCTGTCATACTCTAATTTTGACCCCCCCCTGAGATGTCATACCTCTAAGTACCTCATCTAATTCACGACAGGTACTCAGGGCAATCACTTGTTTGTCTGATACCCAGTCGAGGATGCTCAAGGACAAAAAGTTCAGGCAAAGGATCAATCAATATGAAAATAACCTCTAATGAAATCATAGGATTCAAATGATTCATTTATTCACCTATGTTGATTAGAAAACAGTTATCAGAACTCAAGTTTGATCAGCTAAGGTTTTTAACCCATCGAGGATTGAATTCAGGGACCACATTTAGGAAACCCTAAAAAGCTCCAGGACACCAATCAATTGGTTCAATCATCTTCAAATAATCCATATGACAATATCCATAAGGCATTACACTTCAATTCAAGATCTACAGTCATCAATTTCATCTGGTCGACAATTAGGGTTTTTGACCTAATTCACCAAGATAGTTGACTTTTAATCAGGACCTGGTGCCACAACTCAAAGCATGGCTCAATATCCTCCAATAACTCAATATGATCCATTCATATCATTCATTTGATGAGGATAGCTTAATTCACTTGAAATCTCCAGAAACACGATTCACCTGAAAAAGTCAACTATACAAGATCACCATTGACTTTTTGGAAATTTTGGTCAACCATGACTTTTAAAGTTTTAAATCATCAATATTTGATATTTGAAGTCATTTGATCAAGGAAAATCAAGAAAATCAATCAAGAATCAAAAAGTCAAAGTTTGACTTTTCATACTTAGAAAATTTTCTAAGTGTTTTCAAGTGGTTTTTACCAAACTTTGGAAGGGAATATCTCAAAATTTCACCTACAAACTGAAAAAAACTTCGAACATAAAAGTTGTAGATTTTGATCCAATGAACAACTGTGTCACATATGATTTTTTGGCTAGAAATCAACCATTGAAGAGATATGGAGCTTCAAAGTGACTGCCTTCACAAAACTAGCAAGAAAACCCTAGTTTTCTTCAAACTTTATGGGACTTTTTCACTAATTTCCCTAAGGATTTTGGGAAAACACCAAACTAATGAATTGAATTACATATCAAGGGATTTTCAAATTGTATTCAATCATCTTCAAACTCAATATGAGCTAAGAGATATGGTTGATCAAAGTTTGGGCATTTGAAGTGAAATTATGGGTCATGTCCAAATTTGAATTTTGCAAACTTTGTACCAATGCCTCTACCAATTGATGCATTCTTGTACATGATATATCAGAAAGGATATAGAGGAATCAAATGCATTATTTCATCATTTTTGGCCAAGTTACAAGAATTCAATGCCATGTGATTAAGTAATCATTACAAAATGGAATATTGATGAATCATCAAGGAATCTTCTCCTAAGCCAATTAGAGGCTTCTCTGCATCAGAAATGATCCCTAAAGATCAGATTAAGTCGAGGGCTAGGGCTTGGGATCAAGAGGAATCAAATTGTCAACATTGCGTTTTGGATATTTCTTTGAATTCCTTCATATACAAGAAACCAAATTAACCTCACTAAGCAAGCTCACTCTCTGCAAACACATTGAACTCTTTTCCTATAAATAAGAGAGCATACCTCAGTAATTAGACACACCAAAGCAACAGAATTCTTGCTTTCTCTCTTCTTTCTTCATACTTAAGTTTTTCAAAGGTTATTTGGCAAGAAGACTCGGATTCTTCAAACCAAAGCTCTTCCTTTGAAAGTAAGTATTCAAACACATCAAGGGAGGTATTTAGAGGTGATCCAAACCTCTGGAACACTTCTGTACATGGAGAACCATCATCTTCACCTCTCACTTGGAGCTGTTTCAGTTGGGGTTGAGCAAGGAGTTCTGGGCAGTTTCAATCCAAGCCAAGCATCTCAACACCTTCCTGAGGGACCACTGAAGCTATCTGGATCGTTGCAACAACTCTGTAGCACACTTTGATCAGAGCTCAACCTCCATTTCTGAGGTAAGTTTCATGAACATCAAACTCCATAATTCACGCATGATAAATTAAAAATGAAGTTACCATTTAGTTACTGCACCTTCAAGGATCATTAACCCTCAATCAATTGCATCATATCATGCATATAGAGTATTTCATGTTAATTTCCAGTTTTAGGGTTCTTAGTGTTCATGCGTGCGAATTTTGAATTACACTGAAAATAAATGAAATCAAAGGATACCATCATAATCCTTGTTCAAAAACGAGCAAAATCCATGTTTACATCTTTGAGTTTGGTTGAGAAACGAGTGAGATAGCAAATTCAAAAATTATGGAAGCTTGAGGTTGAAGATGAAGATGGTGGCGCCATTTTTTGAATTTCCCAGAAACGAGTTTATTTTATTTTGAATGGTAGGCGTGTTATCTACGAATTCATCGTAGTGTCCCAATGGTTACAGCGCGCGTCCAAAAGCCTTGCCTTGCCTTAGGTCTAGGGTTCGATTCCCCCCTCAGACCTTTTGTTCATTATATTTTTCCAACTCATTTAATGCTTTGCTTTCACATATAATCATATGGGCTCTCTTCCTAAACAGGCCACGCGCGTGGCCCAGTTGGTATTTGTTTTGTTTGGTAACCTATAGGGCGTGGGTTCAACCCTTGGCAAGACTAAACCCTTTTTTTTAACACTATTTTCTTTCATTTTATTTTATAACTTCACATAATTAAATCACCCATCAATTTAAATCATTTTCTTTTGATTTTTTACACACTTCTCATTTAATATATCTACTTTGAAAATATACCAAAAAATTACAAAAAATAGATTATTTTAGTATATTTTTATTAGGTTAAAAAATCACATATTTTAAGTATGTTTTAAATACCTTAAAAAATATAATTTTCACTTGATTTTCAAAACCAAATCTCTTGTAAATATTTTTGTGATAAAACCCTAATCATTTAGGTCTTAATCAAGATTAGACTTTGTCATTATCTTAATTAAGTTGACTGTTGTCAAGAATTTAAACTGTTTTCAAATCTCCGATTAGTCGGACGGTCAAAGTTTTCAGACAACAAAACAGTAATCATTTCAATTGCCAATCATTTTCAACTGTTTTTTTATAAACAATAAATCATTTTTATTGGGCCTCTAATAGAGTGTAAGTCCCAGCACCTTTTTCTTTTCTTAGTCTGTTTTCAAAAACTGTATTTACAAAATCTTCTTTCTGTTTTCAAAACATTCTTCTGGTATTTGAAGGGCATTATTCCCGGTGAAACTCTTCAGATACCTATGTGACCTATGTCCATCTTCACTTCTTCTATTTTTCAAAAACCCTTAACTGTTTATAATAAATATTCAACTGTAATCAATAAAATTGCTGGTGAGGCTTTGTACATACATCTTCAAAGGCCTCCACTCCATCCAGGTTAGGCTTTACAAGCTTTCAATTTACAGTCTTTATTTAAATTACTGTCAAATATAAACTGTTTATATATTGTTTAGGACTACGTCTGAGTGTAAACCTTAGGACAATTAAATTATATATATATATATATATATATATATATATATATATATATATATATATATATATATATATATATATATATATATAGGAATATGGCCTAGGATTGAGAATGTCTTCCCGGTGAAGGCTCTTTCCTAATTAGAGATCTTTAGTTCAAACCCTCAAGATGATTTATTCTCGGTGAAACATCTTGAAAAAGCCTTAGAACCCAAAATAGGATACATCCACCCAAAGATGAATTATTCCCGGTGAAACCTCTTACCCATTTGCTTAAAGCCAAAATAAGTTCAAAACCACATAGCTTTCTCTTGTGCTATAACAAGGACCCTCGATTAGCCTCCTCTTGGGCTTTGTACAAGGACCCACAGGCTTCTTAAAAGCATTTCCAGCTTACTCTTGAGCTTGTATACAAGGACCCATCAGGTTTCTTATAAACATAGGAACAAGTCTTTAGTTACCTTTTAGCCTATCCTGGTGAGTTTCTTCCACTTTAAACCAGACTTTAAACAAGCTAAGATTGTCTCAATCTCATATTGAGTCCACCTTTTGGAATGAGAGACATGGACAATCTCTGTCACCCTTATCTTCATTAATTTTCCTTAGCAGAGTCTAGGATCCATAGTTATCTATCCTTAGTCAGTGTCAGCCTTAATCTTGGGCTTTAAACAAGAAGTCTCAATTAGATAATATTTCTGCTATCATTCAAAACCCCTAGAAAGGGTTAGCCTCCAAAATAACTCCTTTAAATTCAAAACCCCTGGAAAGGGTTAGCCTCCAAAATCACTCCTTTAAATCCAAAATCCCTGAAAAGGGTTAGCCTCCAAAAATTCATTCTTTAAAAAGATAATTTCACCAGCTGAGTCAAAATCCCTGGAAAGAGTTAGCTTCCAAAAAAAAATCATTCTTTTAATAGATAAATCCTCCAGCAGAGTAAAACTCCCCAAAGAGTCAGCCTCAACCTTGGGCCTCATACAAGGCATTAAACAATAACCTCCCCAGTTAAGAGTCAGCCACAACCTTTGGCTTTGTACAAGGCAGATAATAGAGTCTCCCCGGTGAATCCTTCATCATCAAGTAGCCACAACCTTGGGCTTTGTACAAGGCAGATAAACCACATTTCCTGTGTCAAAGATTCCTAATCTATAGGATCTTTTCCGCATAGAGTCATCCATACTCAGTTTCCTTAACAGTCAGCCACAACCTTGGGCTTTATACAAGGCAGAAAACAATGTTTTCCCTAGCCAGAGTAGCCACAATTCTGGGCTTTGTACAGAACACCAAATAAAATCCATCAAATAAACACTCTCCAACTAGAGTCAGCCTCAATTCTGGGCTTTGTACAGAACACAAAAATTCCCTGTAGTTAATCACCAGTGGAGTCATCGTCATCTCCCAGAGTCAATAAAATCAATCAATCAAAAATCCTCAAGCTTGGGCCTCATACAAGCCAGCTAAAGTCAAATCTTTTATACAGTAGATAGATATGGCTTATCTCTATAGAGAGATCTTTCTCCTATTTCACCACATTCAAACAAATAATCATTACATTTCATTTTAATTTTAATTAAGTCTCCCATTTAGGATTTTGAAAGGCATGAGCTGGCAGTAAAACCCAGACATGTGGTAACTTTCCCTAATTTGGATGAGCATCTTTCTTTCATTCAAGACGAAGTTGACTGGTATACTTGCACATACACAAGTAAGGTCCCCCTCTTAAATGAAATGAATTCAGTTATTCTGTCACTCTTTTTAATGTTTGTGGTGGAATAGTAGAAATACCTCTCTGTAAAGATAATTTCATGTCTCTTTACTGTAAACAGAGATTTAATTCAAGCTTCAACCTTGAACTTCAAGCAAGGCACCAAAAATATAATTAATTTCCCTAATTAGTTCTCCGAACTACATTAAGCTCTGACTTCCATTAGGGATATGTAGGCATGAGGTTCACAAGGAATCTCAGTGAGCTAATAAAATACCAAAAATAGTCTTTCTTTTAATTCAATTCATTCCTTCTCCTAACACAAAGGAGAAACTTTCCCAATAATAAGCAACAAACACATACACATAGACACAGAGAAGGTTCCCGTAGAGTACTACAGATATGTAGGGTGCTTAAACTCTTCCCAATGTATAACCGACCCCCCGGACTCCAGAATTTCTAGTCTAGGTGAATCCCCACACTTCGCAAACTCCTAGGGTTTATTTGAGATCTTTTTCCCCTCTCCTACTCGTAGGATAATTAAAAAGTTCGTGTGATATCGTAGGAAGAACTGAAACAAAATTCATTCCGCCCCGGGCGCATTCTCCTTCCAAATTTCGCGTGAAGGGTCTAGCGTGCCGTCCTCCCAAGTGAAACGGGGAGGTAAAGAAAACGACAGCCACAGAAAAATGCGACTCTGCTGGGGATATAAGTGTTAAAAACCTTGGTTTTTCATCCAAACCAATGGTTGACCTGTGCTGGTCCAGCCCTAATGAGGAATTAGGGCTGCCAAATTCCCCCTCAAACAAGAGAGGTTCTGCCTAACCGCTGTGTCATTTCATGTGATTGTTGCATATATATTTGTTTATTTTGTTTTTTCTGTATCGGGAAAGGGCTTGATTCCCCCTTGTGGTGAGAAATCCTATACCCGGATTTGAGGGCAACATAAGATAGGATGGAGGATGTCTTCTCTATGAAGGCCCTCTAATCTTGGTTCCCAAATCTACTCTTGGGATTTGCCTGGCTGGTTGTGATTAACTGCGCCAATGCATTCCGAGACTGATTTTTACCAGGAGGACCTAGAAACACATTAACCCCACTTAAAGCCTTCTTTTTAGGACGTAGAGCGGTGATTACGAAAGTAATTGTCACGCAGATACTACACTCAGAGAAAAGTCTCTTATAGATACCAATCAACGTATCTTTAAGGTTGAGCAAAAACTCTGAGATCCCTAGAACCCGTTCTACAGGTACAAAAATCCTTATCCTTAGATTACCTTGGGGCAAGGTTTGCGTTGTGACTCCCTGACCACTATACCCTTCTATGCCATGTTTGTTTAAAAACTCTTATGTGTGCATTCATGCATTCATGCATTCATCATAATAACTAAAAACAAAAAGAGTCTTTTTCGAGTCGTTTTTCAAGGAAACTAAATAACGAACGTTTTGAACTTCATAGAAAGAGAGAAACGGAGAAAGGACTTAAGGATCTATACCATGGATTACGGAAGAAAGAGAGCTAGGAAATACACCTTCAAAATTCCTAAGGTCGGGGAATTGGAAAAGCTCAGAAAACTGGTGGTCAACCCCCAGGCTTTCAAGGAGAAGTATGGAAAACTTCTGCCTCTTCTCAGCACTAACATTGTGGATGGGATCCTTCCCACATTGGTACAGTTTTACGATCCAACGTATCACAGCTTCACCTTTCCAGATTATCAACTCATGCCTACGTTGGAGGAGTACTCTCATCTGATTGGAATACCCGTGTACGCGCAAGATCCGTACTCCGGTTTGGAAAAGAACCCTGACGACATTATCATTGCTGCAACTACTCCCTTGAACGTAGCCGACATCAGAACTCATATGGTGAGTAAAGGAGGAATTCAAGGATTTCCCTGCAAGTTCCTATTGGATCAAGCTCGGTACTTCGTCAGCATCCAAGATATGAGCGCTTTTGAGGAAATCTTGGCTTTGCTTATCTACGGATTGTTTTTGTTTCCTAACATTAACGACTTCGTCGACATCAACGCAATTAAGATCTTCTTAATTGGGAATCCAGTTCCAACCTTGCTTGCGGATGCTTATCACTCTGTGCATTCAAGAAACCTGCAGCGAGGAGGATTAATTACATGCTGCGTACCGTTGTTATACGAATGGCTCGTCTCGCACCTGCCAAAGTCTAGCACTTTTTTAACATGAGGGATGGCCTTTACTGGTCACAAAAAAATCATGTCTCTCACTCATTCGGACATTGAGTGGTGTAGTCCTGACAACGACGAAACCAAGATCATCTTCAGTTGCGAAAGTTATCCCAACGTACCCCTTATTAGAACTAAGGGAGGAATCAGTTACAATCCAACTTTAGCCCGTCGTCAATACGGCTATCCCATGAAAAATATACCAAGTAGTATTTAATTGGAAGGTCTGTTCTTCAAGAACATCGACGATCATGGCAACATGTTGAAGAAGGAAATTGTCCAAGCCTGGCGTCTTGTTCACACAAAAGGGAGAAGATTGTTAGGAAAACATCTTTGTATCTCCCTGGATCCTTACCTTCAATGGGTACGCGTCAGGGCATTCAAGCTCAGGATGCCATATCTGCATCAAGAACCTATTCCCCTAAGGGAACCAATCTTCCTTTTCTCCACCGATGTTGAAAAACTACAAGCGGCATTAAACAAGGTATACCAAGAAAGGAATGCTTGGAGGAACAAGTATCGAATCGTCAACACAGAAAATGTTGAGATTCAAAACATCCTAAGAAGGAAGGATGAGTTACTTGAAGTACTCGATCGACAAGTGACACAATCGCCACTTTCTCATCATATCCCTCCTGCTTTTTGGATCATCGATCAACTCACGTCAGAGAACGCTCAGCTCAAGAAACAGAAGAAAATGTTAGAACGTGAAGTCGGCTCTTCACCAAAGTTTTAGAGTCCTTTCTCTCTGTTTCTCTGTATTTCCCTTTTCAAAGTGTGTAAAAGACGGCGTTTTCGCATCATGCATCGCTTTAGTTGTACGCACTTACACGAGAATTGTCGCGGATCTAATCGTCACTTTCCTTTCTCTAGAAAGAGAGGAGGAGAAGGAGGTGGACAAAGACATTCAAGATGTCTTATTCATACAACACTCGTTCAAGTCGCAAGAAAAGAATGGAAGACTTTGAGCAAGAGAATGGAGAACTCAGAGAAGAAGTTACTACTCTCAAAGATGCTGTTGAAAGGCTCAATAGTATGGTAGAAGCCCTGGTGGTTGCGCAGAATCGACCAACGCCAGAAGAACCACAAAGGACTGTGGTTTCCGAGATCGTTTCTACTCATATTCCTCAGTATACCATGCCGCCCAACCGACCTTGGGGCATGCCGTATAACTTTATTCCAGATGGGTACATACCCCCAGTTTTTGAAGTTTCAAGAGTTACAACGGAGATGCATCCACCGGAGGGTTACAGACCTCTGGAAATTGATGTTCCAAAAGCAACGGCAATGGGTTTCATACAACAAAATGCTGAGATTCCAAGATCTGTTGTCATTGCTTCCCCACAGCCGATTATGCATACTTTTCCTCCACCAGGTGGACAAGTATATCATCAGGCTCCTAGTGAGGACGCTGGCGTGTATGAAAGATTGGACGAGTTCCAGGAACAGTTTCTGCAAATGCAGAAGGAACTCAAGGCTCTCTGAGGACAAGATCTATTTGGAAAGAATGCTGCAGACCTCTGTCTGGTTCCAAATGTTAAGATTCCTCACAAATTCAAAGTACCAGATTTCGAGAAGTACAAAGGGAAATCATGCCCACAAAGTCACCTAGCGATGTACGCTCGAAAGATGTCAACTCAGACTGATAATCAACAATTGCTCATCCATTATTTTCAAGACAGCCTAACTGGTGCTGCACTTAAATGGTACATGAACTTGGACAGTTCAGAGATTCGTACTTTTCGAGACCTCGGAGAGGCCTTCGTCAAACAGTATAAGTACAATATGGATATGACTCCTGACAGAGACCAACTCCGGGCCATGACTCAAAAGGATAGAGAAAGCTTCAAGGAATACGCTCAGAGATGGCGTGAAGTTGCTGCTCAAATTTGTCCTCCACTTGAAGAGAAAGAAATGACAAAAATCTATCTCAAGACTTTGAGTCCATTTTACTACGGACGAATGGTTGCAAGTGCTCCCAGTGACTTTACTGAGATGGTAAACATGGGTGTACGTTTAGAAGAAGCAGTTCGAGAAGGACGCTTGAACAAAGAACCAGAATCTTCTATTGGTCCTAGGAAGTATGGAAGTTCTTTCCAGAAGAAAAAGGATCAAGATGTCAGCAATGTCTTGCACAAAGCAAAGAAGAAGTTTTCACCCCAAGTTGCTACAATAACTCCGGTTGTTAACTCCGCGCCAGCTTATCAACCTCAGGTTTCTCAACAACCATTTCAACAAAGGTCGCAGCAACCTCAGCAGCAGGTTCGACCTCCAAATTTCAACAACAATCGGGTACCGAGGTATTTTACCTTTGACCCCGTACCAATGTCGTATGCGGAATTGTTTCCAACTCTATTGGCAAAAGGATTCATTCAGACAAGGAGTCCTCCAAATCCGGCAAATAGTTCTTCACCATGGTTCAAGGCTGACCAATCTTGTCCCTATCATCAGGGGGCACCGGGTCACAACATTGAGAACTGTCTCCCTTTCAAGACCGACGTTCAAAGATTAGTGAAGAGCGGAATGTTATCCTTCAAAGATACTAATCCTAACGTCCAAGCAAATCCTTTGCCGCAGCACAAAGAAACTTCAGTGAATCTGATAGATCAACACCCCAATGTCATTCAAGTCTACGACATTCGTCAGATAGGGGAAAATCTTGTTAAAAAGCACGCTAGACAAGCTGGGTACGGCCATGTGCTACCTCACAACTACTTCACATGTTAAATTTGTCCAAAGAATAATCAAGGATGTGCCGTAGTTCAAGCTGCATTACAAGAACAAATGGACTTAGGGTGGATTCAACACACCCGAGTCAAAACTAAACACGACATCAACATGGTTCATGGATGTCTAGGAGAAAACAAAATCTACAAAGTTGAAGATCTCGAAGGATCGGTAGTCAGGTTCCATAAGACTTTAAATGGACTTGCCTACTTTGGAACGAATTTCCATCCTTACAGTAGATGCAAAATCTGTCGAAGAAATTCACGAGGATGTTTGCGTGTTCGCAACGACATTCAGAAACTGATGGATGTGTTAAATCCATTCTAAGTCCATTTTCTATTGCAATGCAGCTTGAACTACAACACATCCTTGAGTATTCTTAGGACAAATTTCACATGTGAAGTAGTTGTGAGGTGGTACGTGGCCGTACCCAGCTTGTCAAGCGTGCATTCTGACGAGATTTTCCCCTATCTGACGAATGTTGAAGATTTGATGACATTGGGGTGTTGATCCACCAGATTTACCGAAGCTTCTTTATGTTGCGGTAAAGGATTTGCTTGGACGTCGGGATTAGTATCTTTGAAGGATAGCATTCCACTATTTACTAATCTTTGAACGTCGATCTTGAAACTGAGGCAGTTTTCAATGCTGTGACCTGGTGCTCCCTGATGATAGGGACAAGATTGGTCAACCTTGAACCAAGGTGAAGAAACATTTGCAGGATTTAGAGGACTCTTCATCTGAATAAGTCCTTTTGCAAGTAGAGTTGGGAACAATTCCGCATACGACATTGGTACGGGGTCAAAAGCAAGATACTTTGGATCCCGATTGTTGTTGAAATTTGGTGGTCGAACCTGTTGCTAAGGTTGTTGTGACCTTTGTTGAAATGGTTGTTGAGAAACCTGAGGTTGATAGGCTGGCACGGAGCTAACAACCGGAGTTACTGTAGCAACTTGAGGTTGAAACCTCTTTCTTGCTTTGTGCAAGACACTGTTGACGTCTTGATACTTTTTCTTCTGGAAAGAACTTCCATACTTCCTAGGACCAATAGAAGATTTTGCTTCTTTGTTCAAGCGTCCTTCTCGAACTGCTTCTTCTAGATGTACGCCCATGTTTACCATCTCGGTAAAGTCACTAGGTGCACTGGGGACATTTCGTTCGTAGTAAAATGGACTCAAAGTCTTGAGATAGATTTTTGTCATTTCTTTCTCTTCAATAGGAGGACAAATTGGAGCAGCAACTTTACGCCATCTCTGAGCGTATTCTTTGAAACTCTCTTTATCCTTTTGAGTCATGGCCCGGAGTTGATCTCTGTCGGGAGCCATATCCAAATTGTACTTGTAATGTTTGACGAAGGCCTCTCCGAGGTCTCAAAAAGTACGAATCTCTGAACTGTCCAAGTTCATGTACCACTTGAGTGCATCACCAGTCAAGCTGTCTTGAAAATAATGAATGAGCAATTGTTGATTATCAGTCTGAGTTGACATCCTTCGAGCATACATCACAAGGTGACAATGCGGGCATGAATTCCCTTTGTACTTCTCAAAATCTGGTACTTTAAATTTGTGAGGGATCTTAACATTTAGATCCAGACAGAGGTCTGCAGCATGCTTTCCAAATAGATCTTGTTCTCGAAGAGTCTTGAGTTCCTTCTGCATTTGCAGAAACTGTTCCTGGAACTCGTCCAATCTTTCATACACGCCAGCATCCTCACTGGGAGCGTGATGATACATTTGTCCGCCTAGCGGAGGAAAAGTATGCACAATCGGCAGTGGAGAAGTTATGATGGCAGCAGATCTTGGTATCTCAGCATTCTGTTGTGTGAAACCCGTAGCTGTTGCTCTTGGAACTTCAATTTCCGGAGGTCTGTAACCCTCCGGTGGATGCATATCCATTGTGACTCTTAGAACTTCAGAAACTGGGGGTATGTACCCTTCTGGAGTGAAGTTATACGGCATGCCCCAAGGTCGGTTGGGCGGCATGGTATACTAAGGAATAGGAGTAGAAATGATCTCGTGAACCACAATCCTTTGTGGCTCTTCTGGTGGAGGTTGACTTTGTGCAACCACCAGGGCTTCTACCATGATGTTGAGCCTTTCAACAGATTCTTTGAGAGTAGTAACCTCTTCTCTGAGTTCTCCATTATCTTGCTCTAAGTCGTCCATTCTTTTCTTGCGACTTGAATGAGTGTTGTATGAATGAGACAGCTTGAATGACTTTGTTCACCTCCTTCTCCTCCTCTCTTGCTGGAGAAAGGAAAGTGGCGATTAGATCCGCGACAATTCTCGTGCCAGTGCTTACGACTAAAGTGATGCATGCAATTAAATTAATGTTTTTCAAGGAAACACGATAATTACGTTATGAAACATCAAACTTTTATTTATTAAGCAAAAACTTCATTTTTTACACACTTTGAAAAGGGAAATACAGAGAAACAGAGAGAAAGGACTCTAAAACTTTGATGAAGAGCCAACTTCACGTTCTAACATCTTCTTCTGTTTCTTTAGATGAGCGTTTTCTGACGTGAGCTGATCGATGATCCAGGAAGCAGGAGAGATATGCTGAGAAAGTGACGTTTGTGTCACTTGTCGTTCGAGTACTTCAAGTAACTCATCCTTCCTTCTTAGGATGTTTTAATCTCAACATTTTTCGTGTTGACGATTCGATACTTGTTTCTCCAAGCATTCCTTTCATCACATGTAACAACCCGATTTTATTAGATATTTTATTTATTAGCTTATTTGTGTGTTTTATTAATTATTTGTTTATTTAATTATTATGTGGTATTACTAATTAATTGAAATATCTAATTATATGCATATTTGTGTTTTATGATATAATTAGGATATTAGTAGTATACTATGTACTGGGCCTAATTAATAATTGGATGGATGGGTAATAACATAACTAAGCCCATTAAGAGAAAGATAGTAAGAAGAGGAAAACTAGGGTTTTAGAGATAACACAATTTGGGGGAAAGGAAGAGAAAGAAGAGAATAGAGGAGAAAGAACATAGAAGAGAAGACGAAGGAAATTGTAGATTTCTTGAAGAGGGTGGATTTAAGAGTTAGAGGTAAGGGTTTGAATCCAAGTTCTTATAGACTATATGATTGGGTAATGTGTGTTGTTGTGATTATCTCTTCATCTTTGCAATTTCATGGAAACATAGAAAAGTTAGGGTTTATGAACAAATGCATGAACTTATGATTTGAAATGTGTTTTAATTGATGTTTGATGAGGTTATGATGTTAGAAGATCCATAAATTTGTGCTATATTTGTGGTTATAGCATGTATTCTATTGTTGTTCATGATGGTTGGTGTTTTCAGTTTGATTTGGGTTGAGTTTAAGGGTTTTGGGATGAAATTCGCATGCTGTTTTCTGAGATTTAGGATTTTCTGAAATCGCCAGTTCGCGCCGCGAACTATTGTTCGAGCCGCGAACTGCTTGGCAGAAACTTGGGGATTATTTGATTCACTCAGTTCGAGCCGCGAACTTTGTTCGAGCCGCGAACCCTGTTTTACAGAACTTTTTCCAAACTTTGAAAGGCCATAACGTTTGATCTGTAACTCCGTTTTATGCGCCGTTCGAAGCGTTGGGAAGCTAATGAGATTGTCTATATGATAGCATAGAATGGATTGACACTTGTTTTATAAATTATGATGATAATTGAGAATAACATTTACCTATATGTGTATGTTATGGATGAATTGTGCATGATCAATGTTCATGGATGTATTATGTGATATGATAACCACGATTTATGTGATTGAATTCTAAATGCTAGTTGATGTGGAATAGTTTAAATTAGATGTTAATATATGGATAACATGTGATTACTTATGTGTGTATTTTGAAATAAGACTTGTGGTTAATATTCATATATGTGTTAAGTGATGTGATATCCATGATATGTTATAATGAATATAAATATACATTTATATGTACTATTTGAATGTGTCTTGTTGATAATGATCATTTGAAGGTGTATGTATTGAGATGTGGATTGTATACTTGTAAATGCTTTTATGTGGGTTACGTTTTGGTATGTAATGAATAGCAACTATTGGTAAGATGTGTGGTAATATATGCATGATGATTGTGATTGGATATATGATGGTTGTTATGCCTTGTTGTAATTGTTAATTGTGTTGTGAATGTTGTGTACAATTGGCGGATAATTCATAGAGTTGGATTATTGTGGTATGCGGTAAGTTAAGATTGATGAGATAATCTTAATTGCATAAATTGTTGGTAATTGTACATACATTCATAGCATGGTCGGCTTTATGGTGGAAGCGGTGAAACTTGGGTTCACATGGTAAGAGACGTTGATCCTTGAATGGAAACAGGCGTAGCAGACGTGATCCTTAATTGGAAATAGGCGTGTTGGCTTTGATCTTGTCCGGATCGGGAGCGTGGCTTGGATTCTAAACATTGAATCGGAAAGCGGTGAAACATTGGATTCACATTGGGTACCACATGCATAGAGTCACATGTCTTGCATTAAGTCACATTGGTGTTATGTGATGTTTGAATGTATGCAATTATGTGATTGTTATGTGTGTATGAGATGTGATAAGTGAATTTGGTGATTCATTTGATATGGATGATTGTTGTGTTATAAGTGGGATATATGTGATTGAAACATATGTGATGTAGATGTGAAATTATATGTACTTAGAATCTAGATGTTGGTGAAATATGATTATGTACATTGTTTAGTAATCATGTATGATTATGTGGAATAGAATGAACTAGGTTGTATGGCATGTACATGTGAATCTTGATTAATTGCATATGATGCATGTTTATGGGGAGAGTGATGAATTCTTGAAATGTATTCTTATTGTATTTTACATTTCCCATTATTATGTTTTCTTTAAGAAGTTGAATTCTCACCCTTTTGTTTGAATGTTATCCTTTGTTGGTAACGTGCAGGTTTCATGGATAGTGATGCTTCGAAGGAGGATTAGCGTCGAGATTTAGATCTCTAGTAGGGTGTCGTGACTAAGTAGTCACTTGTGCTCTGGTCATATGTAACACATGGGAGTTGGGTTTTATGTTTTTATGACTCGATGTTATGAGATATTTGTTTACTCATATTTTATTCGTATTTGAATATGTTATTCTGGTTAATGTGTGGCCTTGAGCCAAGATGTTGAGACATGGTGGATGATGTATGGGAATCATCCTATTTTGCCATCTATTTGATGAGATGATTATTCCGCTGTGGTTTGCATGTTGTTTTAAATTCCCGTGTTATTTGGAAATGACCATTGCATGTTTAAAGATAAAATATTTGTTCTATTTTGCAATATGTGTAACGCCCTCGTGAGATGCATGCTTTCTTTACTCTGATTTACGCAAATATATGCCTTATTTGTTTAGTATAGAATTGGGGGTGTTACATAGTGGTATCAGAGCACGGTCGGTCAGTTGGCCAGGTCATTATGTTTTCCTATCCTTTTGTATTGGATTTGTGTATCTGACAAAATCGATACTGTTGTTTGTTGGTCGTTGGATGTCTTAGGATAATGGCTGTAGGAAGGAATGTTAGCATTAATGTTGAGGCGGTGATGAGGTGGACTGGTGCGATTGGACAAGTGCCACAAGAGAATTCCGGTTATGGAGGAAAGGATGAGTTTGGTGCTTTTGGAGACTTCCTAAGGTGCAATCCGCCGACTTTTGAAGGAAAGTATGGACCGGACAAAGCACATGCATGGATGAGAGAAATGGAAAGGATTTTTCAAATCATGATTTGTACGGATGTACAGAAAGGTGCAGTTGGGTACTCACATGCTGACGAAAGGAGCTGACCATTGGTGGAGTAATACTGTGCAGAGATTTAAAAGAGAAGGTATTGAAGTCACTTGGACTCTTTTTCGTGATTCATTTTTGGAAAACTATTTTCCACAAGACGTGCGTGGGACGAAAGAAGTGGAGTTTCTAAAGTTGAAACGAGGAGGAGGACAATCCAGTGGGAGACCTTATGATGTCAAGAGGGAACAAGCTGGTTTTGGCAAGAAGCTAAGTGGGGGAGGGACTCCTACTCCACTTAAGTGTTTCAGATATGGTGTTGAAGGTCATCGTGCTGCTGAGTGTAAGAAAGAGGTTACTACTTGTTTCAAGTGTGGCAGGCCAGGCCACATAGCTGCAAATTATGGAGAGCAAGGTCACATTAGTACCAAGTGTGACAAACCGAAGAAGGAACAAGTGAGTGGGAGAGTACTTGCGTTGTCTGGTGCTAAGACCACTACTAAGGATAAGCTAATCTGAGGTACGTGCTTTATTATTGATAGTGGTGCAACATATTCATTTATTTCTTTGGATTGTGCTAAGAGGTTGAATCTTGTGTTATCCGATATGCGTGGAAGTATGGTTATTGATACGCTTGCTATGAGTTTTGTTTCAACTTCTTATGTGTGTTTGAATTGTCTGTTGAGTATCTTTGGTAGAGATTTTGGGAATTGATTTTATTTAGTTCATTTTGTTAGAGCAAGTTGATGAGAATTTTGGTATAAATTGTTTGGAGTTGAAGAAAGTAATTGTAATCTTAAGAGGACTTTGGATCTTGGTGTGTTAAGTAATTTCGAGTGTGAGTTCTGAAGGAACACTATTATGGTTTAGTAATGATGGTTTATGTTTCATTATGATTTTCGATTGTCTATTGACAAATTGAGGACTTGATCACCCTTAATCTATTGTTGATAGAAAACGAGATCGTATTGGACGAGATAAACTTCTCTTGCTAATTTGGTATTTTGTAAAGTGACTAAGGAGAGGTTGAAGAGTCGAATTGAGGAGTTGTTGAGAAGAGGTTCATTTGTCTAAGTGTATGGTTGTAGATTTGCACTTATTTTATCAAGTAAGAAGAAGGAATGTCCTAATGAGGTAATGTTTTAAGGATGTTTTGACCCTAAGAGTGAAGATGATCATGCTGAGCATTTGAGAATTGTGTTGTCGGTGTTGAAAGAGAAGAGGTTGTTTTCTAAGCTTTCGAAGTGTGAATTTTGGTTAAAGGAAGTGAGTTTTCTTGGCCATGTGATCTCTAGTGGAGGTATTTCTGTTGACCCGTCGAAGATTGAAGCTATATCTCAATGGGAAGCTCCTAAGTCTGTTTCTGAGATTAGAAGTTTTCTTGGTTTGGCTGGTTATTATAGGAAGTTCATTGAGGGATTTTCTAAGTTATCTTTGCCGTTGACGTTGTTGACTAGGAAAGGACAAGCTTTTATGTGGACTTCGCAATGTGAATCGAATTTTCAAGAGCTTAAGAGAAGGTTGGCTTCTGCTCCTATTTTGATTTTGAAGGATCCGTTGGAACCGTTTGTGGTGTATTATGATGCTTCATTGTTGGGTTTGGGAGGCGTTTTGATGCAAAAAGGGCAAGCGGTAGCTTATGCTTCAAGGTAACTTAAAGTTCATGAGAGGAATTATCCGACACATGATTTAGAGTTGGCCGCCGTTGTATTTGTTTTGAAACTTTGGAGGCATTATTTGTTTGATCAAAGAGAGTTGAATATGAGGCAAACGAAAATGGTTGGAATTCTTGAGAGATTATGAGTCTAGTTTGAACTACCATCCTGGAAAAGTGAATATTGTAGCCGATGCATTGAATAGGAAATCATTGCATATTTCTATGTGGAGGATCCAAGAGTTGAAAATCATTGGAACAATCTAGAGAGTTGAGTTTGGTTGTGAAGTGACGTCTTCTTGCGTTAAGCTTAGTATGTTGAAGCCTGCTTATGGTGTTCTTAACGAGATTAGAGAGAGTCAGAAATTGGATTGCAATTGGTTAACGAGATGACATTGATTAATCAAGATAAAGGTAATCACTTTCGGATTGACGAGATTAGAGTCATGAAAGGTCGTGATCGAGTTTGCATTTCTGATACTTTGAAGTTGGATAAGAGAATTTTGAAATGAAGGACATCGTAATGGTTTGAGCATACATCATAATGCTACTAAAATGTAACAAGATTTGAGGAAAACTGTTTAGTGGTAAAGTATGAAGAAAGATATAGCGGAATTTGTTTATTCATGTTTGAATTGTCAAAAGTCAAAGATTGAGCATCAAAAACCGTTTAGTTGGTATAACAGTTATCTATTCCCGAGTGGGAGTGGGATTGTATTTCTACGGATTTTGTTTCAGGTTTGCCGAGAACGTCGAGTAATTTTGAAGCGATTTGGATTATTATGGATAGACGGACAAATGTGTTCATTTTATTCCGATAAGGATGGATTATTTGATGGAAAGACTTGCTAAGTTGTACATCGAGAGAATTGTGTGTCTGCATGGTATTCCGTCAAGTATTGTTTTGGATAAAACTCCGAGGTTTTCTTTTGGATTTTTAAGAGGTTTGCGGAGTTATTTGAGATTAGAAGAGAAGATACTTGAAGGTTGAATGAAGGATTTGTACTTGGGGCTAGTTGCTTGAAGAGAATTTTCGAGGACAAAAATATTTTAAGTGGGGGAGAGTTGTAACAACCCGATTTTATTAGATATTTTATTTATTAGCTTATTTGTGTGTTTTATTAATTATTTGTTTATTTAATTATTATGTGGTATTACTAATTAATTGAAATATCTAATTATATGCATATTTGTGTTTTATGATATAATTAGGATATTAGTAGTATACTATGTACTGGGCCTAATTAATAATTGGATGGATGGGTAATAACATAACTAAGCCCATTAAGAGAAAGATAGTAAGAAGAGGAAAACTAGGGTTTTAGAGATAACACAATTTGGGGGAAAGGAAGAGAAAGAAGAGAATAGAGGAGAAAGAACATAGAAGAGAAGACGAAGGAAATTGTAGATTTCTTGAAGAGGGTGGATTTAAGAGTTAGAGGTAAGGGTTTGAATCCAAGTTCTTATAGACTATATGATTGGGTAATGTGTGTTGTTGTGATTATCTCTTCATCTTTGCAATTTCATGGAAACATAGAAAAGTTAGGGTTTATGAACAAATGCATGAACTTATGATTTGAAATGTGTTTTAATTGATGTTTGATGAGGTTATGATGTTAGAAGATCCATAAATGTGTGCTATATTTGTGGTTATAGCATGTATTCTATTGTTGTTCATGATGGTTGGTGTTTTCAGTTTGATTTGGGTTGAGTTTAAGGGTTTTGGGATGAAATTCGCATGCTGTTTTCTGAGATTTGGGATTTTCTGAAATCGCCAGTTCGCGCCGCGAACTATTGTTCGAGCCGCGAACTGCTTGGCAGAAACTTGGGGATTATTTGATTCACTCAGTTCGAGCCGCGAACTTTGTTCGAGCCGCGAACCATGTTTTACAAAACTTTTTCCAAACTTTGAAAGGCCATAACTTTTGATCCGTAACTCCGTTTTATGCGCCGTTCGAAGCGTTGGGAAGCTAATGAGATTGTCTATATGATAGCATAGAATGGATTGACACTTGTTTTATAAATTATGATGATAATTGAGAATAACATTTACCTATATGTGTATGTTATGGATGAATTGTGCATGATCAATGTTCATGGATGTATTATGTGATATGATAACCGCGATTTATGTGATTGAATTCTAAATGCTAGTTGATGTGGAATAGTTTAAATTGGATGTTAATATATGGATAACATGTGATTACTTATGTGTGTATTATGAAATAAGACTTGTGGTTAATATTCATATATGTGTTAAGTGATGTGATATCCATGATATGTTATAATGAATATAAATATACATTTATATGTACTATTTGAATGTGTCTTGTTGATAATGATCATTTAAAGGTGTATGTATTGAGATGTGGATTGTATACTTGTAAATGCTTTTATGTGGGTTACGTTTTGGTATGTAATGAATAGCAACTATTGGTAAGATGTGTGGTAATATATGCATGATGACTGTGATTGGAAATATGATGGTTGTTATGCCTTGTTGTAATTGTTAATTGTGTTGTGAATGTTGTGTACAATTGGCGGATAATTCATAGAGTTGGATTATTGTGGTATGCGGTAAGTTAAGATTGTTAATATATGCATGAAGCGGTGAAACTTGGGTTCACATGGTAAGAGACGTTGATCCTTGAATGGAAACAGGCGTAGCAGACGTGATCCTTGATTGGAAATAGGCGTGCTGGCTTTGATCTTGTCCGGATCGAGAGCGTGGCTTGGATTCTAAACATTGAATCGGAAAGCGGTGAAACATTGGATTCACATTGGGTACCACATGCATAGAGTCACATGTCTTGCATTGAGTCACATTGGTGTTATGTGATGTTTGAATGTATGCAGTTATGTGATTGTTATGTGTGTATGAGATGTGATAAGTGAATTTGGTGATTCATTTGATATGGATGATTGTTGTGTTATAATTGGGATATATGTGATTGAAACATATGTGATGTAGATGTGAAATTATATGTACTTAGAATCTAGATGTTGGTGAAATATGATTATGTACATTGTTTAGTAATCATGTATGATTATGTGGAATAGAATGAACTAGGTTGTATGGCACGTACATGTGAATCTTGATTAATTGCATATGATGCATGTTTATGGGGAGAGTGATGAATTCTTGAAATGTATTCTTATTGTATTTTACATTTCCCATTATTATGTTTTCTATAAGAAGTTGAATTCTCACCCTTCTGTTTGAATGTTATCCTTTGTTGGTAACGTGCAGGTTTCATGGATAGTGATGCTTCGAAGGAGGATTAGCGTCGAGATTTAGATCTCTAGTAGGGTGTCGTGACTAAGTAGTCACTTGTGCTCTGGTCATATGTAACACATGGGAGTTGGGTTTTATGTTTTTATGACTCGATGTTATGAGATATTTGTTTACTCATATTGAATTTGTATTTGAATATATTATTCTGGTAAATGTGTGGCCTTGAGCCAAGATGTTGAGACATGGTGGATGATGTATGGGAATCATCCTATTTTGCCATCTATTTGATGAGATGATTATTCCGCTGTGGTTTGCATGTTGTTTTAAATTCCCGTGTTATTTGGAAATGACCATTGCATGTTTAAAGATAAAATATTTGTTCTATTTTGCAATATGTGTAACGCCCTCGTGAGATGCATGCTTTCTTTACTCTGATTTACGCAAATATATGCCTTATTTGTTTAGTATAGAATTGGGGGTGTTACATAGTGGTATCAGAGTACGGTCGGTCAGTTGGCCAGGTCATTTATGTTTTCCTCTCCTTTTGTATTGGATTTGTGTATCTGACACAATCGATACTGTTGTTTGTTGGTCGTTGGATGTCTTAGGATAATGGCTGCAGGAAGGAATGTTAGCATTAATGTTGAGGCGGTGATGAGGTGGACTGGTGCGATTGGACAAGTGCCGCAAGAGAATTCCGGTTATGGAGGAAAGGATGACTTCTGTGCTTTTGGAGACTTCCTAAGGTGCAATCCGCCGACTTTTGAAGGAAAGTATGGACCGTATAAAGCACATGCATGGATGAGAGAAATGGAAAGGATTTTTCAAATCATGATTTATACGGATGTACAGAAGGTGCAGTTGGGTACTCACATGCTGACGAAAGGAGCTGACGATTGGTGGAGTAATACTGTGCAGAGATTTGAAAGAGAAGGTATTGAAGTCACTTGGACTCTTTTTCGTGATGCATTTTTGGAAAACTATTTTCCAGAAGACGTGCGAGGGACGAAAGAAGTGGAGTTTCTAAAGTTGAAACGAGGAGGAGGACAATCCAGTGGGAGACCTTATGATGTCAAGAGGGAACAAGCTGGTTTTGGCAAGAAGCTAAGTGGGGGAGGGACTCCTACTCCACTTAAGTGTTTCAGATATGGTGTTGAAGGTCATCGTGCTGCTGAGTGTAAGAAAGAGGTTACAACTTGTTTCAAGTGTGGCAGGCCAGGCCACATAGCTGCTAATTATGGAGAGCAAGGTCACATTAGTACCAAGTGTACAAACCGAAGAAGGAACAAGTGAGTGGGAGAGTACTTGCGTTGTCTGGTGCTAAGACCACTGTAACACCCTTCTAAACCCCCGCGGAAATATATTATAATCAGAGTAAATAAACAGCAAGGATGCTACAATTATCAAATAAACAAAACATCAAGTCGATTGTCATGCTTTATTAGAAATTAACCAATATCAAACAGGTGTTTAGCACAGCGGAACTTAACTCATCAGTATTAGGAAACAACTCCACACAAATACTCAATACATAATCCATAGCCAAAATGGCAACAAAGTATAATAAGTAACGCTAAGACTAATCGATCCCAGTGTTACAATCAGAGCATGACTCGACACGAACTACGGGCTAGCCTACAAGCTATCTTCACCCGGTCAAGACGCCGCTACATCCTTAATCTGAAATCATCAAAGTAAGGGTGAGTTTCATTCGAATTTAATAACCATTATACAATCATAAGCAATAAAGTCTCATAGCAATTATCATCCACTCATCATACATAAAATCGGAAATTATTATAACAACCAAACATCAGTACATAAGCACATTCTATCACTCCACGCAATCATTCAGTTATATCATAATATAATGCAATGAATGAACTGACACTAATGCATGTGGTACCATCCATGGGATAAACCCATCCAACCGATCTTTTTCATCACCAAGATACAGTTTTAACCAGCACAAATTCCACACAATGGGAATTATGCCCACCATTTTGATCCACTTTCATCACCGGGATCCATCACCAAAAATGTATGCGAATGAATGCAACATATAACATGCTTACAACATCACCAATCCGATGTATCACATCGTTTCATTATCATCACCAATTCATCACCAATAAGCATGTATATATATATTCTTAGCATTCATACAAACATGTCACACGCATACATGAAAGACATCATCCAATAAATAGTATAAACACGAATGTAAAACTCGGACTTTACGTCCACACTACCTATTCATCATATAGGCCTTTAACTCAGCTTCGCAATGCTCAAAACGGCACATAAATCGGATATTCGGATCAAAAGTTACGGGTTTTTAAAGATAAAAGATTTTTAGAAAATATGCTGCAGAACCCGGTTCATCCCTACGTAGGAACCGGTTCCTGACTGCTTCCAAAAACACGCCTCTGATTTTTACTATGGGGAACCGAGTTGTCCCTATCTGGGAACCGGTTCCCAGCAACCCAGAATCCCCACGCCTCTGTTTTTATAAGGGGGAACCGGTTCGTCCCACATGGGAACCGGTTCCTACGTACCTGCACAGCTAATTTCACCCTTTTGACAGCATTTACCCTATCCCAATTCCCAATTTCAGGTACATACGAACATAGCACACAAATACCATCAATTTTCACATCATCACATATTTCAGGCAAGTTTTATACAAGTATTAACAGCATATATCATGAGTATTAACAGAATCATGTAATTCATACAATTTCATCAAAACCTAACAAATTCCCAAACCCGACACGTACGATTGAAATAGACAATAATCCTATTCAATTCTACTACCTATCATCGCATAAGGATTACTAACCTGAAGAATCCCCCTTACCTCGGAGTCGAATCTTCGAAGGTCTTCTTCCCCTTTGGCTCTTCTCACTTTCACGTGTTCTTCCTTTCTCAAAGTCTGTCTCTTTTTCTTCTACCTCCCTTCTTTCCAATTCCTTTTATTTTATGAAAAATAAAATAAAATATTATAATGGGCTTGCTTAGTTAACACCCCCCCTTCTGCTAACCACCACTCTAGCCCAATGCCAAAAACTTCATCATTTCCCAAATAATTCCCAAAATTATTAATTCTAATAATTTAATTAAAATAATAATTAAATTAATAAACAAGAATTAACGGGGTGTTACAACTCTCCCCCACTAAAAGAGTTTTCGTCCTCGAAAACATACCTCAAATGAAGAGTTCGGGATAGGAGTCCTTCATCTGACTCTCTAGTTCCCATGTAACATTTCCACCTGCAGCTCCTCCCCAAGCTACCCGGACTAAAGCGATCTCTTTACCACGTAGTTGCTTTAACTTCCGGTCTTCAGTTCTCATGGGCAACGCCTCAACTGTCATATTATCCCTCACCTGCACATCATCTACTTGGATTACATGAGACGGATCCGCAATATATTTCCTCAGTTGAGATATATGGAATACGTCATGTAGGTTTGCAAGTGTTGTTGGTAAAGCAATACGATAAGCCACCTCTCCTACTCTTTCCGTAATCTGAAATGGACCAATAAAACGCGGCGTCAATTTCTTTGACTTTAATGCTCGACCAATACCCGTCGTAGGAGTTACTCTCAGAAACACATGATCTCCCTCTTGAAATTCAAGTGTTCTCCGCCTCTTATCATGATAGCTCTTTTGACGACTTTGAGAAGCCTTCATCTTCTCCTGAATCATCTTAATCTTTTCCGTCGTCTCTTGAACAATTTCTGGTCCAATCACTGCACTTTCACCAGATTCATACCAACACAGTGGTGTCCTACACCTCCTACCATACAAAGCTTCAAATGGAGCCATACCAATACTCGAATGGTAGCTATTGTTGTAAGTAAATTCAATCAACGGCAAGTAACTATCCCATGCACCACCCTTTTCTAATACACAAGCACGCAATAGGTCTTCCAATGATTGACTCGTCCTTTCAGTCTGACCATCAGTCTGCGGATGATAAGCAGAACTCAACCTTAATTTAGTACCCAAGGCCTTCTGTAACCCTTCCCAAAATCTGGACGTAAATCTTGGATCTCTATCTGATACGATACTCGAAGGAATACCATGCAAACTTACTATTTTCTCAATGTACAACTGTGCCAACCTTTCCATAGCATAATCCATTCTCATCGGTATGAAGTGAGCAGACTTCGTCAGTCTATCCACAATAACCCAAATGGCTTCATAGTTCTTAGCTGTTCTTGGCAATCCAGATACAAAGTCCATGGATATGCTATCCCACTTCCATTCAGGAATAAATAAAGGCTGCATAGTCCCATACGGCTTCTGATGTTCGATCTTTGACTTTTGACAAGTCAAACAAGAATAAACAAATTCAGCTATTTCCTTTTTCATTCCAGGCCACCAGAATAACTTCTTCAAATCATGGTACATCTTAGTAGCACCAGGGTGAATACTCAATCCACTACGATGTCCTTCTTCCAAGATACTCTTCTTCAGTTCAGTAACGTCAGGAACACAAACACGGTCGCCAAATCTCATTATGCCATTCTCATCAATTCTGAACTCACCTCCTTTTCCTTGGTTGATCAAAGTCAATTTGTCAACTAGTCCCACATCATCCTTCTGCCTCTCTCTGATTTCATCAAGAATTCCACTTGTCAGCTTTAACATACCTAACTTGATGCTATTCGCAGTGCCTTCACATACCAAACTTAAATCCCGGAATTGCTCAATCAAATCTAGTTCTCGCACCATCAACATCGACATATGCAAGGACTTCCTACTCAAAGCGTCAGCAACAACATTCGCTTTACCCGGATGGTAATTCAGCTCAAAATCATAATCTTTAAGAAATTCTAACCACCTCCTTTGTCTCATATTAAGCTCCTTCTGGTCGAATAGGTACTTCAGACTCTTATGATCACTAAACACCTCGAACCGTGAACCATAAAGGTAATGTCTCCACAATTTCAACACAAACACCACCGCTGCCAACCCTAAGTCATGAGTCGGGTAGTTCTTCTCATGCACCTTAAGTTGTCTCGACGCATACGCGACTACCTGTTGGTTCTGCATTAGTACACCTCCAAGTCCCCTCAATGAAGCGTCGCAATACACAACAAAAGATTCTGCCGGATTCGGCAAAATTAAAATAGGAGCACTGGTCAGCCTCTTCTTTAATTCTTGGAATCCTTCTTCGCATTTCGAGTCCCAAACGAATGCTTGACCCTTCCTAGTCAACTTTGTCAACGGTAGAGCTAACTTTGAAAATCCTTCTATAAACTTCCGATAGTAACCTGCAAGACCCAGAAAGCTACGAATTTCAGTAACGGACTTCGGAGCTTCCCACTGAGACACGGCTTCTACCTTTGTCGGATCTACGGAAATACCATTCTTGGAAATTACATGACCCATGAAACTCACTTCACTTAACCAGAAATCACATTTCGACAGTTTGGCATAAAGCTTCTTCTCTTTCAACACTCCCAGCACAATTCTGAGATGCTCTGCATGTTCTTCTTCGCTTTTGGAATATATCAGAATGTCGTCAATGAACACCACAACGAACTTATCAAGATAAGGATGAAAAATCCTATTCATGTATTCCATGAAAACACCAGGTGCGTTAGTAACTCCAAACGGCGTCACAGTGTATTCATAATGACCATACCTCATTCTGAACGCAATCTTCTGAATATCGTCCGTCTTCACACGAATCTGATGATAACCAGACCTCAAATCAATTTTACTGAATATACTAGCTCCGACCAACTGATCCATCAAATCATCAATCCTCGGCAGTGGATACCGATTCTTGATAGTAACTTTATTCAGTTGTCTGTAGTCTACACACAACCTCATAGATCCTTCCTTCTTCTTTACCAATAACACCGGTGCACCCCACGGTGACACACTTGGACGGATGAACTCCTTCTCCAACAATTCTTCTAATTGACTCTTCAATTCGGTCAATTCAGATGCTGACATTCATTAAGGTGCCATCGATATAGGACTGGTTCCAGGAACTAACTCAATGGCAAACTCTACTTCCCTTTCAGGTGGTAGCTCCCTAACATCTTCTGGAAAAACTTCTGGAAATTCTCGTACCACTGGTAATTCATTACTCACTACCCTTCCTTTCACTTCCATCGACGCAAAAAGCATAAACACGGCTGCCCCGTCTTGAATTGCTTCACTCACTTGTCTTGCAGTCATCGCTAACTCCTCGACACTAACCTCTTCAGGAAAGATGATCGTCTTCGTAAAACAATTAATATGAACTCGGTTAAATTGCAACTAGTTCATCCCCAAAATAATGTCAAGTTGTTCGAGTGGGAGGCACACTAAGTCCATTCCAAACTTCCTACCAAATATATCAATAGGGCAGTTCAAACATGCAGATGAAGTGGTCACTGAACCCGACGCAGGAGTGTCAATAACCATACTTCCATCAATCTTTGTTATCTCTAAATTTAGCCTCTTAGCACAATCCAATGAAATAAACGAGTGAGTCGCACCAGTATCAATAATCGCAATTAAAGGTGTGTTATGTATGAAACACTCACCTTTAATCAGTCTATCCTCTGGAGTGGTTTCTGATCCAGACAAAGCAAAGACTTTCCCTCCAGACTGGTTCTTCTTCGGTTTGGTGCACTGTGTACTGATATGACCTTCTTCTCCACAGTTATAGCAAGTCACAGTTCTCATTTTACAGTCAGGAGCAACATGGCCTACTCTGCCACATTTAAAGCACTTCTTCTCTTCTTTCTTGCACTCATTCCTCTTATGTCCTGGTTCACCACAGTTAAAACACCTAAAGGGAGCACCAGAATCTCCCCCACTAGGCCTTTTCCAGTTACCAGCTCTTGGGTTTCCCCTACCATATGGTGTACCTCTGTCCATAGGCTTCTTACCCTTCTTATCAACCAACTCACGAGAGTGAGATGATTTCAGCTTAAGACTGTCTTCCTCAAAGATTCTGCTACAGTCTACTAAATCAGCAAATCGGCGAATTCTTTGATACCCGATACCCTGTTTGATCTCGTCACGAAGACCATTCTCAAACTTGATACACTTAGAGAATTCTCCAGCTGCATCGTTGGTGTAGTGTATGTAGTACTTAGCCAACTCCACAAATTTGGAAGCATATTCCGGCACTGTCATACTACCCTGTTTCAGCTCCAAGAACTCAATCTCCTTCCTTCCCCGCACATCTTCAGGAAAGTACTTCCTCAGAAATTCTCTCTTGAATATGGCCCAAGTAATCGCAATCCCATCTGAATCCAACTCAGTCCTAGTAGTAACCCACCAGTCATCAGCTTCTTCTGATAGCATGTGAGTATCGTACCTCACCTTCAGATTTTCTGCACAATCGATCACTCGGAAGATCCTCTCGATCTCTTTCAACCATTTCTGAGCACCATCAGGGTCATGAGTGCCTTTGAACAGTGGAGGATTGTTCCTCTGAAAGCTGTTCAACTGCCTGTCAGCACCAATCGCAGCTCCATTAGCATTCCCTCCCAGTACACCAGCAGTCATGCCTAGAGCCTCTGCGATAGCGTCATCGTTCCTTCCACCCCTTCCAGCCATTGTTCTGCTAAATCACAAAACAATCTCATCAGAATAAACGTATCGACAGTGTTTACCTTACACTAGTCGCATACAAGGGAACACTGACACTAAGACTCTGACTCTAACGACTGACTATGCTCTGATACCACTATTGTAACACCCTTCTAAACCCCCGCGGAAATATATTATAATCAGAATAAATAAACAGCAAGGATGCTACAATTATCCAATAAACAAAACATCAAGTCGATTGTCATGCTTTATTAGAAATTAACCAATATCAAACAGGTGTTTAGCACAGCGGAACTTAACTCATCAGTATTAGGAAACAACTCCACACAAATACTCAATACATAATCCATAGCCAAAATGGCAACAAAGTATAATAAGTAACGCTAAGACTAATCGATCCCAGTGTTACAATCAGAGCATGACTCGACATGAACTACGGGCTAGCCTACAAGCTATCTTCACCCGGTCAAGACGCCGCTACATCCTTAATCTGAAATCATCAAAGTAAGGGTGAGTTTCATTCGAATTTAATAACCATTATACAATCATAAGCAATAAAGTCTCATAGCAATTATCATCCACTCATCATACATAAAATCGGAAATTATTATAACAACCAAACATCGGTACATAAGCACATTCTATCACTCCACGCAATCATTCAGTTATATCATAATATAATGCAATGAATGAACTGACACTAATGCATGTGGTACCATCCATGGGATAAACCCATCCAATCGATCTTTTTCATCACCAAGATACAGTTTTAACCAGCACAAATTCCACACAATGGGAATTATGCCCACCATTTTGATCCACTTTCATCACCGGGATCCATCACCAAAAATGTATGCGAATGAATGCAACATATAACATGCTTACAACATCACCAATCCGATGTATCACATCGTTTCATTATCATCACCAATTCATCACCAATAAGCATGTATATATATATTCTTAGCATTCATACAAACATGTCACACGCATACATGAAAGACATCATCCAATAAATAGTATAAACACGAATGTAAAACTCGGACTTTACGTCCACACTACCTATTCATCATATAGGCCTTTAACTCAGCTTCGCAATGCTCAAAACGGCACATAAATCGGATATTCGGATCAAAAGTTACGGGTTTTTAAAGATAAAAGATTTTTAGAAAATATGCTGCAGAACCCGGTTCGTCCCTACGTGGGAACCGGTTCCTGAGTGCTTCCAAAAACACGCCTCTGATTTTTACTATGGGGAACCGAGCTGTCCCTATCTGGGAACCGGTTCCCAGCAACCCAGAATCCCCACGCCTCTGTTTTTAAAGGGGGAACCGGTTCGTCCCACATGGGAACCGGTTCCTACGTACCTGCACAGCTAATTTCACCCTTTTGACAGCATTTACCCTATCCCAATTCCCAATTTCAGGTACATACGAACATAGCACACAAATACCATCAATTTTCACATCATCACATATTTCAGGCAAGTTTTATACAAGTATTAACAGCATATATCATGAGTATTAACAGAATCATGTAATTCATACAATTTCATCAAAACCTAACAAATTCCCAAACCCGACACGTACGATTGAAATAGACAATAATCCTATTCAATTCTACTACCTATCATCGCATAAGGATTACTAACCCGAAGAATCCCCCTTACCTCAGAGTTGAATCTTCGAAGGTCTTCTTCCCCTTTGGCTCTTCTCACTTTCACGTGTTCTTCCTTTCTCAGAGTCTGTCTCTTTTTCTTCTACCTCCCTTCTTTCCAATTCCTTTTATTTTATGAAAAATAAAATAAAATATTATAATGGGCTTGCTTAGTTAACACCCCCCCTTCTGCTAACCACCACTCTAGCCCAATGCCAAAAACTTCATCATTTCCCAAATAATTCCCAAAATTATTAATTCTAATAATTTAATTAAAAAAATAGTTAAATTAATAAACAAGAATTAACGGGGTGTTACAACCACTACTAAGGATAAGCTAATCTGAGGTACGTGCTTTATTATTGATAGTGATGCAACATATTCATTTATTTCTTTGGATTGTGCTAAGAGGTTGAATCTTGTGTTATCCGATATGCGTGGAAGTATGGTTATTGATACGCTTGCTATGAGTTTTGTTTCAACTTCTTATGTGTGTTTGAATTGTCTGTTGAGTATCTTTGGTAGAGATTTTGGGAATTGATTTTATTTAGTTCATTTTGTTAGAGCAAGTTGATGAGAATTTTGGTATAAATTGTTTGGAGTTGAAGAAAGTAATTGTAATCTTAAGAGGATTTTGGATCTTGGTGTGTTAAGTAATTTCGAGTGTGAGTTCTGAAGGAACACTATTATGGTTTAGTAATGATGGTTTATGTTTCATTATGATTTTCGATTGTCTATTGACAAATTGAGGACTTGATCACCCTTAATCTATTGTTGATAGAAAACGAGATCGTATTGGACGAGATAAACTTCTCTTGCTAATTTGGTATTTTGTAAAGTGACTAAGGAGAGGTTGAAGAGTCGAATTGAGGAGTTGTTGAGAAGAGGTTCATTTGTCTAAGTGTATGGATATAGATTTGCACTTATTTTACCAAGTAAGAAGAAGGAATGTCCTAATGAGGTAATGTTTTAAGGATGTTTTGACCCTAAGAGTGAAGATGATCATGCTGAGCATTTGAGAATTGTGTTGTCGGTGTTGAAAGAGAAGAGGTTGTTTGCTAAGCTTTCTAAGTCTGAATTTTGGTTAAAGGAAGTGAGTTTTCTTGGCCATGTGATCTCTAGTGGAGGTATTTCTGTTGACCCGTCGAAGATTTAAGCTATATCTCAATGGGAAGCTCCCCTAAGTCTGTTTCTGAGATTAGAAGTTTTCTTGGTTTGGCTGGTTATTATAGGAAGTTCATTGAGGGATTTTCTAAGTTATCTTTGCCGTTGAAGTTGTTGACTAGGAAAGGACAAGCTTTTATGTGGACTTCGCAATGTGAATCGAATTTTCAAGAGCTTAAGAGAAGGTTGGCTTCTGCTCCTATTTTGATTTTGAAGGATCCGTTGGAACCGTTTGTGGTGTATTATGATGCTTCATTGTTGGGTTTGGGAGGCGTTTTGATGCAAAAAGGGCAAGTGGTAGCTTATGCTTCAAGGTAACTTAAAGTTCATGAGAGGAATTATCTGACACATGATTTAGAGTTGGCCGCCGTTGTATTTGTTTTGAAACTTTGGAGGCATTATTTGTTTGATCAAAGAGAGTTGAATATGAGGCAAACGAAAATGGTTGGAATTCTTGAGAGATTATGAGTCTAGTTTGAACTACCATCCTGGAAAAGTGAATATTGTAGCCGATGCATTGAATAGGAAATCATTGCATATTTCTATGTGGAGGATCCAAGAGTTGAAAATCATTGGAACAATCTAGAGAGTTGAGTTTGGTTGTGAAGCGACGTCTTCTTGCGTTAAGCTTAGTATGTTGAAGCCTGCTTCTAGTGTTCTTAACGAGATTAGAGAGAGTCAGAAATTGGATTGCAATTGGTTAACGAGATGACATTGATTAATCAAGGTAAAGGTAATCACTTTCGGATTGACGAGATTAGAGTCATGAAAGGTCGTGATCGAGTTTGCATTTCTGATACTTCGAAGTTAGATAAGAGAATTTTGAAATGAAGGACATCGTAATGGTTTGAGCATACATCATAATGCTACTAAAATGTAACAAGATTTGAGGAAAACTGTTTAGTGGTAAAGTATGAAGAAAGATATAGCGGAATTTGTTTATTCATGTTTGACTTGTCAAAAGTCAAAGATTGAGCATCAAAAACCGTTTAGTTGGTACAACAGTTATCTATTCCCGAGTGGGAGTGGGATCGTATTTCTACGGATTTTGTTTCAGGTTTGCCGAGAACGTCGAGTAATTGTGAAGCGATTTGGATTATTATGGATAGACGGACAAATGTGTTCATTTTATTCCGATAAGGATGGATTATTTGATGGAAAGACTTGCTAAGTTGTACATCGAGAGAATTGTGTGTCTGCATGGTATTCCGTCAAGTATTGTTTTGGATAAAACTCCGAGGTTTTCTTTTGGATTTTTAAGAGGTTTGCGGAGTGATTTGAGATTAGAAGAGAAGATACTTGAAGGTTGAATGAAGGATTTGTACTTGGGGCTAGTTGCTTGAAGAGAATTTTCGAGGACGAAAATATTTTAAGTGGGGGAGAGTTGTAACAACCCGATTTTATTAGATATTTTATTTATTAGCTTATTTGTGTGTTTTATTAATTATTTGTTTATTTAATTATTATGTGGTATTACTAATTAATTGAAATATCTAATTATATGCATATTTGTGTTTTATGATATAATTAGGATATTAGTAGTATACCATGTACTGGGCCTAATTAATAATTGGATGGATGGGTAATAACATAACTAAGCCCATTAAGAGAAAGATAGTAAGAAGAGGAAAACTAGGGTTTTAGAGATAACACAATTTGGGGGAAAGAAAGAGAAAGAAGAGAATAGAGGAGAAAGAACATAGAAGAGAAGAAGAAGGAAATTGTAGATTTCTTGAAGAGGGTGGATTTAAGAGTTAGAGGTAAGGGTTTGAATCCAAGTTCTTATAGACTATATGATTGGGTAATGTGTGTTGTTGTGATTATCTCTTCATCTTTGCAATTTCATGGAAACATAGAAAAGTTAGGGTTTATGAACAAATGCATGAACTTATGATTTGAAATGTGTTTTAATTGATGTTTGATGAGGTTATGATGTTAGAAGATCCATAAATGTGTGCTATATTTGTGGTTATAGCATGTATTCTATTGTTGTTCATGATGGTTGGTGTTTTCAGTTTGATTTGGGTTGAGTTTAAGGGTTTTGGGATGAAATTCGCATGCTGTATTCTGAGATTTGGGATTTTCTGAAATCGCCAGTTCGCACCGCGAACTATTGTTCGAGCCGCGAACTGCTTGGCAGAAACTTGGGGATTATTTGATTCACTCAGTTCGCGCCGCGAACTTTGTTCGAGCCGCGAACTCTGTTTTACAGAACTTTTTCCACACTTTGAAAGGCCATAACTTTTGATCCGTAACTCCGTTTTATGCGCCGTTCGAAGCGTTGGGAAGCTAATGAGATTGTCTATATGATAGGATAGAATGGATTGACACTTGTTTTATAAATTATGATGATAATTGAGAATAACATTTACCTATATGTGTATGTTATGCATGAATTGTGCATGATCGATGTTCATGGATGTATTATGTGATATGATAACCGCGATTTATGTGATTGAATTCTAAATGCTAGTTGATGTGGAATAGTTTAAATTGGATGTTAATATATGGATAACATGTGATTACTTATGTGTGTATTATGAAATAAGACTTGTGGTTAATATTCATATATGTGTTAAGTGATGTGATATCCATGATATGTTATAATGAATATAAATATACATTTATATGTACTATTTGAATGTGTCTTGTTGATAATGATTATATAAAGGTGTATGTATTGAGATGTGGATTGTATACTTGTAAATGCTTTTATGTGGGTTACGTTTTGGTATGTAATGAATAGCAACTATTGGTAAGATGTGTGGTAATATATGCATGATGATTGTGATTGGATATATGATGGTTGTTATGCCTTGTTGTAATTGTTAATTGTGTTGTGAATGTTGTGTACAGTTGGCGGATAATTCATAGAGTTGGATTATTGTGGTATGCGGTAAGTTAAGATTGATGAGATAATCTTAATTGCATAAATTGTTGGTAATTGTACATACATTCATAGCATGGTCGGCTTTATGGTGGAAGCGGTGAAACTTGGGTTCACATGGTAAGAGACGTTGATCCTTGAATGTAAATAGGCGTAGCAGACGTGATCCTTAATTGGAAATAGGCGTGTTGGCTTTGATCTTGTCCGGATCGGGAGCGTGGCTTGGATTCTAAACATTGAATCGGAAAGCGGTGAAACATTGGATTCACATTGGGTACCACATGCATAGAGTCACATTGGTGTTATGTGATGTTTGAATGTATGCAATTATGTGATTGTTATGTGTGTATGAGATGTGATAAGTGAATTTGGTGATTCATTTGATATGGATGATTGTTGTGTTATAATTGGGATATATGTGATTGAAACATATGTGATGTAGATGTGAAATTATATTTACTTAGAATCTAGATGTTGGTGAAATATGATTATGTACATTGTTTAGTAATCATGTATGATTATGTGGAATAGAATGAACTAGGTTGTATGGCATGTACATGTGAATCTTGATTAATTGCATATGATGCATGTTTATGGGGAGAGTGATGAATTCTTGAAATGTATTCTTATTGTATTTTACATTTCCTATTATTATGTTTTCTATAAGAAGTTGAATTCTCACCCTTCTGTTTGAATGTTATCCTTTGTTGGTAACGTGCAGGTTTCATGGATAGTGATGCTTCGAAGGAGGATTAGCGTCGAGATTTAGATCTCTAGTAGGGTGTCGTGACTAAGTAGTCACTTGTGCTCTGGTCATATGTAACACATGGGAGTTGGGTTTTATGTTTTTATGACTCGATATTATGAGATATTTGTTTACTCATATTGTATTCGTATTTGAATATGTTATTCTGGTTAATGTGTGGCCTTGAGCCAAGATGTTGAGACATGGTGGATGATGTATGGGAATCATCCTATTTTGCCATCTATTTGATGAGATGATTATTCCGCTGTGGTTTGCATGTTGTTTTAAATTCCCGTGTTATTTGGAAATGACCATTGCATGTTTAAAGATAAAATATTTGTTCTATTTTGCAATATGTGTAACGCCCTCGTGAGATGCATGCTTTCTTTACTCTGATTTACGCAAATATATGCCTTATTTGTTTAGTATAGAATTGGGGGTGTTACATCACACACCTTGGTTAATGCCGCTTGTAATTTCTCAACATCGATGGAGAAAAGGAAGATTGGTTCCCTTAGGGGAATAGGTTCTTGACGCTGGTATGGCATCCTGAGCTTGAATGCCCTGACGCGTACCCATTGAAGGTAAGGATCCAGGGAGATGCAAAGATGTTTTCCTAACAATCTTCCTTTTCTGTGAACAAGACGCCAGGCTTGGACAATTTCCTTCTTCAGCATGTTACCATGATTGTCGATGTTCTTGAAGAACAGACCCTCCAGTTGAATGCTACTTGGTCTATTTTTCATGGGATAGCCGTGTTGACGAAGGGCTAAAGCTGGATTATAACTGATTCCTCCCTTAGTTCCAATAAGGGGTACGTTGGGATAACTTCCACAACTGTAGATGATCTTGGTTTCATCGTTGTCAGGACTGCACCAATAAATGTCTGAGTGAGTGAGGGACATGATTTTCTGTGACCAGCAAAGGCCATCACTCATGTTCCAGAAAGTGCTAGACTTCGGCAGGTGCGAGACGAACCATTCGTATAACAACGGTACACATCATGTGATTAATCCTCCTTGATGCAGGTTTCTTGAATGCACAGAGTGGTAAGCATCCCCAAGCAAGGTTGGAATTGGATTTCCAATTAAGAAGATCTTAATTGCGTTGATGTCGACGAAATTGTCAATGTTAGGAAACAAAAACAATCCGTAGATAAGCAATGCCAAGATGTCCTCAAAAGCACTCACATCTTGGATGCTGACGAAGTACCGAGCTTGATCCAACAGGAACTTGGAGGGCAATCCTAGAATTCCTCCTTTACTCACCATATGAGTTCTGATGTCGACTACTTTCAAGGGAGTAGTTACAGCAATGATGACGTCGTCAGGATTCTTTTCCAAACCGGAGTACGGATCTTGCGCGTACACGGGTATTCCAACGAGACGAGAGTACTCTTCCAACGTAGGCATGAGTTGATAATCTGGAAAGGTGAAATAGTGATACATTGGATCGTAAAACTGTACAATCAGGCAGAAGGTGAAGGGTGTTGGTATTGAGAAGAGGCAGAAGTTTTCCATACTTCTCCTTGAAAGCCTAGGGGTTGACCACCAGTTTTCCGAGCTTTTCCAATTCCTCGACTTTAGGAATTTTGAAGGTGTATTTCCTAGCTCTCTTTCTTCCGTAATCCATGGTAGAGATCCTTAAGTCCTTTCTTCGTTTCTCTCTTTCTCTCTATGAAGTTCCAAACATTCGTTATTTAGTTTCCTTGAAAAACGACTTGAAAAAGACTCTTTGTTTTTATTATTATGATGAATGCATGAATGCGCACACAAGAGTTTTTTAGCAAACATGGGGTAGAAGGGTGTAGTGGTCATGGAGTCACGTCTCTAACCTCGCCCCAGGGTAAACTAAGGATTTTGATTTTTGTACCTGTAGAACGGGTTCTAAGGGATCTCAGAGTTTTTGCTCGACCTTAAAGATGCGTTGACTGGTATCTTCAAGAGAGTTTTCTCTGAGTGTAGTATCTGCGTGACAATTACTTTCGTAATCACCGCTCTACGTCCTAAGAGGCATTAAGTGGGGTTAAAGTGTTTCTAGGTCCTCCTGGTACAAATCAGTCTCGAAATGCATTAGCGCAGTTAATCACAACTAGCCAGGCAAATCCTAAGAGTAGATTTGGGAACCAAGATTAGAGGGTTTCACCGAGAAGACATCCTCAATCCTATCTTAAGTTTCACTCAAATCCGGGTATAGTATTTCTCACCACAAGGGGGATTCAAGCCCTTTCCCGATACAGAAAACCCATAAAAATAAACAAGTATAAATGCAGAAAACACATGAAATGACACGGAGGTTAGGCAGGACCTCTCTTGTTTGAGGGGGAATTTGGCATCCCTAATTCCTCATTGGGTTTGGACCAGCATAGTTCAACCATTGGTTTGGATGAAAACCAAGGTTATTACTTGTCCCCAGCAGAGTCGCCATTTTTCTGTGGTGTCATTTTTTTACCTCCCTGTTTCACTTGGGAGGACGACACGCTAAACCCTTCACACGAAATTTGGAAGGAGAAAGCGCCCTTGTGGGATGAATTTTATTTCAGTTCTTCCTTTGATAGCACACGAACGTTTTAATTATCCTACGAGGAGGAAGGGGAAAAAGATCTCAAATAAACCCTAGGAGTTTGCTAAGTGTGAGGATTCACCTAGACTAGAAATTATGGAGTCCGGGAGGTCGGTTATACATAGGGAAGGTTTTAAGCACCCTACATATCTGTAGTACTCTACGGGAACCTTCTCTGTGTCTATGTGTATGTGTGTTACTTGATTGGGAAAGTTTCTCCTTTGTGTTAGGAGAAAGAATTGAATTGAAAGACAGATGAACTGACTGTTTTTGGTTTTTGATTAGCTCGCTGAGATTCCTTGTGAATCTCATGCCTACATATCCCTAATGGAAGTCAGAGCTTTTTGTAGTTTGGGGAACTAATAATGGAAATTAATTGATTTTTTTGGTGCCTTGCTTGAAGCTCAAGGTTGCAGCTTTGAAATTAAATCTCTGTTTACAATAAAGAGACATGAAGTCATCTTTACAGAGAGGTATTTCTACTATTCCACCACAAACATTTAAAGTGACAGAAAAGCTGAGTTTGTTTAATAAGAGAGGGACCTTACTTGGTTGTGTACAAGTATGCCAGTCACGTGTCTCTTGAATGAAAGAAAGATTCTCGACCAAATTAGGGAAAGTTGTACAAGTCTGGGGATGTGCCAGAGCATGCCTTTCAGAGTCCTAAATGGGAGAATGTTTGAAATTGAAATGTTTGTTTATTTGTATATATTTTTGTGGTGAGATAGGAGAAATATATCTCTATAGAGATAAGTCATATCTATCTACTGTATAAAAGATTTAAATTTGACTGGCTTGTATGAGGCCCAAGCTTGAGGCTTAAAAAGGTTTTTATTGACTCTGGGAGATGACTCCACTGGGAATTGACTTTGACTGAATGATTTTTGTGTTCTGTATGAAGCCCAGAATTGAGGCTAACTCTAGTTAGAGAGTGTTTATTTTGTTTTATTGAAAGGTTTATTTTAGTGTTCTATACAAAGCCTAGAATTGTGGCTGACTCTTCCTAAGGAGACTCTATTTTGTGCCTTGTATGAAGCCCAAGGTTGTGGCTGATTGCTGAAGAAACAGAGTTTGGAGATCATGAATGACTCTATTTTGTGTGCCTTGTACAAAGCCCAAGGTTGTGGTTGACTTTCTAGGGAAAGGACTAAAAAGGTATTAATCTTTTGACATAGAAGAGGATGTTTATCTGCCTTATACAAAGCCTAAGGTTGAGGCTGAATTAGTGGGGAAAAGATCCTAAAGGATAGGAATCTTTTGACACATGGGAATGATGTTTATCTGCCTTGTACAAAGCCCAAGGTTGTGGCTGTTTGATGGGGAAGGACTCACTATGGAGACTCTATTATTTGCCTTGTACAAAGCCCAAGGTTGTGGCTGACTCTGGATAGGGAAATACCCATGAGGAGGGTTTTTTACTCTAAGGGGAGTATCTGCCTTGTACAAAGCCCAAGGTTGAGGCTGACTCTTAATGGGGGAAAGATCTACCAATATGGGATCTTTTGACTCAGAGGGGATTACTCTGTTATTTAGAGACTAAAGGTTGACCCTTCTGGGGATTATGCTTTTGTTAAGTAGGGATTGATGCATGGAAGACCCAGGTTTGAAAATTGACTCTACTGGGGATTTTGTTTGAGTGATTGATACTAACCCTAGGGTTGACTCTACCGAGGAGTTTTTTGAGTGTTTGAAAGATGATTTGGAATCTAACCCTTTCAAGGGAATTTGGATTTGAAGGATTGATTTTGGAGGCTGACCCTTTCCAGGGGTTTTGGATTTAAAGGAGTGTCTTTGGAGGCTGACCCTTTCCAGGGGTTTTTATGGTTAATGAATGATTGGGTAGCACTCCATTGATATGAAAGGATGATTGATTTAGACTTCTTGTTTAAAGCCCAAGATTAAGGCTGACTTTGGATGAGGATATTCAGATGTGGAACCTAGACTCTACTAAGGAAGAAACTTAATGGAGATTGAGAATAAAGGTGACAGAGACTGTCCATGTCTCTCATTCCAAAAGGTGGACTCAATACTGAGATTGAGACATTCTTAGCTTGTTTAAAGTCTGGTTTTGAAGAGTAGAAGAATCTCACCAGGGTAGGCTAAAAGGTGACTAAAGACCTGTTCCTATGTTTATAAGAAACCTGATGGGTCCTTGTATACAAGCTCAAGAGAAAGCTGGGAATATGCTTTTAAGAAGCCTGTGGGTCCTTGCATTATAAGCCCAAGAGGAGGCTAATCAAGGGTCATCGAGGGTCCTTATTATAGCACAAGAGAAAGCTATTTGGTTTTGAACTTAGTTGGCTCTAAGAAAATGGGTAAGAGGTTTCACCGGGAATAATTCCTCTTGGGTGGATGTGCCATATTTTTGTTCTAAGGCTTTTTTCAAGATGTTTCACCGGGAATAATTCATCTTGAAGTTTAACTAAGGAATTCTAATCAGGAAAGAGCCTTCACCGGGAAGACATTCTCAATCCTAGGCCATAGTCCTATAATATATATATGGTTTATTTGTCCTATGGTTGCACTCAGACGTAGTTTCAAACAATATATATATACAGTATATATTTGACAGAAATTTAAATGAAAGCTTGTAAATTGAAAGCTATAAAACCTAACTTGGATGAAGAGGAGGCCTTTGAAAGATGTATGTACAAAGCCTTACCATCAGCTTGGTTGTTTATTGATAACAGTTTGAGAGTTTGATTGTGAACAGTTGAATGTTCGTTGAAAACAGTTGAATGTTTTATTGAAAACAGTTGAATGTTTTATTGAAAACAGTTGAATGTTTTATTGTTTTGAAAATAGAAGAAGTGAACATGGACACTAGGTCACATAGGTATCTGAAGAGTTTCACCGGGAATAATGCCCTTCAAATACCAGAAGAATGTTTTGGAAATAGATGAGAAGTTTTTCTGTTTAAATATGTTTTGAAAAACAAACTATGAAAAGAAAAAGGTGTTGGGTCTTACACTCTATTAGAGGCCCATTGAAATTGATTTACTGTTTATGAAAAACAGTTGAAGAGATTTGAAATGATACAAGGTTTTGTTGTCTGAAAACCTTGATCGTCTGTTTAATCGAAGTTTAAAAACAGTTTGAAAATTGACAAAAGTTAACTTAATTAGGGTAAAGACAAATCCTATACCTAATTAAGACCTAAATGATTAGGGTTTTATCACAAAAATATGTACAAGAGATTAGGTTTTGAAAATCAAGTGAAAATTATATTTAAAGTATTTTAAAATACTTAAAAATATGTTATTTTAAACCTAATAAAAATATATCAAATAAATAATATTTTTGTAATTTTTTGGTTTGTTCATAAAATAGATATATTAAATGAAGAGTGTGTGAAAAATCAAGTGAAAATGGTTTAGTTTGAAGTGTGAATCAAATGGTTAAAGTTGTGAAGAAATTGAATGGGAAAAGTGATAAAAAATATGGTTTTGTCTCCCAAAGGGCTTGAACTCACGTCCCCATGGCCATCACACAAAACATAGCCAACTGAGCCACATGCTCAGTGTGACTAAAGAGGGGTTTTGTTTGGTTATATTTGAAAACCAAAGTTTATTTTGAAAAATGAAATAAAAAGGTCTGAGGGGGGGATCGAACCCCAAACCTTGTGGCAAGAGAGAGTGGGAAGCGCATGTGACCAAGTGAGCTAAACGATGTATTCGTTTAAAACACGCTTTCAATTAATTATATTTTTAAACTTCTCTCTAAGAATTCAAAAATGGCGCCACCCACCATCTTCATCTTCAACCTCAAGCTCTCCATTTTTGAATTTCTGAACTTGCTCATTTCTCAACCAAATGGGATGATGTAAACATGAATTTTGCTCTAAATTTCCTCACGAATCCAGATATGTAACTAATATTTATTTATATTAACTACAACTATCTAATTCTTCAGAAAACACAAAGAACACATAAACCCTAATTTTAAAATTAAATGATGATGAAGATAAATAAATGAATGATGATAGAGGGTTTTTAATCCTCTGATGATGCTGAGTGAACAGGTATCAAGATATATTGCAAAGAGTACTTAAATAAGAGTGTTAGAGTTTGAAAAAATACCTCTGAAAATGGAGGTCGATGGCTATGGTGGAGAGCTCCTGGCTATGGATGGATGATCACAAAAGCTTCCTGGTGACTCAGTGATGCTAACTGAATGCTTGTTGCAACTTGAATGCTTCAGAATTGCCCTACTCGACACCTTTTATTTGAGCTTCAAGTGAACATGGAGGTTAGTGATTCTGTGGTTACAGATGTGCTGCAGGCATCTGAATAGCTTCACTACACCCCTAGGAACATGTTGATGTGCTTAGATTTGTTTGACACCCTCTGAAATGTTCTACAGACCTCCAACTGCTTAAGCTCCAAAATGAAAGTGGTTATGGTGTTTCTCCACTTCCAGAAGTGTTCCAGGTTCTTGGATCACTTCTAATGAACCTCCTTGAGATGTTAGAAGGCTTACTTTCAAAAGAAAAGCTCAGGTTTGAAGAATTCGATTCTTCTGACCAAAGAACTTTTGAAAACCATAAGCATGAGGGAGAGAATGAGAAAGCAAGATTCTTGAGTTGCTTTGGTGTGTCTAATACTGAGGAGGACACTTGTATTTATAGGCAAAGCTCTCTGTACAGATTGAAGAGAGTGAGCTTGCTTAGTGAGGTAGTTTTGGTTTCTTGGCCATGAAGAAATTCAAAACTATCCAAAATGCAATGATGGCATTTTCGAGCAAGCTCCCTAGAAATTGATCTTTTATGATCTTGGGGGACATTTCTGATGCAGAGGAGAGTTCTAATTGGCTTAGAAAAGATTCCAATTGATGAATCACCATTTGCCATAAATTCGCAAATGTAATGATTACATAATCACATGTTTTGGTTTTGGAATATTCTCTTCAAATATTTGTGCAATGATGCAAATGATTCCATCCTATCCCTTATGGTAATTATGAAGTTTAGAGGTACCATTTGGTTAAGGCATTTGCATAAAATTGCAAGTTTCAAACTTAGGCATGACCTATAATTTCACTTCAAATGCCTAACTTTGATCAATCATATCTCTTAGCTCAAGATGAATTTAGAGAAGGTTGAATAAAATTTGGAAAACCCTTGGCATGTACTTCAATTAATTAGTTTGGCTTTTGTCCAAAATCCTTAGGGAAATTAGTGAAAAAGTCCCATATAGTTTGAAGAAAACTAGGGTTTCTTTGTTAGTTCCATGAAGGCACTCACTTTGAAGCTCCATATCTCTTCAATGGTTGATTTCTAGCCAAAAAATTATATGTGACAAAGTTGTTCATTGGATCAAAATCTACAAATTTTACGTTGGAAGTTTTTTTTCAGTTTGTACTTGAAATTTTGAGATATTTCCTTCCAAAGTTTTGAAAAAAAGACCTTTAAACACAGAAAAATTTCTAAGTATGAAAAGTCAATCTTTGAATTTTTTATTCTTGATTGATTTTATTGATTTTTCTTGGTCAAATGACTTCAATAATCATATATTAATGATTTTGGTCCTTAAAAGTCATGGTTTGATCCAAAACCCTAAAAGTCAAAGGGGATCTTGTTCAGTTCACTTTTTCCAAATGAAGTGAAATCTTGGACTTTTGTGATGAATCAAACTTTCCTCCTCAAATGAATGGTATGGATGGATTATATTGAGGTAATAGAAGTTCTTGAGCCATGTTTTGAGTTGTGGAACCATGTCTTGATTAAAAGTCAATTGTCCAGGTGAATTAGGTCAAAAACCCTAATTTGTAGGTAAGATGAAATTGATGACTGTGGATCTTGAATTGAAGTATAATTCCCATTGGATATTGTCATAGGGATCATTTAAAGATGATTGAACACTTTGAGTGATGCCCTGGAGCTTTTTAGGGTTTCCCAGATGTGGTCCCTGATTTCAGTCCTTGATGAGCTCAAAACCCTAGTCTGGTGACCTGAGCAAACCTGAGTCCTGATGACTGGTGTCTAATCAACATAGGTGGATAAATGAATCACTTGAGTCCCATGATTGTATTAGAGGTCATTTTCTTATTGATTGATCCTTTGCCTGAGCTTCTTTGTTCTTGAACACCCTCGATTGAGTACCAGGTAGACAAGTGACTGCCCTGGGTTCTTGTCTTGAGTTGATGAAATGTCTGGAGGTGTGACATCTCAGGGTGGGGTCAAAATTAGGGTATGACAAGCTTGTGCACTGTATTGTGAGTCACGATAGTTCGTCGTGCAAGTGCAATGAGGTTCTGATTATAGTGGATTAAGTCCTCGTTGAGAGAGGCAAATCACCTTGTTGGGGGTGGACTGGAGGTAGCCTTATTGAGAAGGTGAGCCAGGATAAAAATAACTGTTTTCTGACCATATTTCCTTTATCAAGTTTTTAAAGAACCACCTATTCAACCCCCCCCCCTCTTCTAAGTGTTTTCTCAAACTTCAATTGGCATCAGAGCGCCTGGTTCTGGATGCAAACACTTAAACGTGTCAGAAAAAGATCCAGAAGGAAAACACTATGGCGAATGATTTAAACAACGAGGCTACAAAAAACCTCCTGTGTTCCATGGAGTGAATTTTGAATATTGGAAAGATAGGATAGAAATTTTCTTTCTAGGACAAGATCCTGATCTATGGGATATTGTGGTATATGGTTATAATCATCTAGAAGACGCAGGTGCAAAGATAACAAGGAAGAACATGAATGATAAACAAAAGAAGGAATTCAAAAGTCATCACAAAGCCTGAACTATCTTGCTAAGTGCTATCTCACAAGTAGAATATGAGAAAATCACCAACAGAGATACAACACATGATATATTTGAGTCATTCAAGATGACTCATGAAGGCAATGCTCAAGTCGAAGAAACGAAAGCTCTGGCCTTAATCCAGAAGTATGAAGCCTTCAAGATGGAAGACGATGAGACTATTGAAGCCATGTTCTCAAGATTTTAGACCTTAACTGCTGGTCTAAGAGTTCTAAACAAAGGATACACCAAAGCTGATCATGTAAAGAAAATAATCAGAAGTCCACCAAGAAGATGGGGGCCAATGGTTACAGCGTTCAAAGTCGCAAAGAATCTTGACGAAGTATCCCTTGAAGAACTCATCAGTGTGTTAAGAAGTCATGAGATTGAGATCCATGCAAATGAGCCTCAAAAGAAAGGTCAGACTAAAGCTCTTAAATCTGTTAAAAAAATCTAAAACTAATGCTCTGCAGGCTAAGGAAGAATGCTCGAGTGAGTCTGGATCAGAAGAAGAAGATGAGCCATCTCTTCTATCCAGAAGAGTAAATTAACTCTAGAGGAGCAAGCAAAGGAAGTTCAGAAACTTTAGAAGACCAGAATACAAAGGAGACACCTCTGAATACAGAAGGACAAGCAGAAGAAGCAATGTGTGCTATGAATGCAATGAACCAGGACACTTCAAAAGTGAATGTCCTAAACTACAAAAAGAAATGCCTAAGAAAAGTTTTGAAAGAAAGAAAAGTCTGATGGCTACCTGGGATGACTCTGAATCATCTGAAGACGAATACAACTCAGAATATGAACATGCCAACATAGCATTCATGGCCACCACAGAAAATGACTATGACTCAGAAGCTGAAACAAATGAGGTATTTTCTGAACTCACTAGAAAAGAGCTTGAAGAAAGTTTATGAGAACTTTTAGAAACTTTTAGAAAGACACAATAGATTAAGAACAAGATTTAAAAGGCTAAAGATTGAATTGTTAGCTGAAACAAAGAAACTTAAACAAGAAAATATTAAACTTAAAGATAACAATGTACAACTCATAGAGGAAAGGGAAACAAAAACCCTTAAGTCAGACAACACTTTAAAATCTGATATTCTGGAAGAATATGATGATAGTTTTCAAAAAATTCTTGTTAGAAGCATAAACAGAAGCAAAATAGCCTCAATGATTTATGGTGTTAGTAGAAGCAATCAAACTGTAATTGGCTACAAAACACCTAAGGGTAAGGAACCATATCTACCTAAACTGGTTGATGATATGGAGATAAAATACAAACCTCTGCACACACATTTTAACTATGGTCACACTCATGACATCAAATATACATCCTACTCTGAAAATTATTTTGCTAGACCTAAGCTAAAACAAAGCTTCGTGTACACTAACATCAAAGGACCCAAAAAGATATGGGTACATAAGAAGAAAATGATCTATGTTGCAGATGCCCTTAGCAGTGAAGTCAAAATACTTGTCATGGTACCTGGACTCTTGATGCTCGCGTCACATGACGGGAAGAAGGTATATGTTCCAAAGCTTGGAACTTAAATCTGGCGGAGAAGTTAGATTTGGAGGGAACCAGAAGGGAAAGATCATTGGATCAGGAACTATTTGTAATGGTAACTCTCCCTCTATAACTAATGTTTTACTCGTTGAAGGATTAGCTCATAATTTGTTGTCTATTAGTCAATTAAGTGATAATGGTTATGATATAGTCTTTAATCAAAAGTCTTGCAAGGCCGTAAGTCAGAAAGGCATATCAATTCTTTTTACTGGTAAGAGAAAGAATAATATTTATAAGATTGATCTTTCTGATCTAAAATCTCAGAAAGTAACTTGTCTTCTGTCTATAAATGATGAGCAATGGGTTTGGCACAGAAGATTGGGACATGTTAGCCTGAGGAGATTATCTCAACTAAATAAACTCAATTTGGTAAGAGGACTCCCCCATCTAAAGTTCAACTCAGATGCTCTTTGTGAAGCATGTCAGAAGGGAAAGTTCTAAAAATCCTCTTTCAAATCTAAAAATGTTATTTCTTCTTCCAGACCTTTAGAACTTCTACAAATTGATTTATTTGGTCTAGTGAAAACTGCATCAATAAGAGGTAAGAAATATGGATTGGTCATCGTAGATGACTACAACAGGTGGACATGGGTAAAATTCTTAAAACATAAAGATGAAACACATACTGTATTTTTTGATTTTTGTAATCAAATACAAATTGAAAAAGAATCTAAAATCATTAAGGTTAGAAGTGATGATGGAGGAGAATTTGAGAATCATCTCTTTGAGAAGTTCTTCAAAGAAAATGGAATTTCTCACAATTTCTCCTGTCCTAGGACACCTCATCAAAATGGGGTTGTAGAACGTAAAAACAGAACTTTATAAGAAATTGCTAGAACCATGATTAATGAAGTTAATATGGCTAAGCATTTTTGGGCAGAAGCAGTAAACACTGCATGATATATTCAAAATAGAGTATCTATAAGACCTATTCTTGAAAAAACTACCTATGAGCTATGGAAGAATACGAAACCTAACGTTTCATATTTTTCATCCTTTTGGTTGTGTTCATTTTATTCTTAATACAAAAGAACATCTGAACAAGTTTGATTCTAAGGCACAAAAGTGTTTCCTGCTAGGATATTCTGAACGATCCAAAGGCTACAGAGTATATAATACAGAAACCTTGGTTGTTGAAGAATCAATCAATATCATATTTGATGACAAGCTTGGCCATCAACAGCCAAAGCAAACTGAAATTTTCGCAGATATAGAAGAGCAACTCACAAATCCTGATGATTCAGAAGATAAAGATGCATCCGAAATTACTTCATCCATGGAGAACATAAGAATATCTGAAAAGAATCCTCATAAAAGATTTCCAAGACTAACTACACATCATTCAGAAGATGTTATTCTTGGCAAGAAAGATGATCCTATCAGAACTAGAGCTTTCCTAAGAAATGATGAAAATTCATTATTTGGATTAGCGTCAATGATTGAGCCAGCCTCAGTAGATGAAGCTCTTCAAAACACAGATTGGATTATTGCTATGCAAGAAGAACTAAATCAATTCACTAGAAACGATGTATGGGATCTATTTCCAAGACCTGAAGGATTCAACATTATTGGAACAAAGTGGGTATTCAGAAACAAAATGAACGAACAAGGAGAAGTCATCAGAAACAAGGCACGACTGGTTGCTTAAGGGTATAGTCAGCAAGAAGGTCTTGACTATAATGAAACCTTTGCTCCAGTCGCCAGGTTAAAATCAATTAGACTATTAATTGCCTATGCTGCCCAATTTAACATAACTCTATATCAAATGGATGTTAAAAGCGCATTTTTAAATGGTTACATCGAAGAAGAGGTGTATGTTCATCAACCCCCTGGTTTTGAAGATTTCTATCTATCCTAAACATGTTTTTAAATTAAAGAAATCTTTATATGGATTAAAACAAGCTCCCAGAGCTTGGTATGAACGACTTAGTTCATTTCTCCTAGATAAAGGTTTCACAAGAGGGAAAGTTGATACAACACTCTTTCGTAAATCATTCAAAAATGATATCTTAATTTGTCAAATATATGTGGATGATATTATCTTTGGAAATCCTAATATCTCTCTTGGAAAAGAATTTGCCAAGTCTATGCAGGAAGAATTTGAAATGAGCATGATGGGTGAACTTAAATTCTTTTTGGGAATTCATATGAACCAAACTTCTGAAGGCACATACATTCATCAAGTAGAATATGTCAAAGAGCTTCTCAAGAAATTCAAATTATCAAAAAGTAAAGAAGAAAAAACCCCAATGCATCCTACTTGCATCTTAGGTAATGAAGAGGTAAGTAAAAAGGTAGATCAAAAGCACTACAGAGGTATGATTGGATCACTACTCTACCTAACCGCCTCTAGACCTGATATTTTTTTAGTGTGTGTCTATGTGCAAGATTCCAATCAGATCCTAGAGATCTCACTTGACTTCTGTAAAGAGAATTCAGAGGTATCTGAAAGGTACTACTAATATTGGTGTATGCTACAAAAAATCTAAAGAGTTTAATTTAGTAGGTTACTACGATGCTGATTTTGATGGAGATAGAATAGAACGCAAAAGTACATCTGGAAGCTGCCAGTTTCTAGAGAACAATCTAATCTCCTGGTACAGCAAAAAGCAAGCCACAATTGCACTATCAACTACAGAAGCAGAGTATGTGGCTGCTGTCATACCCCAAATTTGTCCTACCCTCTAATTTCTAACTGGCTTTAGGCTTCACATTTCATCTGCATACTTTCATTAGGCCATTTAACATAACATACATCATTAATCAATAAACCTGGCAGGGGATCAAGGTCATAGATGAAGCTAGGGTTTCATATGGATCCAGGTGGACTTGTTTCAATTGAGGTTTTCTTTGCCCATGAATTAGGGTTTATTTCCCTGATCTTTTAAATCAAGAAATAAAGTTTGTGTTCCAAAGCATTTGGTGAACAACCATTGTCACGGTTATCTTCTCAATAAAGGTTCCATGTAAATCAAAGCTTCTTCTTCTATGAGGATTTGTTTTCAAACAGAGGGCCCATGAACCATAGCTTGAGGTTCACTTCTTTGTGCTAATGTTCATTAGCTGATTCTACGGTCCAGGTTCTGACAATTACCATCATGATGGTTCATGCCTTGGGTTGTTCATCTGATTACCTATGCAAAAAATCGGTTTTGAGCTTCAAGCATGGATGGTAAGATGAGACAGGGTGTTTTCCAGATGAGGAAGCTATTTGCGATTACTTTGACTTTTGGTCAAAGTAAGCCTTGAGAGGTTGACTTTTGATAATTTCTTTCAATAACATCTTTGGGTTATTCTTCCAAGTGGAATTAATCCTTTGAAGCATGTGGAGATTCATCCAAAGTCATTTTGATTACTTATAAGGCTTTGTGTGCTTTAAGTACAAGGAACATACAAAAGGACAAAGTCAATCTTTAAACAAGAATGAGAGGCCAAAGTGACATTGTCAAGAGTCAGAGTCTATTACAAATTACCAAGAATACATGACAAGAATCAGAAGAGAAAATTCCATTTCATTCAAATAAAAGGATTTTTATGCAAGTGTTCATTATAAGTTTTCAAATGCTTTACATCTCAAGGAAAATACTACAAAGAATCATTACAAAAGAAAGATATCACAAGCCTAATAATATAGCCTGATCCTCACGACATCATACTCAATACAATCCAAGTACAAATGCCAAAGTTATATGCCCAATCCATTGAAAAGCCCACTCCAAATGCTATTACATCTAAAAGGCCATACACTCCAGCAGCACAAGCTCATAGGACCCCTGCTGCAAAATGCTCCAAACTGTTTCGCAATAGTCCACATATCAGAATTGGCACTAAAAAGGTTATAACAGAGATTGTGCACAGAAATCCTATCAAAATAAAAATAGAAAAATTGAGAAGGAAAATTGAAACAAAAGGTGTGAACCTATGCATCAGTACCAGATCAGCTCCAATCAACACCATACAAACTCTATTCGTTGCTGCCACAAAAAATCAGTCCCTGCGATGGAAAAGACATTCATGGCTTGAAATTCATGTTCAGATTCAATATGCTGCTACTTTCATTCAAACAAGGAAAAGGCTGACAGTGGAGCCATCATCCATACACAGTTCAACATGGAAAAATACCTCGGGTATCGAACAAGTCCCGACAGAAACTTTATAACAGGCTGCTACTTTGAGGGTGATCCACAACCGTGTTGCGTTTGTCTTGACTTTCAGCTCCTTACCATAAACCTCGAAGCTTCATCCTTCAAAATTCGTAAATGTCAGCCCTGCATCAAACATCCATAATTTCAAATTAAGCCTTGCATTTGTACAGTTCAGCAAAGAAAAGAAACATAACCTACTAATTCCTAAATAACACTTTCAGTTGAACTAACAATATTCCCATAGTTCCTAAAGGTCCTAACCTTCTAACTATTTTACACAACCAACTTCCCTAACTGCCAGCTAACCGTTATAACCAACTGTCAAACAGATTTAACCACCTAACTAACCAAACACACTCCTAACAGGCCCTTGTAACTAACTTTCAGAGTCAGCAACTACCTAAACTAACTTCACTAACCATCACTAACAGACTGTAACAGAAAAGGGAAGAAGCAGAGTGGCAACTGAATAAAAACGGAGTATAACAGAAAAAATCGGGAGAAAAAGGGAGGAACCTCTCACCATTCACGATCCCTCTGAATTCATTCTTGAAGTCCCTTCCATCATCATCTCCACCTTTTTCATCTTCTTCAGATTACACAACATCTTCATCTTCACCATTCCCTCTCTCTTCACGCCATTTCTTCTTCTCATTCACCTTCAACTCTCTCTAATCTTCACACACCATTCTCCATCTTCATCTTCCTTCGATAACCATCACCAGTCCTCAATCTCTCACTCGTTTTCTTTCTGAACCTTCTTCTCTAATCTTCATCGTTCTTCACTTCTCCAATCTGCTCCTCTCTTCCTCAATCGCAAAAAGCTTTCTACACAATCATACAACAGAAAAATCTTGAATCTTCTCAAGCTTCACCACCGATTGCAATTATCGTTAACTTCGAATCTCCACATAATCATCTCCGTTCTCCGATATCATCATCATCATCGACAAAAAAAAAGAAACAGAAGATCAGAAGAGAAGAAAAAGAATTCTCGGAACGGAAAACAAAAGAGAGAATTGGAAAAGAACTCACCATAACCGTTTCTCGGAGCTCCAATAATCAACATTGAGTCTTCAGCCTCGCATCACCGTTCTCAGCAATCTCAATCTTCAGTCCATCACGCCTTCAATCGGATTATTCATCGCAACAACTCTCTATCTTACATCATCATCGATCGATATTCAATCTTCAGTGCCGTCACCGATTCGTCCGTTCTCAGACCCCACTGCAGCAATCATCATGAACGCAATCGCACCATGAACGCAGTCTTGTTGCCGTAATACCGTTGGAGCACCGTCTGAGATTGGCGAGAGGACGTTTGAGGTTGAGGACGAGATGAGAGAAGGAGATTTCGGACGAAAGAATCCATGTCGTTCAAAGTATTGCTGAGTGAACCTCGCCGGGGAAGAGTTTCCGATCGCCGCCGATTCGTTCTCGTGAGAGGAAGAGAGGTGCGTTCAGATTCAGAATAAGTTCAAACGGTACACAATACTAACCCTAATCCCAATCTAATTCCCTTTTTTATTTATTTTATATTTCATATTTATTTGTTTTTGAATAATGATAAAAAATCTGATAAACAAATATGTTACTATGGACCATCAACTTGGGCCAAACGAAATTGCTAATCACCACCCCCATAGGCCCCTGCACCCTCGTTTTTGGCCACAAAAATCTGAAACAAAAATGCTCTTGGGCCATGCATGAAAACGCTGAATACACCCCTGTTGGCCCATGCTGCTTCTTTTTTGGCTGGGCACTGTGATCAAAAAACTCTTTGGGCCTCTGTTTCGTTGGGCCCTGAGCCTTTGCTCTTCACACCACCATTTAAATTAACACCCCCTGGGTCCATATTATTTTCATGTTAGATTTTAGCCTTTTTCTTAGTTTTTTCTTACTACTACATTTTTGGATAATAAATGCATAAAATCAATATTAGATCTTAGTTCACTTCACAATAGTTTTTTTACTTTTAATTGATAAAAACATGATAAAACCTTTAATAGTTTGTTAGATTTTTAGGTAATCTTTGACCTTAGAAAACTCATAAAAATAGTAGATTCTTAGGTTAATTTTAACATTTGATTTCTTTCATAAAAAGGGTCATAAAAAAATAGTTTTTTAGTTTAATTTTGCACTAATATTTGAATTGCTTTTGTATCATTTACATGTTGATTTCTATATGATTTTTGTGTGACTTTGTTACTTGACTTCGGCCATATTTTTGGCCTATTTTTAGATTCCTTTTGTACATAAATAGGAATTAGACAACATAGACTAGAATTTAGGATTAGTTCCCGTTTGCTTTCTTTTTCTTTTCAACTCTTTAAAATACCTAATAAACGGAAGATGCGAATCACATTAAGAAAGTGATAGAGAAATGAGTGGGATTCATTCCCTAATCTATTTCTCGATCACTTAGTGGCATAGAAACGAGTGGGATTCATTCCCTAATCTGTTTCTCGGTCACTACTTAAGGGGAGAGAAACGAGTGGGATTCATTCCCTAATCTGTTTCTCAAACATTAATTAATGGGAGAGAAATGAGTGAGATTCATTCTCTAATCTGTTTCTCAAACATTACATAATGGGATGGAAGTGAGTGGGATTCATTCCCTAATCTGCTTCTCGATCATTATACATTTTATGTGATTCGAATCGCGAAGTAAACTCCCTTAAAAAAACACACAACCAAAAACACTTAAAACACATAACAATGGTTCAGACTAAAGCAAAGTAGAGAAAGTGGTGAGTGGCCCGGTATTGGGTACTGTTCATCACTCATCTACCCTAAAAGACACAAACCAATCTCTTTCTTCTTCCTAAGGGCACCGTTATCTCCGCTCCATTGCATCCTAGGCGATCCCTTATGCAAGAGCGTGAGCGTTAACGCCGCCCAATTAAAAAACACAAAAACAAACAGAAAATCTTTAGCCGAACTACGGCGCTCTGATTCCTGAAAAGGATACGTAGGCATCAAGTCGCGGGGCTTGAACGAGCACACTTGTAAATATTTCCTTCTTTTCCCCGTATTTCTTTTGCATTCATTCGCATGTAGACATAGACATAGTACACACCCTTTAGATAGAAACAACATAGGTGGATACCATCGAGTACGATGGGCGCGAGGGGTGCTAATACCTTCCCCTCGCGTAACCGACTTCCGTACCTTGATTCTCTGGTCGCAAGACCTTGTTCCTTCCTTTGTTAGGTTTCCTGGTATTCCTTTCCCTTATGGGATAAATATATTGGTGGCGACTCTGTTCATTTTTCGCGAGCGTGCGACAGCTGGCGACTCTGCTGGGGATGTTGATAGACCTGTTGCTGGTCCATCCTTAGTGAGTCGATCCTAGCCTGCGTTTGTTTGTTTATTTACTGGGTGTTTATTTGTTTTTATGTCTATACCTTGTATATATGTTTGCATGTTTACTTTTCTGCTTGCATATCATGTTTATTTCTGTTTGCACATCATGCATATGGATTATATTCTGTGTTCCTTGGGGTCTTCTGTTCTGTTTTGCAGGTTGGGTGGGATGTTTTATGAGGTAAAAGGCCCAATACCCAGGCCAGAGTGACACATAGGATACCTAGGATAGAGTGGATAGTCATGACGCCAGCAGGATGTCAGGTTCTGTTGATTGCGATCATGAGACCCACGACCAGTCGAGGTTCAAATGAGATACCGTTGTTGGCATGTATTTGCGACAATGATGGTGTTTCAGGAGAACTGATAACGCTGGAAGCCATTGACCTACCTTGACCCAGATTCACCTGTGAGTGGGGTGGGATATACATGACAGGTACCGTTGGTGACTATTCTGTTCCGTTGGTGACTATTGGTTTTCCTGGTATTCAAAAAGGTGTCGGACCTTTGATCCTGTGACATTTGACCTGTATCAGTTATTCAGAAGTTTGTATGGTGGTTACTAAGATTATATGGACCTTGATCCCATGTTGTTGCATTGCATAACATCATTGTTTTATCCACTCCATTTATGAAAGATCCTAAAGTCTATTTCCAAAAAAAAAAAGAGAAAAGAAAGGAAAAGATATGTAAAGGAAAAGGAAATAGAAAAGCAAAAAAGAAAAGAAAAGATATTCTATACAAAAACGGGAAGCTTTAATTCAAAAAAAAAAAGAAGAATGAAAGTGTGTGAAAAGACTTTAGGATCTCTCATAAATGAAACATGCATTCATACTATCATGCATTTCATGGTCCTTTCAGAGACTTATGGGACCATTTCTATCCAGATTTCAAGATCAACAACAAATTTGACTTCTCACCGCCACAACTCCAAGATCAACTATGGAACAACTCCGTGAAGAAATGGATGAGATGAGGGAACAAATAGGTCATCTTATGTTGGAGATGCAAGACTTGGTCCATAATCAGGATGCACTAAAGGAGGAAAATAGTCAGTTGAAGACTCAATTGAGCTTGGTCATGGAAGTTCTGAAGACGGTATTAAGGAAGGAAGGTGATGTTGTTCCTGTTGCTGCAACAGAAGTTGTTGATTCCTTCTCCCCAATAGGATCTCTTTTCACTCATGGGATGCCTCAGGGAGCTCTCCCTCAATTTCAAGTGTCGTTACCTCCACGTCAATCTGTTCATGTCCCAAGAATGAATCAAGGAGGCCAAACGTGTGGGAAAAAGCCTAAGATACCTCAGAGGCTTATCAATCCAATCCCGATACCTTATGCTCAGTTACTTCCTCTCCTGTTGGAACTTCAGTTGATTGAGCTACGAGAACTGGCTACGCCTGAAAAGCTTCCCCCCAATTTTGATGCCAATGCTCGATGCGAGTTCCATTCTGGGGCACCTGGCCATGATGTTGAGAACTGTAGGGCGATGAAACATCAAGTTCAAGACCTCATTGACTCAAAAGTGATTTTGTTCACCCCCGAAGGTATGATTGTTCAAGGCAATAAGGTTCCGTATGTGGTGGAAAGAAATGTTGATCCATACTCCTATGCCGGATCTACTTCAAACCAGAAGCACAAGGCACCATCCCGGATTCCAGATCTTCCACTTTATCAATCTCCGATTGTTTCACAACTAAATCAAAAGGGGAAAACACCTGAGCAGATTGAGTATTTGAATCCTCAACAACCCCACGTGATCCAACCACAACTGGTTCAGTATTCGCCCCAGAAGCAATATGTTCCACATCAACAAGGCCATCTGAATCAGTATCCACCTAGAAGTAATTTGGGACGAAGAAATGCTCCTCTGGACCAAATTCCTATCACATACAGTAAACTTCTGCCGTATCTGGTTCATAGCTCATTGGTGGTTCCCAAATCTCTGAAGCCTCCGCCACGTCCATTTCCACCTGGATATGACCCGAATGTGCAATGTGGGTATCACGCTGGATCAATAGGGCACTCCACTGAAGATTGCAACGCTTTCAAAGCCAAAGTACAAAAATTGATTGACGAGAGGTATATAACCCTTCAAGGAGGAAACATGTGTGTGAATGGATTTCTCTTGCCCGAGTAAGCGCCCGAATTTCAGAAAATCTCCAAAAAAAAAAAAAAAAAAAAAAAAAAAAAAAAAAAAAAAGAGCAATAAGCCCAGAAGGAGTCAAGTCTCCTCAACTATGGCAATCATCATTTCATTTCCGTATTCTCATTTCAATACTCCCTATTTTGTTGAAGACTACTTCTTTGTTTGAACTCATTGGTATGATAATAATGAAAGCACCACAAATTCTCGAGCAACTTTGTCAGAATCTTTTCAAAGAGAAATCAAGAATGTTTTGTAGAAGCATCTCTCATTCTCAAGGTTCTTATGCTCAGTTGTATCCGTGGAGGTTGGTTTTTCAGTCGGTGTTTGAATTCTCCTTGCAACAAGTAGCTTCTCTAAGTTTGGTGACTACGCAGGTTTCCTCCATGGATATGTTTGGGGCTCCCGCACGAGGGATAAGCAAGACGCACTCTTATCTTGAGCATTGCATCATTCGCATTGCTCGAATCCCTAAAGCATTACAAATTCTTGGGTGACTTCGTCAGAATCTTCTTCCATGTGGTAATCAAGAGTATTCTACACAATGCTCCTCATTCTCAAGGTCTTCTTCACCACAAGTTCTCAATTTGATGACCATGCAAGGTTCCTCCACTTTTGATAGGGAATACTTCTACAACATCTATGCTTGGGGCTCCCGCACGAGGGATAAGCAAGACGTACTCTTATCTTGAGCATTGCCTCACTCGCATTGCTCGAATCCCTAAAGTAAAAAGGAAAAAGAAAAAGCTTACGACTCACGGGTGACTTCGTTGGAGTTCTCTTTTGAAGTAATCCGAAGTGGTTGGAAGGAAATGAAGAAAGTATTCGAGATCAGCAAGTCCAGACGGAGACGAGGCTCCTCAACAACGACACTCATTTAGTTTCTCTACTGCATTCTCATTTGTAATTTTCTCTTTGTTTGTTTAAGCATTGTTAGCATGTAAAAACTTGTTAAGTTCTGAATGAAAATCATAATACATTGTTTATGTTTGTCTTGAAGTAATCCATTCGTTATCACTCATAAAATGTTTTTGGCATTATGATACCAACTTTACTAATCACTTGCTTAGGCAAAAAGCTGAGGGAGAATGATGAAAGATAAAAATGCAAAAATCTCCAAATGTGTGCTTTTGAATAAAACCTTACTGAGGATGTACAGGCATTATTTCAAATCCCCAAACACCGGAGATATAAGGGAGATAGACCCTCGTTAACCCCTTTGAGCCTTGAAGTAGGAGTTTCTTTTCTGATCACAAAAACCCTTATTTTAACCTTGGGGCAGGGTAGTGTTCATTTAACTTGATCGAGTGTTCAAAACTCACCAAAGGAGTATGCATCTAAGGATACAACAAGGGTTATCCTTCAAAGGGCTGAGGAATGTCAAAACCGCAATGATTATCCTTATTCCATCAAGAGGTTAAAAGAGGACGATGCCACAATGGTTATCCCTCATCAATCAGAGAATGAGGCAGTCACAATTTTTCAAACAAATCGAGAGCAACGCAAGATCACACGACTTGTTCAAAAGTGAATAAAAAAAGAAAGCCCGCTAAGTCAAAAACTTGAAATAAGTGACTTAGGCAAAAGTTAGGGCATCCCGCTGGACTCCAAAATAAAATTCAAGAGAATTTGTCCAGGCAAAAGTTAGGGAAAGCAGAAGCGAAAAACAAGAATTACAAAATAAAAATCCTTATCAAAAGAACAAAGTCGTGTGATCAGACACCAAAAATGCAAGATGAAGTGACTGCCATGTCCAAAAAACCTCATTGATTCCTCAACCATTCCAAATTCCTTGTGAGGAATGAACACTCATGTCGAGTTAATTGAACCTAGGAATGGAGAACATCACGAAGGGGGTGGGCACAAATAATTTCGAGCCTAAAAATCCTTTGTTTTTTTAAAAAAAACCGTGAACCTGGCCAAGTTACAACCCTCAAAAGTCCTAATTGAAGTAGGGTTATTTTGAAAGCACACTCCCAAGAGATAGCGTTTAACTGACTCCCAATAAAGCGAGACTCCCATCCATGTTGGTATCGTATGCTCGCTTTATCTTCCATATGCAAAAATTGAGGTTGTGTCAACTAGTGATTCGGTCACAAGAGGTCGCAACCTCATTTCACAAAAAGTTTCGTTAAACTTCAAGACTAACATAGGCTTTGCATTAGAATCATCATTCTTAGAATTAACATTCTTTTGCATGCAAAATACGTGCTTAACATCAAGGAAATTTTCAAGGATGAGAATCAATGAGCAACTTGATCATGTCAAAATACAAGAGACTTGAGAACTCCGAGGAGTAAAAGCTAATCACTTCAAATGTTGACCATCAAGGGGCAGGTTCTCTAAAGAAATCCGTCGGGCATGAACAGTTGATGCGTTCTTTGATTACTCTATGAGGAAGAGTTTGAAGATTCCGTTAAGCGTGGTAAAGTTGTTTCCATGTTGTTCGACTTCAAAACAAAGAAAGATTGAGGATTCTAGTAAGATATACCTAATCAGGGACAATCAAGTCGAGGAATCTCTCTCAAATTCAACTAATCAGGGGCAATCAAGTCGAGGAATTTCTCTCAAATTCAACTAATCAGGGGCAATTGAATCGAGGTTTAACCTCTCTCAAATTCCACCAATCTGGGGCAGTTACGTCAAGATTTGACAAATCTCCCCGAGGATCCGCTGGGGCAATTTCCTTCACGGGTCATGAAACTTGGAGCATGATCCTCGGAGCCTTATTGGCCTCTCCCTAATCATAGGAGTTCATTTCTCCTGGAACCTTGGTCTCTCCCCAAGCACGGAGTTTATTTCTCCCGAGAGTTTGTTCCATTCCTCAAGATTAGGAGTTTATTTCTCCTAGGAGTTGTCCTACCTCCCTAATCAAGGCTCCTTATCTGTATTTCTCATCCCCAACATGGTGAATCAAGGGAATCTCCTTAAGCTGAAAATCCTCCAAGCAGTGGCACATGGTGAGAAGTCAGAAATCATTCTTCAAGTCAAGGAAAAGTGCATCTTACAAATCAAAAGTCCAATATCTATTGGCACCTCCACATGGTCCTTAACACTAAGGGGATTCTCCCTGGTGTTTACCTCATTAATGCCTTTATTTGGCACTCTGCATATAGTTTCCATTGCATATAACATTACATCCTCAAAAGCGTAGCATGTCCATCAAGATGGAGCATTACGCCATAGAAAAATTCAAACATGCATAACAAAGCATAAGCCAGATAATACAAATCATCCCTCAATCAAGACAATATTACATCCCCACATAGATGTTGTCCTTACAAATTCCCATTGATATCTGCTACTACATTTCAAATCTCCTTAAGCCACGGTGCCAATACTTAGTTTCTTCGACCCCCAAAAAGAAGTCTCATATTCTCTCCACAATGTGAATCGGGCGCAATGTCTTTCTCCGTCAGAATCGTTGTCTCCAAGGTTATTGCCCGTGTGCTGCGTGCAATTTAGAGTGCGAATGAGGGTGGGCATTCAACCCATCTCATTTTTCAATCGTTTGAATGACCATACTTGGTGTGTGGCAATTCGAACGATTGCCACTCTAGAGGAGTTACACCCCGCCTTTGGCCTGAGGGATTATTGTAATTCTTATGCTTCGCAAGCATCAAAATCTTCGTCTTCTTGTCAAGTCTAGTCGTCACTAGTCTTGTCGTGGTTATTTCCCGTGTGCTACGCGCATATTAGAGTGCGAATGAGGGTGGGCATTCAACCCATCTCATTTTTCAATCGTTTGAGTAACCATACTTGGTGTGTGGCAATTCGAACGATTGCCACTCTTGAGGAGTTACACCCCGCCTTTGGCCTGAGGGATTAATGTAATTCTTATGCCTCGCAAGCATCAACGTCTTCGTGATTATGTCTTTTTGATCGAGTCTAGTCGTCACTAGTCTCCGTGGTCCCTTCCCCCGTATGGGAAAACATTTTAAGCCCAGTTTCCGACCTGGCAAACCCTTTCAAAGCCCAAATCTAACCTGGCAACCCCTTTTAAGAAACCAATCTTCAACCTGGCAAACCATGTCAAACCCAATTCCTCTTTTGCCCCCTGATGTCGGGTCGATGTTGAGTCATAGATCGCCACGAGATCTTATTCCTCCTAAAGTGTGGGAGATCGCACGGGATCTTCCTTCGATGTTGAGTCATAGATCGCCACGAGATCTTATCGCACGAGATCTTCCTTCGATGTTGAGTCATAGATCGCCACGAGATCTTATTCCTCCTAAAGTGTGGGAGATCGCACGAGATCTTCTTTCGATGTTGAGTCATAGATCGCCACGAGATCTTATTCCTCCTAAAGTGTGGGAGATCGCACGAGATCTTCTTTCGATGTTGAGTCATAGATCGCCACGAGATCTTATTCCTCCTAAAGTGTGGGAGATCGCACGAGATCTTCTCTCGATGTTGGGTCATAGATCGCCACGAGATCTTATTCCCTTTTCTTCTGTTGACGAGTTGATCGCCACGAGATCTTCTCGATGTCGGGTCATAGGTCGCCACGAGATCTTATTCCCTTTTCTTCTGTTGACGAGTTGATCGCCACGAGATCTTCTCGATGTTGGGTCATAGATCGCCACGAGATCTTATTCCCTTTTCTTCTGTTGACGAGTTGATCGCCACGAGATCTTCTCGATGTCGGGTCATAGATCGCCACGAGATCTTATTCCCTTTTTCTTCTGTTGACGAGTTGATCGCCACGAGATCTTCTCGATGTTGAGCCGTAGGTCGCCACGAGATCTATTCCTTTCAGTCATTTTCCCACGCAACCATTTCCATTGAGAACCTGTATTGGCACCGTTACCATGTTACAAGCTATCACCATTCAACCATTACTCACTGTAGATTCTTCCACCAGGAAAAAAGAAAAAACATTTCTCTTTCCCCAGCAGATATCGAAACAAAAACAAAAATAAAGATAACATTCACACCATCTTCTCTTTAGGACAAATTTCTGGTACTTGGATACTTAATCTTCTTCTACCTTGAATGTTCGAAAGACTAACGCCATTCTCACCTTCAGGTTTAAGACGATTAAATAGGGGCAGCTGTCATACCCCAAATTTGTCCTACCCTCTAATTTCTAACTGGCTTTAGGCTTCACATTTCATCTGCATACTTTCATTAGGCCATTTAACATAACATACATCATTAATCAATAAACCTGGCAGGGGATCAAGGTCATAGATGAAGCTAGGGTTTCATATGGATCCAGGTGGACTTGTTTCAATTGAGGTTTTCTTTGCCCATGAATTAGGGTTTATTTCCCTGATCTTTTAAATCAAGAAATAAAGTTTGTGTTCCAAAGCATTTGGTGAACAACCATTGTCACGGTTATCTTCTCAATAAAGGTTCCATGTAAATCAAAGCTTCTTCTTCTATGAGGATTTGTTTTCAAACAGAGGGCCCATGAACCATAGCTTGAGGTTCACTTCTTTGTGCTAATGTTCATTAGCTGATTCTACGGTCCAGGTTCTGACAATTACCATCATGATGGTTCATGCCTTGGGTTGTTCATCTGATTACCTATGCAAAAAATCGGTTTTGAGCTTCAAGCATGGATGGTAAGATGAGACAGGGTGTTTTCCAGATGAGGAAGCTATTTGCGATTACTTTGACTTTTGGTCAAAGTAAGCCTTGAGAGGTTGACTTTTGATAATTTCTTTCAATAACATCTTTGGGTTATTCTTCCAAGTGGAATTAATCCTTTGAAGCATGTGGAGATTCATCCAAAGTCATTTTGATTACTTATAAGGCTTTGTGTGCTTTAAGTACAAGGAACATACAAAAGGACAAAGTCAATCTTTAAACAAGAATGAGAGGCCAAAGTGACATTGTCAAGAGTCAGAGTCTATTACAAATTACCAAGAATACATGACAAGAATCAGAAGAGAAAATTCCATTTCATTCAAATAAAAGGATTTTTATGCAAGTGTTCATTATAAGTTTTCAAATGCTTTACATCTCAAGGAAAATACTACAAAGAATCATTACAAAAGAAAGATATCACAAGCCTAATAATATAGCCTGATCCTCACGACATCATACTCAATACAATCCAAGTACAAATGCCAAAGTTATATGCCCAATCCATTGAAAAGCCCACTCCAAATGCTATTACATCTAAAAGGCCATACACTCCAGCAGCATAAGCTCATAGGACCCCTGCTGCAAAATGCTCCAAACTGTTTCGCAATAGTCCACATATCAGAATTGGCACTAAAAAGGTTATAACAGAGATTGTGCACAGAAATCCTATCAAAATAAAAATAGAAAAATTGAGAAGGAAAATTGAAACAAAAGGTGTGAACCTATGCATCAGTACCAGATCAGCTCCAATCAACACCATACAAACTCTATTCGTTGCTGCCACAAAAAATCAGTCCCTGCGATGGAAAAGACATTCATGGCTTGAAATTCATGTTCAGATTCAATATGCTGCTACTTTCATTCAAACAAGGAAAAGGCTGACAGTGGAGCCATCATCCATACACAGTTCAACATGGAAAAATACCTCGGGTATCGAACAAGTCCCGACAGAAACTTTATAACAGGCTGCTACTTTGAGGGTGATCCACAACCGTGTTGCGTTTGTCTTGACTTTCAGCTCCTTACCATAAACCTCGAAGCTTCATCCTTCAAAATTCGTAAATGTCAGCCCTGCATCAAACATCCATAATTTCAAATTAAGCCTTGCATTTGTACAGTTCAGCAAAGAAAAGAAACATAACCTACTAATTCCTAAATAACACTTTCAGTTGAACTAACAATATTCCCATAGTTCCTAAAGGTCCTAACCTTCTAACTATTTTACACAACCAACTTCCCTAACTGCCAGCTAACCGTTATAACCAACTGTCAAACAGATTTAACCACCTAACTAACCAAACACACTCCTAACAGGCCCTTGTAACTAACTTTCAGAGTCAGCAACTACCTAAACTAACTTCACTAACCATCACTAACAGACTGTAACAGAAAAGGGAAGAAGCAGAGTGGCAACTGAATAAAAACGGAGTATAACAGAAAAAATCGGGAGAAAAAGGGAGGAACCTCTCACCATTCACGATCCCTCTGAATTCATTCTTGAAGTCCCTTCCATCATCATCTCCACCTTTTTCATCTTCTTCAGATTACACAACATCTTCATCTTCACCATTCCCTCTCTCTTCACGCCATTTCTTCTTCTCATTCACCTTCAACTCTCTCTAATCTTCACACACCATTCTCCATCTTCATCTTCCTTCGATAACCATCACCAGTCCTCAATCTCTCACTCGTTTTCTTTCTGAACCTTCTTCTCTAATCTTCATCGTTCTTCACTTCTCCAATCTGCTCCTCTCTTCCTCAATCGCAAAAAGCTTTCTACACAATCATACAACAGAAAAATCTTGAATCTTCTCAAGCTTCACCACCGATTGCAATTATCGTTAACTTCGAATCTCCACATAATCATCTCCGTTCTCCGATATCATCATCATCATCGACAAAAAAAAAGAAACAGAAGATCAGAAGAGAAGAAAAAGAATTCTCGGAACGGAAAACAAAAGAGAGAATTGGAAAAGAACTCACCATAACCGTTTCTCGGAGCTCCAATAATCAACATTGAGTCTTCAGCCTCGCATCACCGTTCTCAGCAATCTCAATCTTCAGTCCATCACGCCTTCAATCGGATTATTCATCGCAACAACTCTCTATCTTACATCATCATCGATCGATATTCAATCTTCAGTGCCGTCACCGATTCGTCCGTTCTCAGACCCCACTGCAGCAATCATCATGAACGCAATCGCACCATGAACGCAGTCTTGTTGCCGTAATACCGTTGGAGCACCGTCTGAGATTGGCGAGAGGACGTTTGAGGTTGAGGACGAGATGAGAGAAGGAGATTTCGGACGAAAGAATCCATGTCGTTCAAAGTATTGCTGAGTGAACCTCGCCGGGGAAGAGTTTCCGATCGCCGCCGATTCGTTCTCGTGAGAGGAAGAGAGGTGCGTTCAGATTCAGAATAAGTTCAAACGGTACACAATACTAACCCTAATCCCAATCTAATTCCCTTTTTTATTTATTTTATATTTCATATTTATTTGTTTTTGAATAATGATAAAAAATCTGATAAACAAATATGTTACTATGGACCATCAACTTGGGCCAAACGAAATTGCTAATCACCACCCCCATAGGCCCCTGCACCCTCGTTTTTGGCCACAAAAATCTGAAACAAAAATGCTCTTGGGCCATGCATGAAAACGCTGAATACACCCCTGTTGGCCCATGCTGCTTCTTTTTTGGCTGGGCACTGTGATCAAAAAACTCTTTGGGCCTCTGTTTCGTTGGGCCCTGAGCCTTTGCTCTTCACACCACCATTTAAATTAACACCCCCTGGGTCCATATTATTTTCATGTTAGATTTTAGCCTTTTTCTTAGTTTTTTCTTACTACTACATTTTTGGATAATAAATGCATAAAATCAATATTAGATCTTAGTTCACTTCACAATAGTTTTTTTACTTTTAATTGATAAAAACATGATAAAACCTTTAATAGTTTGTTAGATTTTTAGGTAATCTTTGACCTTAGAAAACTCATAAAAATAGTAGATTCTTAGGTTAATTTTAACATTTGATTTCTTTCATAAAAAGGGTCATAAAAAAATAGTTTTTTAGTTTAATTTTGCACTAATATTTGAATTGCTTTTGTATCATTTACATGTTGATTTCTATATGATTTTTGTGTGACTTTGTTACTTGACTTCGGCCATATTTTTGGCCTATTTTTAGATTCCTTTTGTACATAAATAGGAATTAGACAACATAGACTAGAATTTAGGATTAGTTCCCGTTTGCTTTCTTTTTCTTTTCAACTCTTTAAAATACCTAATAAACGGAAGATGCGAATCACATTAAGAAAGTGATAGAGAAATGAGTGGGATTCATTCCCTAATCTATTTCTCGATCACTTAGTGGCATAGAAACGAGTGGGATTCATTCCCTAATCTGTTTCTCGGTCACTACTTAAGGGGAGAGAAACGAGTGGGATTCATTCCCTAATCTGTTTCTCAAACATTAATTAATGGGAGAGAAATGAGTGAGATTCATTCTCTAATCTGTTTCTCAAACATTACATAATGGGATGGAAGTGAGTGGGATTCATTCCCTAATCTGCTTCTCGATCATTATACATTTTATGTGATTCGAATCGCGAAGTAAACTCCCTTAAAAAAACACACAACCAAAAACACTTAAAACACATAACAATGGTTCAGACTAAAGCAAAGTAGAGAAAGTGGTGAGTGGCCCGGTATTGGGTACTGTTCATCACTCATCTACCCTAAAAGACACAAACCAATCTCTTTCTTCTTCCTAAGGGCACCGTTATCTCCGCTCCATTGCATCCTAGGCGATCCCTTATGCAAGAGCGTGAGCGTTAACGCCGCCCAATTAAAAAACACAAAAACAAACAGAAAATCTTTAGCCGAACTACGGCGCTCTGATTCCTGAAAAGGATACGTAGGCATCAAGTCGCGGGGCTTGAACGAGCACACTTGTAAATATTTCCTTCTTTTCCCCGTATTTCTTTTGCATTCATTCGCATGTAGACATAGACATAGTACACACCCTTTAGATAGAAACAACATAGGTGGATACCATCGAGTACGATGGGCGCGAGGGGTGCTAATACCTTCCCCTCGCGTAACCGACTTCCGTACCTTGATTCTCTGGTCGCAAGACCTTGTTCCTTCCTTTGTTAGGTTTCCTGGTATTCCTTTCCCTTATGGGATAAATATATTGGTGGCGACTCTGTTCATTTTTCGCGAGCGTGCGACAGCTGCTGCAGGATGTAGCACTCAAATGCTTTGGATGAAAAGTCAGTTAGAGGATTATCACATATATGAGCGTAAGATTCCTATTTTCTGTGATAATACTTCTGCTATATGTCTTTCGAAAAACCCCATTTTACACTCCAAAGCTAAACACATATAAATTAAGCATCATTTCATCAGGGAATATATTCAGAAAAGTATATTAAGCTTAAACTTTACTGATAAAGACCGTCAATGGGCTGATGTTTTTACAAAACCACTTTCTGAAGATAGATTCAAATTCATTCTAAAGAACATTAGTATGGAAGTTTGTCCTAGATGAAATCATGTTGTGCTTATGGTGAAGCTATCTACAAGATTATCATATAGAAATATATGACCTACTTGGATAAGAAGTTTGTTTTCTAAGATGATTCAGAAGTCCAACATATAAAACTGCCAATCCACGTAAACCTGAGATTGTTGAGCACATGTTCAAAATCTGAAAGGTCGCGCGTGTCAGGAAAAATGAGCAATAAGTCATTGGTAAATGTTACATTAATTTATCTATGTTATCCCTAAAATATCTTTAATCATAACGTTACTATTTCTTGGTCATTGAGACATTTTTTCTTTTTCCATAATGCATATGAGTCTATGCATTGATTACATAGGCCAAAGGTTTCACTCTCTCATCAAATCATCTATAAAAACATCCCTGTGTCAAAATTTTCTAACATCCACCTATTCAATTCGTGTCAGTTCTCTTTCGCTCTAAAACTTCATCCCATCATGACCTCTCAAACAACTCTCACCGTCATAAAAGAACAGAACTTGTGGTTAGCCAAAAGAGATAACTATTATATCAACCTCTACCACAACCAAGGATGGGAATCCTACATTTCTATTTTAAATGGTTATGTCCTTCTGAACCTTGTCAAGAATTTCTGGGTCAATGCTTCAGTCAGTGAAGACAACCTAAGTATCACTTCCTCCATTTATGGAATTCAATTCGCAATTTCTGAAGCATCCATTGCTAAAGTAATTGGGTGTCCAGTCAGGCATAATGTTGCATGTCTCTCTGTCTTCGACTATGCCAATGCATTTGTCATTCCAAATGATTTGAGCAGACTCGCTCGTCGTCTCAGAAACAAACCCTACCACCTCTCCTCATCCAAACAAGTCTGGTTCAAGATGATCCTTTCAAATCTCATTCCTAGAGGAAAATTCCATAAAATCCGGAGTGCTAGAGATAGGTTCTTGATCAATCTCCTAGAATCAAGTAAACCAATAAACCTTGCTGCGATTATCTTTGGACACATTAGAGAGTCTCTAATAGCCTTCAAGTGTGGTCAAGAATTCTTCATTCCCTATGGAAGAGTCCTGTCAGCATGCTTTGAATCTGCAGGAATAGTAAATACATTCCACTCTTCAGAACTTCCGAACAAGAGGGAAGCACTGTATGCAGAGCGCTGTGATCGGTTCTTCTTTCATGGAGGATATTATGAATCCAACTACTAGGAGTATGTGTGTTAAGTATCTTGAGTCTGTATTTTTCATGCTTTTCTAATCAATGATTATTCTTCTCTTTATCAATTGTTTCTTTCTGGGATAACAAGAGAATTTAATGCCTATAATGGTCCTACCTGACTAAACTCATACATTCTCAAACAACATCATTTCCTTTTTATTATGACAAAAAGGGGGAGAATTATATAGAATCAAATAAAATAAAATATATCTCCTAAAAAGTTTTTCTAAGACAGAACATATCTTATCTAAATATTATATGGACAAGTTCTACAAATCAAAGATAAATCTTCTCTAACTTGTGCTCCAGAAGTTTATGTTGTTTAAAGAAAGCAGGAACATATTAGCAGGAACATGTTTTTCCTTAGGACTTCTAAAGATACGAGTATGTTATCACATCCATGAATCTTCTGAAAAATAATGCCAAGGAGAAAATTATTCAGGGAAGTTATCCATCATATTTCTCTTTAATTATTTACTTCAGGGGGAGATTATACATCTCAGGGGGAGATCAATTTTCTTATACAAAATTGTTGAACATAACGTAAATGTTTTGTCATCATCAAAATGGGGGAGATTGTTAGAACATAGTTTGGTTCTAATCATAATTTAGTGTTTTGATGATAACAAGCAAACAAATTTTGTATAAAGCAAACATGGTACTCTAATCATACGTTTCTAATTTCAGAAGATGTACCAGTACCAACAATCAGAACTTGGCACTTATGAGAAGCTGGAGAAATGCAACTCAAGTCCTAAGGCAACTTCTGATACTGCACCAGAACGTTGCAAACATATCTACAACAGAAGTTGAAGAAAAAGTCTGAACAAAAGATCATAAGGAATGATTCAAAATTAATACCATTGAAAGCAACTTTTGATACTGCACTAGAACGCTGCAAACATATCTACAACAGATGTTGAAGAACAAGGCTGAACAGAAGATCATAAGGAATGATTCAGATTAATTCCGTTAAAAACATAATCATTAGCAAAACGGCTGCAACACTCTAAAAGCGCAATTTCCAAGACTGATTGAAAAAGCTATCCCCATGCAAAACCTTTGGAGAAAACAAAATCAAAGACAACACACAAACCATTTAATGATGCGTACAAGTGTTGAAGATAACGGTCAAGAATTTTGAAGCTATATATACTCATGATTGTTTGAAGAAGAAGACATACACACAAGAACACTGCAACTCTAAAGTCTAGGACTAGTTGAGTATTAGAAGTTGGTTAGTCACAAACAGTTGGTTTGTGCAGGATTGTTAGTCACCAGCAGTTCGGCTCGTGTAGTGTATTGTGAGTCACGGCAGTTGGTTGTGCAAGTGTAATCAGGTTCTGACTATAGTGGATTAAGTCCTCGTTGAGAGAGGCAAATCACCTTGTTGGGGGTGGACTAGAAGGTGAACCTTATTGAGAAGGTGAACCAGGATAAAAGTAACTGTGTTCTGACTATCTTTCCTTTATCAAGTTTTTAAAGAACCATTTATTCAACCCCCCGCCCTTCTAAGTGTTTTCTCAACCTTCAACTAATATATAAGCACTATCATCACACTTACCTTATTTATGTCAACAATACTCTGAACAAAATCATCATGCCCCTCTCTCGGGATAATTCCTTTTGAAGTGACTAGGTTTGTGACATGTAAAGCATTTTACCTTTAACTTGTCAAACATATTTGATTTAGACATCCCTCTACGCTCGCTTAATACTCTTAAGCCCTCACCACTATCATCAATTTTCAAATAATTCACCTTTAAAAATGCAACTATGAGATCATGAGAATAAGGTGAATTAGGATTGTTGAATTTTTCTTGTTTTCGGGCTAATTTTCTCAACTTGTTATTTTATCAGAAGTAATGATTTGATAGTTACTTAGAAAAAAAGATAAATGCAGAATTATAATGCCTAAAGTAAAGAACACAAAGATTTATACAAGTTTCCCTTATCAACTCAAGGGAATATCTAGTCCCTCTATTCCCTAAAGTATGTTTAAATTATTGTATAAGTCTTCACCAAAACTACTTTATAATCTTCTATAATCATGCAACTACAGGGAATAAGCCTTCAACGTTACGCCGTTCCAGGTCAACAACAACATCATCATTATGCAATATATTATGCAATTCATTCATACATCATTAGTACAACACCATCACGTTTAATCATAACAATATGCATCACACTTCATACCACGTTAACACACAATGTTATAGATAATATTTTTATCTTTTCAGCGGTCCAAACACTGCGTCAAACAGACACCCGAGTCAAAAGTTATTAATTTTCAAAGTTTTACAAAAAAGAAAACACCGTCATCATACACTGACACCACCAAACTTCATTAAAAACCGACTAAATTTATTTCTAAAAACATGAAACCATTTTTACAAGAAAATACATTGTATTAGCTTTCGCCGGAATCAAACGGCGCGTCAAACGGACACCTGAGTCAAAAGTTATGAATTTTCAAAGTTTCGGAAAAAATCAGTCAACACAGAGGTAATCGGCTACTTCATTCAAGTAACCAGTTAATTCAGTCTAAAAAGTCATTTTTCACATTTTCACTCCCAAAGTAACCAGTTACTTCATTCAAGTATGAAATTTTGGCATTCAGACTCAAGATATCCTATGATTTTTTGGGACATCTGATCTGACACAGTATACAACAGACATGAATTAAAACAATGTTAAAAACCATTATTAGTAGTATAAATTCGAAGCTAAACAACCTCAAGTTTACAACTCCTCACTTAATCCCTACCCAGTTCAACTTCTACCTAAGAATCTCCTAGATAAGAGAACCCCACTCACTTCCAATCACCACAGTGATGTCTCATACTAACGAACCACGTTACTGATATTGATGAACCTTGACCAAAATTATTAATTACAATCAATACACGATTAAGACTCACTTAATCAACAAATACTTGATCTTGCTTAAAACCTTTGATTAAGAAAAATAGCTTAAATCACAAGCAACACACACTTAAATAACTGTATCAATGATACCTAAGCGACACACATACATTCAATACTTAGCATCTTATGAATACATGACACAACTTACAACTCAATAAAAAAATCCACCTCTTATATCTACATGATAAAAGAGAGACTCACAATAATAGGAAATACCCTAACTTAATTCCATAAGCTCTGCTTTTTCAAAAGGTTTGTAGCTTGCTATTTATAGCACACATCTGGTCTGGACTTGTGCTTCAAAACACACTAGAGAGACTGCTAGAGATCTGCGAGATATTCTCCATAAAAATAGATCTTCAATCAAATATTCCTAAATATTCTCCATATTTAGAAACCATGAAAATCTTCAAAACAGATAAAATCTTTTATCCTTATATTAAGCATTGTATTGGATTGCATAATATTCTCCAAATATTCTGCATCTATAACACTTAAAACAGAATCCAAAAGACCAACTTAACCCTTAGTCACGATGTCGAATGATCTTTGCATAGGACATCTTGTTCAACATGTTACACCAAATGTAATTGATAGAACATCCTGTTCAACATATATTTTCTACAATGTTGAAACATTTTATCTAACATGTTGTCTAATTTATTTTACTGAAATTAATGCCAACCATACAAATAGAGAATTTATAGTTTCCCCCTTTGGCAAATTTTGGATAAAACAAATTTAAATATTACATTGAGATTTCAGCAATAAAACAAAACTGAAGTCTAGCAACATTGCAGCAGTCTTCATGCATTCCTCAAGTATAGCCTTTCCACTTGAGACTTCAGTTGCAGATCTAACTGTTAGAGAGTTAGTCTTCTTCTCATTCATATGAAGGTTGTCAAGACATCCTATATATTTGACATCTTCGCATAATATTTTGAATGATCTCCATGTTCCACACACCATAGAATAACAACATTAGGAAAGGAGAAGAAAGGCCTGAAGTCATTTAATGTACATGAGGTAGAAGATAAACAACATTCCCCCTCAATGTGGAAATCGAGTCTTGCCACTGATGGAAGTATTCAATTTTCCCTACTGATGGATAAATCTTCCAGAGGGCATAAGCGATCTGTAACACCCCATAATTTCATAAATTAATTTAATTAAGATTTAAGTTAATTATTGGAATTAATTAAATTAATTGGATTATTGAGAAAAGTGGGAAGGAAATAATTGGGCTTGATGTGGTGTTAGTAATGCGGGGTTGCTAAGTGTGAGGCCTATTGAAGTTATTTCTATTTTGTTTTAATAAGGGAAAATTGTGGAAATAAGGAAAATAGAAGGCAAAAGGAAAAAAGAAGTGAAAGAAGCAGAGAACGTGAAACAGAAGAGGAGCGAAAGTACGAAGAAGAGGAATTCCAAGGATCTTAACCAAGGTAAGGGGGGACTCTTCCGGTTAATATCTATTAAGTGATTATAGGTGATAGAATTGATTAAGATATGGTTTGATTCAATTGGATATATTGGGATTGGGATTGAGATTGTTAGGTTTAGGAATGTCATAGTTTAGGGTAATTGATGAGATTGCATGAACTATTGATTGATAATGTGTTTTTATTGATGTTTGATGATGTACGATGGTGTATATGATGATTTTATACCTTTAATCGATGTTTAGGAATGATTTTAGGTGGAGGATGTGTAAAATTACAGGTCTGTCACAGAGGTGAGAATCTGCATAATATCACGGTAGTGCAGAAAATTTCTAAACATTGAAAAATCATAACTTTTGATCCGTATATCCTTTCGTAGTGCCGTTTTGGACGTTTTAAAGAAAATTAAATATTTTATATGATGAATTGGTGGGATGGGCAGTGGCCCGAATTAATTTTAAAAATTGATTTAATTGCTTTGTGAAATGAAATATTGTGCATATGTGTGAATATGGTAATGTTTTGGTGTGATGATAGATGAATTGTGGTTATTGTTATGGTTATCATGATGAATGTGTAAATAATTGAATGATTGTGTAAACAAGTACATACTTTATCGGTGATGAAAATGATGAGTTATGGTGAGACGATGCGGTGCATCGGATCAGTGATGTTTTTAAGTATGTTATATGTATGCATTCATTCATACGCATTTCGGTGATGGATTCCGGTGATGTTCAGATCAATGGTGGACATAATTCCTATTGTGTGGAATTTGTGTCGGTTGGGCCGTATCTCGATGAGGCTTAGATCGGTCAAGTGGATTATTTCCACGGTTTATTGGTATCACATGCATAGTGTCAGTTGGTCATATGCATCTGTATTTATAACATGATTGAATTGATTTCAGTGTTATGTTTGGTGTTTTATTTGTTGTGGTTGATGAATGATAATTGAAAATCTGAATATATTGCAATTTGGGTGAATGATACATTATGATGTTTTGTTGCCTATGAATGCATAATATTTATTAATTGTGAATGAGACTCACCCTTACATGTTGATATTTTCAGATCGAGGTGTAGCGGCTTATTGCTCAGTGAGGATGGCTTATAGAGTTCATCCGTTAGTTTGGTATCGTGTCAGTCATGCTCTGATAGTGTAACACTGGGGGACGATAGTTTTAGATTTTAACCATATTACTCTATTTTATTTCGTTTTGGATTATGTTCGACTAGTTTGTATTGTTAATGTTATACTATTCCGCTGTGATAAACATGATTTGTTATTTGGTGAATTGTTCCCTAATAAAGCATGACAGATGATATGTGTTTTGGTTTAAATTAATTGTGACATCCTTGGTTGCATGTTTTTACTCTGATTATATTAATAATTTCCGCGGGGTTTAGAAGGGTGTTACACGATCCATTAAGTGGCATAAGAGACCCATAAAGAAGCATAAGAGCAAACTTAAGAAGCAACCATTAGTTAACCTATATAACTCATAACACATGACACAACTGTGTGCATAACTTAGATCACAAGACATAAAACAATCAAGACGCGTGATGAAACATCTTATTTGACATCTTTGTAACCCCAAAAGTTCTGACAGAAGAAGAAAGGGAGTTAGACAACCCAATCCCTGACCATATTTTCTTTCCCCCTTTTTAACCAAAAATTGACAAAGGAGTCCTTCACAGACCCACACCCAGACAATACTCACCCATACCCGAACAAATGCCATAGGCGAACAAATTATATGCAATGAGAAAATGGAAGGAATGACCTCTTTAAATAGATGGACAGTTACTTAGGAAATAATGATCCTGGAGAGTAAAGATGGTCTTGGTCAAAGAAACATGTTATTTGAGAGAGATTCCTCAGCAAAAAACATGCACCGTCCAAGTCAGTTTGTATGGCTTTATTGACTTTGGACCGGTTCTCTTGAAAAGCTGGTTCCAATTAATGTGCATGCAGAGACACATTTTACACACTTCTTACATGTGTTTGATTGCATTGTCCACAATATTCCCTTGCTGATATTGAGGAACACACGTCTTGAACAATGTCCTGATATCTTTTTAGACATTGTCTACCTTCTCTTGTACTCTCAAGACTTATGCAGTCAAGTAGGGGATAGTTTAAGAAGCTATCACGTGATCTAAAGTACACCATTATGCCTTCCACTAGATACAATTCTTAATTTACCCATAATTAGTAACATAGTCCACAAAGATAAGAGATCATGTGTGACATATTCCACACTTCAATATTGGCCTTTATATTGTCACTCCTTAAGCAGAAAAGAAAAATAAATTCTCTTATGCTCATTGCTGACCTTTGGGGTATTTCAAACTGACACGTGCTCACATGATTTGATTAACCAGTATCTTAAGATTAGAATCATATATGTCCTCCTAAGATCACTACAACACTTGGTATTCCTTATGTTAGGACATGTTATTTGACATCATCATCTCCACAAGCTTAACCAGCACATAAAACCTCAAGGATATTAAAACAATATTCCTCCCTCTATCATGGATAACCATGGCTCCTGCTAAACACAATCTTCATGAGATATATTCAGATTTCTGATTCCTTCACCAACTCAGCCTCCATAAGTTCTTAGTGTGCTTAAACTCTTAACTAAGATCCAGACTCATGGAATTTCTCCCAGAGTTACTTGTAGTAGAAGAAACCACTTCCTTACAGCCAATTTTGATTAGATTGTCGTATCTGAACCTTCTTGCATTAATGCTGGTACATATGACGTCTTTATCATGACAATAGTCAAGCATGATGTTACAACATCCTTTGGGACAATATCTTCTAGTCCCGACACTCCATCATTATAGAGAAAAAATAAACTCTCAAAAGTTAGAAGCTTTCTTCTTCAAGTTGCTTTACTCATCCATATAGAGAAGGATAAGTTCTCAATACACATTTCGATTCAATGTTCATAGAACCCTTTCTTCACACTCCTATACTCTCTCCAGGACAATTTCCTTTTTTGAAGAGGTACACTCTTGAGATGATGTTTCAACATCAATTGAGACTTCAATCTCTTGAATTCCATCCTTCCTCTCTTAAAGAAGAAGATACCAACCATAGTATTGAATGGACATCATAGGCCACAAGTAGACTGTTCATAATACGTCTACTTCTTCCATTCCTTCAAGACAAGGATGTTATTCAATCCTTGTAAGGACGGATGTTCCATCATGTGACGATATCCCATGACTAACACCCTAGCTTAAGGAGAACCTTCCCATCCAGATACCAGGAAGGAGTGATCAACCTTCCTTTTCTCCAAACAATCTTCTGAATTGCTCATACTAGGTTATTGGTATGAACCTTAAGTAGAAATCAAATCAACCATTTAGGTTGATATGTCTCCATGGCTCACAACCCCTTTGATTGTCTCTTCTACTACACCAGAACAAGAGTTCTATGTTCTCATGGACTTGATAGATGATATCAAGTTTGATTAAACAACCTCCATCTTGTATATATTGAGAAAAATAAATTCTCAATTACACTGATATCAAGACATTATCTCTGTCATCTCTTCAAGAATCTCCAACTACAAATCATGAATTCTTCTTCACCATCTGCTAGGAATACCTTGAGAATCAATCATGCTCCCCCCCTTTAATAGCAGTATAGATTGTGGCTAGTGTATACCCATACAGATCCTCTCTGATCCAACTCCATCAGAACCTATTTTGATTGATTAAGATCACATAATTGGTTGAAAAGTAGGAGTGCAAAGACTGATCTTCCAAATGATAGAGAGAATGTCATTGACACACGAACCTTTCTTCCATATGTAAGAACCTTGGCTGAAACAACATCTGATAGAGTTCAGTCTCTGCACTCCAACTTTTCTGAATTAGAGATAAACTGAACCAAGAAGTAGTCAATAGATTAATCATCATTCAACAACCCACATATCTAAGACATGTTTTCTGGATAAACATCTTAGATATATCCCAGATGACTACTCTTCCAAATCATGAGTATATTCCAAACACATGTGATTATCACAAATTTGTTTAGCATCCAGAGCATCTGTTATGCACTAGTGATATGCATACAATCTATCATGATGTCCTAACATCTTGTAGAACATCAGTTCCCTTCTTCTTGATCACCTTCAAGGTCTTTAATGGAGATCCATCTTCCAACACCAATAGGTTCTGGATAAATTTCCTAATTTAGTCACACACTAGGAGTATCCATGTAGCTTCCACAACTATAGGTACAACAGAATATGTACGACCTGATGGATAGTGGAGTCTGTACACATCAGCATTGAAAGGCGCAATACTTTCAACCTATCAAATGAATGTTGCAACACTATATCTGACATTCTTGCATGATCCAACAATCTTTAGACGAGATACATGAACCAATAACTTCTCTCTTTTGGATGGAAAACTATGACTTATCTTCTGATCTCTGTACAACCAACGTCCTTCAAAGCAAGCAGGGGAACTTCTTCAAGGACTCTCGATGCAAGGACCCATAGGCTTCTTAGAAGTTCCCCAGCTTCCTCCTGGGCTTAGTACAAGGACCCTTATGCTTCCTAAAAGCATAAGACATGTCTTAGTCACCCTTATCCAGTCCCTGTGAGAAATCAAAACCCTCAAATCATACAATCACAATCATTCAAGTATTTAGGAATCTCTCCTAATCTCCAATACACTGAGTCATTTCCCCAGAAATAAGAGACATAGAAAATCTCAACACTCATACCAAATCCATCCTCCGTAGATTCAACCTCAATATTAGGCTTTGTATGAGATAGAAAATAATCCCCTCTTGAGTCAGCCTCAATTTTGGGCTTAGTACAAAACAGATAAAACTCCACAATCAAATAAACCTCAGTGGAGTAATCCTCAATAGAGTCAATTTTCAACTCTCTTTTAGCCTTAGTTTTGGGCTTTGTGCAAGATACTCAAATTCAAAATTCTTCCCCAGATATGAGAAATGAGTCATCTCTATGGAAGAGATATCTCTTCTATTACACCACATTAAAAAAATACAAACATTATTAAACATTTCTCATTTAGGTGATGTAAGTGGCACACTCTGTTGATTCAAAATCTAGACTGTTGTCCCTCCCTTATGGTTGAAAAACACTTTCTTTCATTTAAGAGATGTAATGAGCTGTAGCCTTAACATACGAACTCTAGATGTGACTTCATGTGCAGTTTTGAAAATCTCCAATGCTTCTTTGGACTCTGAACATGTGTTGATCAATATGAATATGTTTTTATCCACACCATCGAAAATAACTTTCAAAGCCTTGGAATTTCCAAGAGCTTAGACATCTTCAACATCAGTCTAATCAACATTTGGTTTCAAATTGGTTGTACTATCTTCATAAGTAACCACTGGATGTTTCTACCCTTTTATCACAGCTTTCCATGCTTTTCTGTTCATGGATTTAAGACAGACATTCATCATTGACTTCCAATGATCATAGTTGGTGCCATCCAAAACATGTGGTTTGTTGATTGATTCTCCTTCTTTCATTGTCACCATTTGAGTAAAGCTTATCTTCCCTGGAGCTCATCCAATAGTCTAGGGTGTCTGTTCTAATGCCAATTGAAATTTTGTTCCTCATGGGACAAACGTCTCACGTGATGTCCCAACACCTGGTTTAACAAGTTAAATTAGATTCATCTCAGTTGACAAGTACAAGATGATAGAGTAGAAAAACAGTAAATAACACAATCAATTGATAACCTAATTCGCTGAAACCACACCTATGTGTGGAGGTTGAGTCCACAACCCAAGAAAGGAAACTCACTATTAGTAGCTTAGTATAATCAATCATATAAGCAACAATAAACCCTATGATGTCATGTTCCTTTTCCTAACACTTCCCAATAACTCTCTATTTAGAGCCTCTCCCAAAACATGAGAACCTAATTACTTTATTCTCTATCACACAAACTGTGTTAGGGGAAACAATAACTAAACCCTAGTGATTAACTTCAGTCACAACTATGAGTGATGTTGAATCTTACAACTTAACTAAGAAAACTTACTATGCCAAGTTACTAAAACATATTGGTGTACATAAAACAACAAGGTCTCCTTGTTAACCTAGCTCTCTAAAATATTCCATGTGAGTGCTTGAATTCCAATGCATGTTGTGAGCTCCTTATGTAGCATAATTCTTTTGGGCTTTTCTGCATGGATATTAGCTTGGATTTTGTTCAAAAATAATGCATATTATGTTGGAAATGATTTGGTCCACAAATATATCCAACAAAAAGATATGATTTAGTTTGTTTCAAATTCAAATTCAAATTTAAATATTATTTGATTGTAGCAGTTTTCTAAAAAATTATATAATCATATTGTTAAATCAATAACAATAAAATTTTTAAATAATCTTTTGTAGAATCTTCTCCAAAGTGCAGAAGTTTGGCCTGTTGATAAAGACACAAATGTCGTGACATCGTGTCCACCATGTGTCCTTTATGTAGTCCCATACAACTTAAGAAATCTAGATCAATCTTGAACACTTTGAACACTTCTCCATGTTCTCGTTTTGCAAAATGCAGTCAATCCAAAGGACTAATCCACAAAGAACTTCATTGGCTCAAAAAGGGATTTAAAATAAATGCATTTTAAGACAATCTAATCGACTAGTGCATGTTTCCAATCAATAAGAAGTTTGAAATATAATTGATTGTAAGCTAAAAAAAAGGACAGAAAAGATATCTAGCCACTGCACATCATTAAGGTGATGTCCTAATCGTTTGGGACTTGTTTTTGAACTGAGCTAATCAAATATACAAAAGTGCTAATCGATTAGATAAGTCAAAAATTTTCCTATAGCTATTTTGACAACTCCTAATTCCTCTAGCACAAGTTCAAGATATTTTTGAAGATATTTTCTTTGGTACAAATCAGTTTAAAATATATTTTAGTGTGTGCGCTTTAGCCATGCGCTTTTACGATAAAGACCTTATGCTTTACAACAGGTTCACTCACTGCTAATTTAGGAGGGTCCTTAGCACTTTAAGAATTTTCCATATGGTTTATCTTTTTCAGGCACTTGCTTAAGTATTTTGATATGAAGCTTTAGTTACATTCTATTTAATTTCCATCATCGGATAGTCAAGTATATCAAACCCTAATACTTTGGTTTACATCTTTATCTGCTTAACCGTTTAGATATGACTTGTTAGAAGGCATTATTTGTCATCATCAAAAGTTAATGTCCTTGTTAAAAGTATATCATCTATAAAAGTGAAATAGAAGGAAAAATGAATCTCCATTTCTCAATAGAGATACACAAATGAGACGCTCAAAATATTCAATATGGATAGCTTCAATCCAATTAATACACCAAAGGACCATGGATTGAAGTTTTAAAAATGTGATAAAGCATAAAAGGTGGATGCTACATATTTCAATAATTTAGTTGGGAGTTTGTGGTATATGACATACACAAGACTAAAAATTCTATATGCTACGGGGTTCATCATTCGACTCACGGAGAATCCAATAATTACTCATCTCAAGGATGAAAAAAGAATTATCTGTTATATCAAGGGTACAATGTACTTTGGCTTATGGTTCTTGTTGCACCCTAATTTTTGAACATTGAGATCCCACCATATTTCCAAATATTAGGATCATCATTATCATCAATATATCATGCATATCATTTGCTAACCAAAAATACAAAACATTGTTGCTTGTTGCTTGTGTTCCAAGACAGGAGACTAATCAAAGAAGAGACTAGCAAATTAGGGTTTTGAGGCCCACAAGGAAGTTCAACCTTCTCCTATGATTCAAAGGGTTCTCTCATCAATGTCCAAGTCCAAAGATGGCCCAATTCAAGATCAATCACTTTCAAGATCACCTGAGGCCCAAATTAGGGTTTTGACCTAATTCCACTGGAAGGTTGACTTTTAATCAAGACACGACTCCAAGACTCAAACCATGATTCAAGGTCATTCAAATCAACATTATAATCCATTCACAACATTCATTTGAAGGGGAGACCTTGATTCATATGGAATACACAAAACTGCGGTTCATTTGAAAAAAAGTCAATTGTGTTGGTCAACCTTTGAGTTTTGAGAAAAATGGGCAACCATGAACTTTTGAGGATTCAAATCATCAACATATGACTATTGAAGACATTTGACCAAGAGAAATCAAGAAAATTCATCAAGAATCAAAAAGTCAGCAAAAGTCAAAATTAGAGTTTTTAAGTGATTTTGACCTCATTTTGGGAACTTTAAATTTCACCTACAAACTCAAAAATCTACCAACATGAAAGTTGTAAATCCTGATCAAATAAACAACTTTGTCACTTATCTCATTTCAACAAAAAATGATTATTTTGAGAGATATGGAATTATGAAGATTATGTCCAAAAAACTTAGAAAATTTTTAAGTGTTTTCACTTGAATTTTTCCTAACTTTGTGGCCATTTTTCTCCATGATCCCGAAAGAGTTTAAGAAAACTTTTAATAAGTGAATTGAAGTATGTAGCAAGGGATTTCTAAAGAGACCATTAGCATGGAATTTCATCACTTGAGCTATGAGATATGATTTTGCAAAGGCACCATAGCACTTGAATTCAAGCCATTTTTATGAAGAACTTTGAAGAACCAACTTGCAAACTTATCCAAACCAGCAAGAATCTTGGCATTGCAGGTCCCATAACTTGTTCAAGATACCATAATATGTTGATTTTACAAACTTTTGAGCTATGGTCCAATTGATTTAAGCATTGTCCAAGTTAGAATTCCATTAATGGCACAAAGGCACCACTTCCATTTTAGAAAAGCAATACTTTTTGCTTTGTCTATCATTGAGCCACTCACTTGTTTATTCTGCACCACACTCCACATACAAGATCAGAAGAAACATGTTTAAAGTGATTGCCAACTCTAAGCATGCTTGTACTATGCCTTGGAACCATGTTCATAACTTTGCTTCAAAAACAAGTCATCAAGCCTTAAGTCTCCATGTGATCAGATTCAAACCCTAATACTCCTATATAAATAGAGATCAATTCTACACTTCAAAACACACAAGAAATCACCCTCAAACCTCTCAGAAACTCCCTCAATTCAGAATTGGTTCAAAAACTTCATTGTTGAGCTTTGAAGTCATTAACTTCGAATCTCTTATCTCTTGCAACCTTTGCATAAAATAGCCATCCAAACACCTTCAATATAGCATATAGACACTTCTATATGCATTTGAACTTAACTGAAACACACAAATCCAAACCTCCATATCCCACTTGTTCATCATTGTAGGTCGAGGTCTCCAGATCAATCCAGGTGTTTCCAGGCCAAAGTAAGCATTGCAATAACTTCCTGGAGGTTCAGGGGAGTTAACTAGATCATTAAGTCACTCCCAGATTCACCCTAACTCCCTTTTCAATCCTAGTTTCAAAGGTATGTAACTCAACTCATAACTCCATGGTTTAAGTCTCAATTTTTGTGCTTCTTGATGCCAGTCCACTCAGAATAATGTGAGGATCAATAGCCCTAAGGTTTTAGGGCTTGATTTTGTGTTTTAAGAATTTAATTTTGCAAATGAATTTTAGGGTTCTTAGTGTTTCTTGAAAAATTCATGAGTTCTGAGTTGAATTAATTGTTGCTAATTATATGTTTAAATGCATGATCAAAAATTGAACATGTTACACCTTTATTTTGTTAAAATTGATCAAGATTCAGTGATGTTTGAATTAATGCCACTATTGTTGTTATCGTTGCTGAGTTGAAGAAGATGAAGTTTGAAAATTTAGTTCTTGAAGTTTGTTTATTTTATATTTAGTGTAAGTCATTTCTATAACGAATACATCATTAGCTCACTTAGCCACTAGCGCACTCTTAGTCCTCTCATGCCTCAGGTCTGGGGTTCAAATCCCCCTCGCCCGAGACCTTTTGTTCCTTTTATTTTTTTAAACATTTTTCACACTTTTTTTTCATATATTATCATTTGAATGGGCCTTATGATCAACTGCAAGCAGCTGGCCTAGTGGCTAAGCTTTTGACTGGCAATCTTGAGGGCGTGGGTTCAAACCATGAAGGAGACAAAACCTTCTTTTTAACCACTTGTTTATTTTACTTTTTACTTAAACTTTGATAATTAATTTAAAATAGCAAATTTGAATATTTTGCCTTGAAAATTTTTGTACTCCTTATTTAATTTGTCTATTTTCATATTATGATTAAAAAATCCAAAAATTTATTATTTCATCATTAAAAAATTAATCAAAAACATATCTTTTTAAGTGTTTAAAAATACAAAAAAAATCATTTCCTTTTGAATATTTTCTTCAATCTTGTTTATTTTTGTAAATATATTTTCTAGGGTTAGGATAAGATGTCTTTGACTTTCTCATTTACCCTTAGACCAATTCTATTTTAGAATTTGGTATTTAATCATTAAAAATCAATTAGGTTTAGGTGTGATTTTAAAACCCTAATTTCAAACCCTAATCCAAAAATATTTTGATCTTTTTCATCCATGTTAAATGTGACTTGTTTACCTTGATTATTATCCTTTGTACATGTACATATGCTTGTTGATTGTATCCTTGTATTTTTGTACTTATTATCATTTGTATTATCATTTGTATATACTTTGTTTATCTAACCATATGCATGAGTTTCATATTCATCATTCATCATTCATTCATGAATCCATCCAAAGGTATAAATATCCTTGCTCATTGATGATTATCATACTTACTTGTTTGTCTTTTGTGACACATGTTATCACACACACTTGAGGTATTCATTGATTGATTGCTTAAGTTATTTGTTGAAAATCCAAAGGAATGAGAATATTATTGACTAAAATTGTCAAGGTACTCAAACTCTTTTCTAAATCTCTTTTATTTTGTGTTAAAGTATTGTTAAAGCTTTTCACTAGCTTAAAAACGGGTTTGTATTGTTAAAGCTCAACCTTTTTAAACCCTCCATTGGTTTTGTATTGTTAAAGCTCAACCACCCTTTTGTTTTGAAATCTTGGCACTAACATGAGAATTATTCCCGATGAAACTACTCTTAGTCCATTGACCTTGTATTATTAAAGCTGGGTCCCCCTTTTTATTTCAAATTGGTTTTGTATTGTTCAAGCTCAACCACCCCTTTGTTTTTTAAATCCTTGGTAGTAAGAGAAGAATTATTCTTGGTGAAACTAAACTTAGTCCATTAACCTTGTATTGTTAAAGCTTCGTCTGTTTTATTAAAAACTTATTGAGTATTGTTAATGCTTAACACCCAAAAAGATTTTGGCCACTTTTGTTAGAACAGGAATTGTTCTGATCAATATTATGTGTTTTGATGATAACATTATATATGAATTTTGTATAAGATAATGTGGTACACTAATCCTTTGCATTTTCCATTCTAGAAAATAAATAAAGAGTATGCACAAATCATCGCTCAGAATCAACTGACTCTGGAAGTTCTGGATGGCTTCATCAGAACATGCTCTGGCAAGACATCAGAAGATGGTCAAGCAGAAATAGAACATGAAATGAGAGCATCAGAAGAACGAAGTCAGAAGCAGAAGCACTGAAGTTCTGATTGGTATCACGCTCAAGATCTTCAAAGTCAGAAGACAAGAAGATGCTCTGCACCAAGCTGTTGACTCTGATATTCAAACGTTGTTATCTACAAAATCTGAGTCCAGAAGAAAGTACAAGATGAAAGGCTGAAACGTCTAATCTCTGACTAACAAAAGGAACATTAGAAGCTACAAAAGGCAAATTCAGTAAAAGCAGGAAAAGCAAGGCTCGAGGTAGTTGACAAAAGTGTGAAACATTAAATGCAGAGCTGTACTATTCACGCAAAGCATTAAATGCTCCCAACGGTCATTTCCTCTCAACGCCTATAAATAGAAGTTCTGATCAGAAGCAAAGTAGAACACTTGTGCAAAATTCTGAAACGTTGTCAAAATCAAATCTCACGAACTTCATCTTCAAACTCACAAACTCTTGTAATATTTAGTGAGTGTTAAGCTTAGAACTTAAGAGAAATATCATTGTTGGATTACAGCTTTATTAGAAGCAATCTAAACTCTTGTAAACATTCTTTTACATTGTTTGTAAAAGGTTCCTAGAGTGATCAAGTTGTGATCTGTAGACTCTAGAAGACTTAGAAGGTTTCTAAGTGAAGAATTCCTATAGTGATCAAGTTGTGATCTGTATACTCTATAAGACTTAGAAGTTTTCTAAGTGGATAACCATTGTAATCAGTTGGATTAGTGGATTAAATCCTCAGTTGAGGTAAATCACTCTAAGGGGGTGGACTGGAGTAGTTTCGTTAACAACGAACCATGATAAAAATAATTGTCTTCATTATTTTTATCTTACAAGTTTTTAAAGTCACTTATTCAATCCCCCCTTTCTAAGTGTTTTTCTATCCTTCAATTGGCATCAGAGCGCCGGTTCTAGGTGCAAGCACTTAACCGTATTAGATAAAAGATTCAGGGAGAAAAACACAAAGTCAATATGGTTGAAACAACTTCATCTACTCCTACTCCTGAACAAAACAACAATGGTAATGGAAGCAATAGTTTTAATGGCTATAATAGACCACCAGTTTTTGATGGTGAAAACTTTGAGTACTGGAAAGATAGACTCAAAAGTTACTTTCTTTGTCAAGATGGTGACTTATGGGATCTAGTGCTGGATGGTTACACACATCCTGTTAATGCTCAAGGTGTCAAAATGTCAAGACAAGCCATGAGGGATGCTCAAAAGAAAGACTTCAAGAATCATCACAAGTCTAGAACTATATTGTTAAATGCAATCTCTCATGCTGAGTATGAGAAGATAACAAACAGAGAAACTGCTCATGACATCTTTGAATCTCTAAATATAACTCATGAGGGTAATGCTCAAGTCAAGGAGACCAAGGCCTTAGCTTTAATCCATAAGTATGAAGCATTCAATATGAAAGAAGATAAAAACATTAAAGCAATGTTCTCAAGATTCCAAACTCTGACTGCTGGATTAAGGGTGCTAGATAAAGGCTACACCAAAGCTAATCATGTCAAGAAGATCATCAGAAGCTTGCCCAGAAGATGGGGTCCTATGGTGACTGCATTCAAGATTGCCAAGAACTTGAATGAAGTGTCTCTTGAAGAGCTGATCAGTGCCCCGAGGAGTCATGAAATAGAGCTGGATGCAAATGAACCTCAGAAGAAAGGTAAGTCAATTGCATTAAAATCTAATAATAAAAAATGTACTAACGCTTTCCAGGCTGAAGAAGAAGATTCTGAAGAGTCAGAATCAGAAGAAGAAGAAGAAGAAGATGAACTTTCCATGATCTCCAGAAGAGTAAATCAACTCTGGAAAAGCAAACAAAGAAAGTTCAAGAACTTCAAGAACTTCAAAAGGCCTGAAAGAGGAGAATCTTCTGGAGACAGAAGATCTGACAAGAAGAAGGTGACGTGCTATGAATGCAAGGAACCTGGACATTACAAGAATGAGTGTCCAAAGCTTCAGAGGGAAAACATAGATGAGCAGACAAACATAGAATGAGTGTCCAAAGGTCTTATGGCTTCTTGGGATGACTCAAATTCTTCTGATCAAGAGTCAGACTCTGAAGATGAGCAGGCAAACATAGCGCTGATGGCCACTGTTGATGATGAATCAGAATCTACATCAGACTCAGACTCTGAAGAGGTATTTTCTGAACTTTCTAGAGATTAGCTAGTTTCCAGCTTAACTGAAATTCTGGAAATCAAGGCTAAACTTAGTATCAAATACAAAAAGCTGAGAAAGCTCTTTGCATCTGAAACTAAGAAGCTTGAAATATAAAATGTTGAACTTAAAGAAAAAAGTTTTAAAACTATCTAAAGATGCTGAGTCATCTTCTAGTTTAGAAAAGTCTATTCCAAGTGTGAACAATATTCTTAAGGAATATGACTTGAGTTTCAGGAAGTTCCTATCTATAGGTATTGGTAGAAGTCAGCTTGCCTATATGATATATGGAGTTAGTGGAAACAAGAAAATAGGCATAGGCTATGAGGGTGAAACCCCATACAAACTTGAACCGGTTGATGAGATGAAAATCACATACAAACCTCTGTATGATCAATTCAAGTTTGGCCATTCTCATGATATAAAGCTCACATCTAATTCTAAGAGTTTTCATTTAACACACACCAAGAAGTATGTTGCACATCCTATAAAATATCATGCTATTCAGAATAGGGAATATCATGTTGTACCTCCTGTTAATCTTCATGCTAACCCTCAGTTCAATCAGAACTTGAGGATAACTAACCCAAGAGGACCCAAGAAATTGTGCGTACCTAAGGAAGGGATTATTCTTGTTGCAGATATCCTTGGCAGCCAAAAAGACAAAGGAAAACATGTCATGGTACCTGGACTCTATAAGACCTATCCTAAATAAGACTCCTTATGAATTGTGGAAGAACAGAAAGCCCAACATTTCTTATTTCCATCCATTTGGATGTGTATGCTATATTTTGAACACTAAAGATCATTTGCATAAGTTTGATTCTAAAGCTCAGAAGTGTTTTCTACTTGGATATTCTAAATGCTCAAAAGGCTACAGAGTGTACAATACTGAAACTCTTGTAGTTAAAGAATCAATCAATATCAAATTTGATGATAAGCTTGGTCTTGAAAAGCCAAAGCAGTTTGAGAATTTTGCAGATATTGAAATCTCTAACTCAGATCATGAAGAGCCCAGAAGCAAAGTTTCAGAAGATCAAGTTGTTGCTTCTTTGGAGAATCTCAAAATATATAAAGAGTCAACACCCAGAAGATCTTCAAGACTCAACTCTGCTCATCCAGAAGATGTTATCATTGGAAAGAAGGATGATCTTATAAGAACAAGAGCATTCCTTAAGAATAATGCAGAATGTCAATTTGGTCTAGTATCTCTGATCGAGCCAACTTCTGTTGATCAAGCTCTGGAGGATGTTGACTGGATAATTGCCATGCAAGAAGAACTTAATCAGTTTACAAGGAATGATGTTTGGGATCTCGTTCCAAGACCAAAAGGATTTAACATCATTGGAACTAAGTGGGTCTTCAGAAACAAGCTAAGTGAAAAAGGAGAAGTTGTAAGAAACAAATCCAGACTGGTTGCTCAGGGCTATAGTCAGCAAGAAGGCATTGACGATACAGAAACCTTTGCACCAGTGGTCAGGTAAGAATCTATTCGTCTTCTAATTTCTTTTGCCACTCAGCATAACATCACTCTGTATCAGATGGATGTATGTTAAGAGTGCCTTTTTAAATGGTTATATAGATGAGGAAGTATAGGTCCACCAACCTCCTGGTTTTGAAGACTCTAAGTCTCCAGAACATATTTTCAAATTAAAGAAATCATTATATGGCCTGAAGCAAGCTCCCAGAGCTTGGTATGAAAGATTAAGTTCTTTCCTTCTGGATAATGGTTTCACTAGAGGACAAGTGGATACAACTCTCTTTTGTAACACCTTTAAAAAGGATATTTTAATTTGCGAAATTTATGTTGATGATATCATATTTGGAACATCTAATGCTACATTTGGAAAGGAGTTTGCTAAGTCTATGCAGGCTGAGTTTGAAATGAGCATGATGGGAGAACTCAAGTATTTCCTTGGGATCCAGATCAATCAAACTTCTGAAGGAACTTATGTTCATCAGACCAAGTATGTGAAAGAACTTCTGAAGAAGTTTAATCTTTCAGAAAGCAAAGAAGCAAAGACTCCTATGCATCCAACGTGTGTCTTAGGTCTGGATGAGGTAAGTAAGTAGGTAGATCAGAAGCTCTACAGAGGTATGATTGGATCTCTTCTATATCTTACTGCTTCTAGACCTGATATTCTATTCAGTGTATGTCTGTGTGCTAGATTCCAATCAGATCCTAGAGAATCTCACTTAACAGCTCTTAAGAGAATTCTGAGGAATCTGAAAGGTACTACTAATGTTGGTTTAGTCTACAGAAGATCTGAAGATTACAACCTAGTAGGATTTTGGGATGCTGATTACGCTGGAGATAGAGTTGAAAGGAAAAGTACTTCTGGAAGCTGTCAGTTTCTAGGAAGTCATCTGATCTCTTGGTACAACAAGAAGTAAGTCACAATTGCCCTCTCTACAACAGAAGCAGAATATGTTGCTGCTGCTGGATGTAGTACACAGATGCTCTGGATGAAGAGTCAGCTAGAAGATTATCAGATATATGAGAGTAACATTCCTATCTTCTGTGATAATACTTCTGCTATATATTTATCTAAGAATCCTATCTTACATTCCAAAGCTAAACATATTGAGATCAAACATCACTTCATTAGGGACTATGTTCAGAAGGGTGTTCTTTCATTAAACTTTGTTGATACAGAACATCAGTGGGCTGATATCTTCACAAAACCCCTTGCTGAAGATAGGTTTATGTTTATTCTGAAGAATATTAGTATGGATTTATGCCCAGAATGAAAGGATGAGAAGATCTGATATATGGATTAGATTTGAAATGATTATTTATTTTCTTATCAGAAGTTCTGAACTTGTTGATCAGTTAGATATTTTGATTATGTTATTGCTAACGTTTCATATGTCTAAGTTGATTCAGAATTTCTTTTAAAGCAAAATAGTTGTCACCAGCTATTCCAGATGATGAACACGTGTTCATTCTGAAGGGGCAAGCATGCGTGCAGTTGATGAGACGACGCCCTAGGTAACTGTGCAAATCATTTCAAATATCACGTTTCCCCTAACGTCACTCAACATTAAGTTCTATTTGATTCATTGTCTGTAATCTTTGTCATTCTGAATCATATTGCATATCATTTTAAATCTGTGCCTATATAAACACATCTCTATATCGTTTCATCTCTTTCCATTTATCTTCATTGTTTGTGCATCTTCGTCTCTCTCTCTCTCTCTCTCTCTCTCTCTCTCTTTTCATAAACCCTAGTTACGAAACCCAATAATCTCAATTGTGAATCTATGGCTTCTTCATCAAATGTTCAACGCAATGTTTCGTCTACAAAACAAGAACAACAAAAGAAATCTACAAATGCTCCATTGAAGACTTGTTTCATTCCTTACAAAGAACTGGAAGTGCTCTGTGAAACTATGGTGGATTTTGAAAACCTTCTCGCTCATGATTTCAAAATCAAAACTGGAATGTTGGTACAAGGATAGGAAAACTTCTTTGAACGCTTGATTGGACCAGTTTACCCTACTTTGGTTAAGGAATTCTAGACTCATGCCACTGTTACTCCAACTGCTATCATCTCCTTCGTGTTAGGTCATGAAGTGATTATCTCTGAGAAACTGATAAGGAAATTGTACAGTCTTGATGGTATAGGTGGAATCACATGTGCTATCCCTGGTAGAACTGATTGGGATAAGGTTGATCCAGAGCTGTTTACTTCTGGAAAAAGCTCTCCTTACACCACAGATTTGAAGCCTTCATATAGAGTTTGGGCAAAGATCATTCTGGAATCTATATATCACAGGAAATCAACTAACTCTCCAACCTACATCAATCAGGATCAGAAATTCTCCTTGTTCTGCATTGGCAGAGGTATGAGAGTCAATCTACCTCATATTCTGTTTCAACATCTGAAGGCTAATGTTGAAGAATCAAGGGAAGAAGAACGTCTGAAAAATCCCAAGCTCAAGAAGAATACTATCCCTTTTGGAAGAATGATATCAGATATTATGACTAAGAGTGGTCTGTTAGATACTCTGAGAGCAGCTGACTCTTCTCAACATCTGACTGCTATTCGTGGGAGTATTCTATCTGCTCAGTCCTTGAGAAGAATGCAGTTGATTGAGAAGGCGATTACTCCTCCAAAGGTGTTTCCAGATATTCTGACCAGAAGAACACCTGTTGCTGGTTTCTATCATATGTACAAGGCAGAATTATGAAAATCAGTCAAACGTTATCTGAAATCTTGTGTTAGAGCACAAACAACTGTTGATCCTGCTTGGATTCGTGGAAGAACTCTTCCTTCTTTGGATGAGTTAAGGAAAAAGGATAAGAAGAAGAAACAACAGAAGCTGAAGAGAAAGATCACAGAAGAAGGTCCTGATGCTAAGAAAGCCAAGAAGCAGAAGAAACCTTCAGGTATTGTAATCTCTGACTCTGTACCTGCTACTAATTCTGAACGTGTATCAACAGAGTCTCTCAAAATACCTAGAACTTCTGAACAGTTTCAGAAGCTCATAGAAGATATGAACAAAGCAGACTCTTCTAGCTCACAATCTACTTCTGCCCTTCCCCCTCAGAAAAGGCCACCTCCTTCTGATCTTCCATCTTCTTCCACCACTACTAAAAGAAACTGTCCACTTCATTTTGAACAAATTCTTGACCCCTAACCTCTAAATGCTGTCTTTCCACAAATTCCATCTGAAAACATTTTCTCAACCACCTCCATTCCTTCTGCTATCTCTAATTTAAATGACCCTTCAATCACCTCCACAGTGGATTCTTCATCCTCTATGTTCTCTTCTACAACCTCAATTCTGTTTTCTAGAGAACCTTTGCCATACTTTGTTCTTAACCCAGATTCCCCTATCACCCATTTCAGAAGCAATCCTCCTGAACCCTCTGTTGATATGCGTTTTGAATTGCTTAAGTATCAGTTATGGACAGGGTTAGATGCTTTGAAGGTAGCTCATGAATCCAAGATGGATTATGTAGCTGCTGGGAAGCTCTAGAGAGCTTTCAGAAGGGAGATTCAGTCTGATCTTCTGGAGCTTCAGCAAGACTGTCTAGCTGCTGCTCCTGGACCTTCTGGATTCCGTCTGGAGTATGATAATGGAATATACTACCATCCCATCACTAGTTGGAAGCCTCTTGAAGAGAATGAGTTCGTAGATGAACTTGCATAAGAAGAAAATCCTCTGGCAATTGTTGTATGGGAGCCACATCCATACAAGGTTCTGTCTGGAGACTTTCAGTTCATATTTAACTGGCTTAGGGAGCATCCCTCTGATAAAGCACCAAATATGGTATATCCAGAAGTTGAATACCCTCCAGAACCTGTGACTCCAACACCTCCAGAAAACCTAGCTGCAATTCTTGAAGGCTCAGAACATCCTGCTACAGAAGTTCCTGTTGAGGAAAATCAAGGAGATGTTCTTATGGTCGAAGGTGATGCTGCAATCAATTCTCCTTCTATGGACAACAGCTTTGATGCTGCTTTTGCTGGTCCTTCTGCTTCTGTGCTAAAGGAGCTCCAACAAAATCAAGCTAACTTAGCTCTTCGTCTGGACAAGCAAGAGGATACAAATGCTGAGTTCAGATCCTTCATGCAGGATCAAAAGGAAGCTACAAGGAAGCAAGTTGAAGACACTGCTGAGATTAAAAACCTTTTGGCCGTCTTAGCTTCTAGGCTTAGCCAATTGTAATCTGTCTTTGTGTCTTAGTTTGTTTTCTTTGTTGTTTGCATCTGCTTGTATTGCATCTGTTTTTGTATCCCTTATCTTCTGATGATTAATCAATGAAAAATTATCTGTTCTTTCTTCACTCTGTGTGTTTTGTTCATCTGAATCTATATGCTTTTTGATGTTATGACAAAAAGGGGGAGAAATATGATAATTGAATTGGTTTATAATATCAGTTGCTGGGATTAAGTATCAACATTTCCTAACATTATTTGCAAGTTTTTCTCTGTCTTTGATAGTTTTGCAGGAATAAGACATTCTGGTCAAAACTCAACATGAGAAGCAAATACATGGGAAAAGCAATTCTAAGAAGAAGCATACTCTTAGAGATTTGAAGCAAGCTTAGTGCTCTGAAGCTTCAAGATCATAAGCAAGAAGAATGTTCTGATACATTTAAGAATGCTCTGATAAAATCAAGTATGCTGTGATTCAATTGATTACAAAGGGAAATTCAAAGCTCTGTAGCTGTCCAATGGAAGCTCTGAAGAGAAGCTCTGAATATTATGAAGTTCTATTCCACGTGAAAGTCTCAACTGAAATGAAAAATACTCAGGGAAGTCTTTTATTTATAAATTCTTCAAGTATTAATTTCAGGGGGGGATTGTTAATCTCAGGGAGAGACATATTAACACACTCTGATTATATGCTTTTGCTATATCTGTGTAATTGTCTTTGTTCATCTGATATTCTTGATACAAATTCATATCAATTATATATGTTTTTGTTATCATCAAAAAGGGGGAGATTGTTAGAACAAGATTTGTTCTGATCAATATTCTGAGTTTTGATGATAACATTATATATGAATTTTGTATAAGATAATGTGGTACTCTAATCCTTTGCATTTTCCATTTCAGGAAATATATAAAGAGTATGCACAAATCAGCGCTCAGAAGCAACTGACTCTGGAAGTTTTGGATGGCTTCATGAAAACATGCTCTGGAAAGACACCAGAAGATGGTCAGGCATAATCAAAACATGAAATGAAAGCATCAGAAGAACAAAGTCAGAAGCAAAAGCACTGAAGTTCTGATTGGTATCACACTCAAGCTCTTCAAAGTCAGAAGACAAGCAGATGCTTTGCACCAAGTTGTTGACTCTGATATTCAAACGTTGTTATCTACAAAATCTGAGTCCTGAATAAAGTACAAGATGAAAGGCTGAAACGTCTAATCTCTGACTGACAAAAGGAACGTTAGAAGCTAGAAAAGGCAAAGTCAGTAAAAGCAGGAAAAGCAAGGCTCGAGGTACTTGACAAAAGTGTGAAACATTAAATGCAGAGCTGTACTATTCACGCAAAGCATTAAATTCTCCCAACGGTCATTTCCTCTCAACGCCTATAAATAGAAGTTCTGATCAGAAGCAAAGTAGAACACTTGTGCAAAATACTGAAACACTGTCAAAATCAAATCTCACGAACTTCATCTTCAACATCACAAACTCTTGTAATATTTAGTGAGTGTTAAGCTTAGAACTTAAGAGAAATATCACTATTGTGATTATAGTTTTATTAGAAGCAATTTAAACTCTTGTAAACATTATTTTACATTGTTTGTAAAAGGTTCCTAGAGTGATCAAGTTGTGATCTGTAGACTCTAGAAGACTTAGAAGGTTTCTAAGTAAAGAATTCCTAGAGTGATGAAGTTGTGATATGTATACTCTAGAAGACTTAGAAGTTTTCTAAGTGGATAACCATTGTAACCAGTTGGATTAGTGGATTAAATCCTCAGTTGAGGTAAATCACTCTAAGAGGGTGGACTGGAGTAGTTTCGTTAACAATGAACCAGGATAAAAATAATTGTGTTCATTATTTTTATCTTACAAGTTTTTGAAGTCACTTATTCAATCCCCCCTTTCTAAGTGTTTTTCTATCCTTCAACTTTGGCCCCCTTTTATTTGCCTTTTAAGAGGAACTACAAAAGCTCTGACTTCCTTATTGTTAAAGAGGTATGTAGGCCTAAGATGCGATGTCTTATTGAGCTCACTTTCAAAAACTTCTTTTTCCATCTCCACACTCTTTTTAAACAAGTTCACATATGTTTTCAAATAAATGTACACAAAACAATAATATTTTCAAAGAGGTTCCCATGCGATACCATGGATATGAGGGGTTCTTAAAACCTTCCCCTTGTATAACAAATCCCCTTACCCAAATCTCTGATAAGTTTATTAGTTTTGATTTTAAAAACTTCTGTGGGTTTTATTCGCTCTTTCTCCCATTCGTTTTGGAAACAATAAAGCGCGGTGACGGCTCTATTTTAAAACAAATAAGCTAAGTCTTTTCCATGGCTTTACTCTCACCAATTTCACCGCTACAGTTCTCCTCAGATAAGGACTATAAGTTATTTGGTTAAACGACAATGATTGTGATAGAGATAAAGATGAAAGGAAGAGTACTAACGACTTTGTGTTCTTAATTGGAAATATAACTTTCACTTGGATGTCGAAGAAACAACCATTTAAAACCAACTTGTGAGGAAGAATACGTAGCAGCTACATCATGTGTATGTCATGTCGTGTGACTTAGGAATCTTTTCAAAGAACTTGGAATGTCACAAGAAGAACCGACCAAGACTTTTGTGGAGAACAAGTCATCCATAGCTCTTGCAAAGAATCATGTTTTTATGACCATATCAAACATATCAACACACGATATCACTATATAAATTAGTGCACTGAGAGAAAAGAAGTGTATGCTGAATATGTGAAGTCTCAAGATTAAGTAGCCATCATCTTCACAAAATCACTCAAACATGAAAACTTTATCAACTTACTCGGCATAAAAAATCATACTTAAAAGGGGGTGTTGAATTATAAACATGATCTGATTCATTGGACTAAAATAGTGTCAAGCTCATTTGTTGGTCTTAGTGGTGTAATTCAAAAAATATTCTAGAGAGATGTATATGTAAAAGAGAGGAACCATAATAATAAATGTATGTTGTAGATGTTGTTGATTGGCTGTATTTTTTGGTAAAACAAATAGTGTCTTTATCATGTCAAATCTGGTGTCATGACATGCATTATTCTGTTATGAAGTTCTCCTTGTGCAGGCCTTTACCTGATGTCAAGGCCGATGTCATGACATCCGAAGCTGCTGTGTTTTATTCTGTTCTAGTTATGGTTATATGATCTGTTAAGACACTGTGCGTTTTTTTTGGAAATATTGGATATTGATTTGATTCAGGACAACATTATGCGCTGTTATTCATAGGATCTTTGTTTTATGGAAATAGTTTTAATTAGGTTTAAAACTAATATTGGATCCAAGGCCCAGCTGCTGCAAGGTTATTTATAACAGTTGAAGAAGCTGCTGACTGTATGTTTTTTAGGGTTTGCCGTCCAGAAGTTTGTTGCAGTTTTTCGTTAAGTCCTAGTTTTCTTGTAAGCCAAACAATCATCATGGTTGTCTTGGTCTAGGTGTTTTTTTGTTGTAATAGGTACTTGAAGCTTTTAAGCAAGAGTACCATTGTACTTGATTGAAGCTTTTAAGCAAGATCAAGTTGTGTCTTTGAAGTGTGTCTTCTTTTTATATGTGTTGCATGTTTGTCATCACTGCTGTGATTGAGGGGGAGCGAGAAGGATCTCAAATCTAAGTTGCTTAGATTGAAGTTGCATTGGGTAGTTATTAAGTGAAAGGTGTAGTCTTGTTGTGTATTACTCTGAATTGATACTACTTATAGTGGACTTCCTCCCTGGCTTGGTAGCCCCCAGACGTAGGTGTTTTTGCACCGAACTGGGTTAACAAATCACTTGTGTTATTTGTTTTCTTTCCTGTTCATATTTTTAGTTTTGTTCAGATAGTTGATGTCGTGACATCCTGTTCGACATCACGTGTCTGATTCCAGAATTTCAATTGGTATCAGAGCAGGCACCCTGCCTGTTTTTACTGGGTGAGATCTAGGGACAGTATTTTTCTGGTATTATGGACAAAGAAGGTGGTGGATATGGGATTAGACCACCCATTCTGGATGGCTCTAATTATGATTATTGGAAACCTCGCATGGTGGCTTTTCTGAAATCCGTGGATAGTAAAGCATGGAGAGCTGTGAACAAAGGATGGGAACATCCTGTTATTACTGAAAAGGATGGCAAGAAAACTCTTAAACCAGAGGAAGAATGGGACAAAGATGAAGAGGCATTGGCGCTTGGCAACTCTAAAGCCTTAAATGCTTTATTCAATGGAATTGACAAGAATATATTCAGACTGGTACACCAGTGTGAACTAGCCAAAGATGTCTGGGATACCCTCAAGACTACTCATGAGGGCACCTCCAAAGTGAAGATGTCAAGACTTCAACTGCTAACTACAAAGTTTGAAAATCTAAGGATGAGAGATGATGAAAGTATTAAGGATTTTCATATGAATATACTTGATATTGCTAATACCTCAGGAGCCTTGGGAGAGAAAATGTCTGATGAAAAGCTGGTGAGAAAAATTCTTAGATCTCTACCTAAGAGATTTGATATGAAAGTTACAGCTATAGAAGAGGCACAGGACATCAGCAAAATGAAGGTAGAAGAGTTAATTGGATCTCTTCAAACCTTTGAGATGGGAATCAGTGAAAATTCTGAAAAGAAGAACAAAAGTATAGCTTTTGTGTCCAACTCTCAAGAAGAAGTAGAGGAAAGTAGAGAAGAGAATCTATTTGAATCTATAGCTATGCTTGGTAAACAATTTAACAAAATTATAAGAAGAATGGATCAGAAGCCAAGACCAAATGTCAAGAACATCTCATCTGACACGAATAGATCCTATGACTCAGGTAGAAGAGCTAAACCTGAAGAAAAATATAATCACAGCAAAGGAATTCAATGCCATGGATGTGATGGGTATGGACATATTAGAGCTGAATGTCCTACTTACCTCAAGAAACAAAAGAAAGGACTGTCAATCTCCTGGTCAGATGAAGATTCTGGAAGTGACTTTGAAGAAGAATCAGCCAAACATGTCACAGCCTTCACTAGTGTCTGCAATTCTGATGAAGACTCTAGTGATGATGAGCTAACCTTTGAAGAACTGGCAGCATCCTATAGAAAGTTATGTATCAGAAGTGCTGAAGTATGTCAACAAAGTGAAAAGCAGAAGAAGTACATAGCTCAGCTGGAGGCTGATAACAAAGGCTTTAGTAAAACAATATCTGAACTAAACAATGAAATTATCATGCTACAATCCAAACTCGATCAGATGTCAAAATCTGTAAAGATGTTGAATAGTGGCTCAGATATGCTGGATGAGATTCTGCAGATTGGAAAGAGTTCAGGAGATATGTCTGGTATAGGTTTTGTTGGTACAAAGAAACCTCCCCAGGATGGGAACAGGATTAAACCTGAAACTGAGATGTTGAACCCGATGTCAAGACATGCGACCCAACATCAAGACAGAAGTAAAATGAAGAGAAAATTTCAAAGATGGAGATGTCATCACTGTGGAAGATTTGGACACATCAAGCCCTTTTGCTTCAGGTTATATGGATACCCAGATCAAGCTCCTTACTACAGACCTAAACAAGTCATGCCCATCCAAAAGCCACAATGGATACCCAAAAACATGGCTTTAATAGCTCATACATCTCTTAGAGTATCAGCCAAAGAAGATTGGTACTTTGACAGTGGATGTTCTAGACACATGACTGGAATCAAGAATCTACTTGTGGATATCAGAAACCATGCTACTAGCTATGTTACCTTTGGTGATGGAGCTAAAGGAGAAATCAAGGGAGTTGGTAAACTGAACTGCTCAGGAGTTCCAAATCTGGAAGGTGTATTACTGGTCAAAGGATTGACTGCTAATCTCATAAGTATTAGTCAACTTTGTGACCAAGGATACCAAGTTAACTTCACTAGAGCTGAGTGTGTGGTCACTGATGAAGGGAAGAATGTAATAATGAGAGGAGTCAGGTCCAAAGACAACTGCTACTTATGGACATCTCATGAGACTAATTACTCATCTGTATGCTCTAAAGAAGAAGAAGCAAAGCTGTGGCATCAAAAACTTGGTCATCTTCATCTAAGAGGTATGAAAAAGATTATCTCTACAGAAGCTGTGAGAGGAATTCCCAAGTTACAAATTGATGAAGGAAGAATTTGTGGTGAATGTCAGGTTGGAAAACAAACCAGGATGTCACATCCAAAGGTTAGACATCTGACCACTTCCAGGGTTCTTGAACTGCTTCACATGGACCTGATGGGACCTATGCAAATGGAAAGCCTTGGGGGAAAGAAGTATGCCTATGTGGTTGTGGATGACTACTCCAGATACACCTGGATAAACTTCATTAGAGAAAAGTCAGATGTGTTTGATGTCTTCAAAGACCTGTGTCAGAGAATTCAGAGAGAAAAGGAAAATGATGTTGTAAGAATCAGGGTAATCATGGAATCTATAAATATGGTGGTTGATGATGAACACAAACAAGCAGATGTCACATATGATGTTGGAACATTCTGGGAACAAGCAGCTGAAGACTCTAGAAAAGAAGATGAGTGCAGCCCCTCTGCTGCAAAATCTGAAGCTGAACTCTCTAACAAAGGACCTTCCATAAGAATCCAAAAGGATCATCCTAGTGAACTTATTATAGGAGATCCCAATAGTGGAGTAGTTACAAGGTCAAGAGAGCAAGTATCAAACTCCTGCTTTGTATCAAAAATTGAACCTACGAATGTTAAGGAGGCTTTGACAGATGAGTTTTGGATTAATGCTATGCAAGAGGAATTATGCCAGTTTGAAAGGAATGAAGTATGGGAGCTGGTTCCAAGACCACAAAATTCTAATGTCATTGGAACAAAATGGGTCTACAAGAATAAGTCAGATGAACTGGGAACTATAATCAGAAATAAAGCAAGGTTAGTTGCTCAAGGATACACTCAAGTTGAGGGAGTTGACTTTGATGAAACTTTTGCTCCTGTTGCCAGACTTGAGTCAATTAGGCTGTTGTTGGGGGTTGCATGCATTCTGAAATTCAAACTATACCAGATGGATGTGAAGAGTGCTTTCTTGAATGGATATTTGAATGAGGAAGTCTATGTAGAACAACCTAAAGGTTTTGCAGATCCAAACCATCCTGATCATGTGTACAAATTAAGAAAAGCTCTTTATGGTCTGAAACAAGCCCCTAGAGCTTGGTATGAGAGACTAACTGAGTTTCTTACTAGCAATGGATACAGGAAAGGAGGGATAGATAAAACTCTTTTTGTTAAAGATGAAGGAGGAAAGATTCTGATAGCTCAAATCTATGTGGATGATATTGTATTTGGTGGGATGTCAGACAAGATGACTAGACATTTTGTTGAGCAGATGCAATCTGAATTTGAAATGAGTCTAGTTGGAGAATTAACTTATTTTCTTGGGCTGCAAGTCAAACAGATGGAAGACTCAATCTTTCTCTCTCAGAGAAAGTATGCTAGAAACATTGTCAAAAAGTTTGGAATGGAAAATGCTACTCACAAAAGGACACCAGCACCTACTCATTTGAAAATGTCTAAAGATGAAAAGGGAACTAGTGTTGATCAAAGTTTATACAGAAGCATGATAGGAAGTCTGTTGTACCTTACAGCCAGTAGACCTGATATTGCCTTTGCTGTTGGGGTATGTGCTAGGTATCAAGCAGAACCCAAAGTCAGTCACATAAATCAAGTCAAGAGGATAATGAAATATGTGAATGGTACATGTGAGTATGGAATGCTTTACTCTCATGGATGTGAACCCATTCTCACTGGATATTGTGATGCAGATTGGGCTGGAAGTGCTGATGACAGAAAAAGTACTTCAGGAGGATGCTTCTTTTTGGGAAATAATCTTATTTCATGGTTCAGCAAGAAACAAAACTGTGTGTCCTTATCCACTGCTGAAGCAGAATATATTGCTGCAGGAAGTAGCTGTTCTCAACTTGTTTGGATGAAACAAATGTTATCCGAATACAATGTCACACAAGATGTCATGACATTATATTGTGACAACTTAAGTGCCATCAACATTTCAAAGAATCCCATTCAGCACAGCAGGACCAAGCATATTGATATTAGACACCACTACATTAGAGATCTTGTTGAGGACAAAATAATTGGCTTGGAACATGTTGCTACAAACCTTCAACTTGCTGACATTTTCACAAAAGCCTTAGATGCAAATCAATTTGAAAATCTAAGAAATAAATTAGGCATTTGTCTATGTGAAGGATTATAGCAATTAATTAGGTGTGGGGCCAGCATTATTTCTCTCTCCAAATATTTGCTATCATTACACATTAAAGTGGAGTTTCCCCCTCTTTTACATTTTGTCCAAACGGTTTCCATTCCTCCAAAACCTAACTTCAGCACTCACGCAACCTCTCTGTGTCATTGCATTCACAAACCTCTCGTCAGATTTCCATTCTCTCTCATCATGTCTCAAAGTACTCCCTCAAAGCAATCGTCTCCTTCCTCTGAAAAAGCATCGGAGTCTAGGGCACCAAATGTGGTGATTGATCAAGATGTCGTGTTGAATGTCGCACCATTAAACGCTGTTCCTGCTTCCGATTCTGTTCGCAGTCAACCAAGAAAGATGCATGCAAGAAAATCAACCGGAGGATCTGTTCCAGAAACTTTTTCTGTCCAGGGTAGAGAGGGCTCCTCTTATGTTCATAATGCGATTGCAAATATTGTCACCAGAATCTTGAATGAAGGGCACAAGGTTGATGGAATATCTGTTCCTCTAGCCCAAATGCCAGCTTCCGAGAACATCCAAGATGATCAAGGTGAGCAAGATGATGCTAGCAAAGATCAGGATAATGTTGAGACATCTGCTGATAAAAATGATGAGACCCCTGTTGCTAAAGATGTTGAGACATCTGTTGATAATGATGAGACCCCTGTTGCCAAAGATGTTGAAACATCTGAAGCTATCAATGTTGAAGCATCTGGTACCAAAGATGATGAGACTCTTGAACCTGAGAAAGATGAAGAGATTCCTGCTGTTCCTGCTGAGAAAGATGAAAGCCCTAATGTGCATGATGTGGTGGATCTAGATGATCTTGATGATCCTATTGATATTGCTGATGATGACCTCATCTCCAGCATCTCCAACAGGGTCAAGGCTCGTAAGGGAAAGCAAGTTGGTGAGCAACATCCTCTCAAGCCACAGGTTACTCCTCTGAAGACTGTTACTAAAGAAAAGATGAAGAAAGTTCCCACTGGACCTTCAAAGTCTGGAAGCAGAGTTAGTGTGAAGAAGAGGAAGGAAAGAAGCGTTTCTGACTCTGAAGCTGATGTCCCAAGCGATGTCCCTGACATCCCCTCCAAGAAGAAGATTGCTGGTACTAAATCTGCCACAAAGGTCCGTGATGTTCCTTTGGATAACATATATCTGCACTATGCTTCTAATGCAATCCAGTGGAAATTTGTGTATCAAAGAAGGCTGGCCCTAGAAAGAGAATTAGCAAATGATGCTCTGGAAAATCAAGAGGTCATGCAGCTAATCAAGTCTGCAGGTTTGATTAAGACTGTTTCTCAATTCTCTAAATGTTATGAAATGCTTGTGAAGGAGTTTATTGTCAATTTGTCTCAAGACTGTGCTGATGGTAGAACAGATGATTTTCATAAAGTTTATGTTAGAAGAAAATGCATAGAATTCTCTCCTACTGCTATAAACCACTATCTAGGTAGAAATGCTGAAGCTCAACCTGAGCTTGAAGTAACTGATAATGAGGTTTGCAAAACCATCACTGGGGGTAAGGTTAAAAAGTGGCCCATCAAAAGTAAACTGTCTGCTAGTCTCTTGACTGTCAAGTATGCTCTGCTGCATAAAATTGGTGCTGCCAACTGGGTGCCCACCAATCACACCTCTACCATTGCTGTTGGCTTAGGTAGATTCATTTATGCTATAGGGACCAAGACTGTGTTTGACTATGGGACCTATATTTTTGATCAGACTATGAGACATGCTGGTACCTCTGCCACTAAGCTTCCTATTGCCTTTCCATCCCTAATATGTGGAATCATCCTAAAGCAATACCCTGGCATCTTGAAAGCTAAAGATTCTGTCTGCAAGAGGGAAAGTGCTTTGACTTTTCACTACAAGCTGCTTCAAAGGACTGATGCCTCAACATCTGCTGGGACATCTCAAACTAACAAGTCTTTGAGCAAAGCCTCTCTTATAGCTGAGCTGAAGGAGACCTGCAAAGAACTGGAAAATAGGAAGATGAAGCTTGAACAGCTTATACAAAGTCTTGAGCAGTCTGCTGATAGTGGTGATGATCATGCTGCTGGTAGTGATGGTGAGAAGATGGATGCTGATAGTGGTGATGAATATAAGGCTGAGGATGATGAGGATGCTGATGCCCAGACTAGTAGCTCCAGTGATGTGGAGATGAGTGAGGAGGATGATGAAGATACTGCTGGCTCTGAAGATTAAATCTTCATCTGAAGTTTGGCTCCTTTTGTGGCTAGAAAGGGGGAGTGATAGATGATATTTGGTTGTTGCTGTTTGTTGCTGATGATATTTGGTTGTTGCTGTTTGTTGCTGGTTTTCTTTTTGGTTCTTGTTTTTGAATTTTTTGGTTCTGGTTCCTGTAATGGTTGTTTCCTGATATTTTTGGATATTATGGTTGTTTCTCTGGATCCCCTTGTCTTGACAAGTGATATTCTGTTACTGTTGAATCCTTGGATGTACTTCTAAGTTTCTGATGATTAATCAAGCAGGATGTTGTTGGCTAACAGAATTTATTTTTCTGGATCCTTGTTACTATTGGCTGCTGCGTGTACTCTAATCTCTTATGGTATCATCTATTGTTGTTTTAGCCAAAAATTCGCCAAAGGGGGAGTTTGTAGATGTTGTTGATTGGCTGTATTTTTTGGTAAAACAAATAGTGTCTTTATCATGTCAAATATGGTGTCATGACATGCATTATTCTGTTATGAAGTTCTCCTTGTGCAGGCCTTTACCTGATGTCAAGGCCGATGTCATGACATCCGAAGCTGCTGTGTTTTATTCTGTTCTAGTTATGGTTATATGATCTGTTAAGACACTGTGCGTTTTTTTTGGAAACATTGGATATTGATTTGATTCAGGACAACATTATGCGCTGTTATTCATAGGATCTTTGTTTTATGGAAATAGTTTTAATTAGGTTTAAAACTAATATTGGATCCAAGGCCCAGCTGCTGCAAGGTTATTTATAACAGTTGAAGAAGCTGCTGACTGTATGTTTTTTAGGGTTTGCCGTCCAGAAGTTTGTTGCAGTTTTTCGTTAAGTCCTAGTTTTCTTGTAAGCCAAACAATCATCATGGTTGTCTTGGTCTAGGTGTTTTTGTGTTGTAATAGGTACTTGAAGCTTTTAAGCAAGAGTACCATTGTACTTGATTGAAGCTTTTAAGCAAGATCAAGTTGTGTCTTTGAAGTGTGTCTTCTTTTTATATGTGTTGCATGTTTGTCATCACTGCTGTGATTGAGGGGGAGCGAGAAGGATCTCAAATCTAAGTTGCTTAGATTGAAGTTGCATTGGGTAGTTATTAAGTGAAAGGTGTAGTCTTGTTGTGTATTACTCTGAATTGATACTACTTATAGTGGACTTCCTCCCTGGCTTGGTAGCCCCCAGACGTAGGTGTTTTTGCACCGAACTGGGTTAACAAATCACTTGTGTTATTTGTTTTCTTTCCTGTTCATATTTTTAGTTTTGTTCAGATAGTTGATGTCGTGACATCCTGTTCGACATCACGTGTCTGATTCCAGAATTTCATATGTTGTAAAGAGAAGTGTGCTTATACGAGGATGACTTGATTTTCACATGAAGAATCCTTGCATTTGAAAAATGCAGCACCAAGATTAAAAGTGAAGCCTATTATTTATCATCATGCCTATGTTGTCTTGAATATCGAGTGCATTTTATCCAGTATCAATTATTATAGAGTAATGTTATTCCTACACTTATATTATACACCAATACTTACACCAAATATTGTTCACCATGTTTATACGGTGAACAGTGTTTTTTAAAATAAAATATTTTTTATTTTTAAAATTATGGACGACACTGTTCACGTTCAGACGTGCATTAACCAACTTCATTACTGCATTAACCAAGTTTTTACATTGATTAAACAAGTTTGATGACTACTAAAAATTATTTTCAATACCTAGATGTTGCATTAACCAACTTCATTACTGCATTAACCAAATTTGATTACTACTATAAAGTACTGTTCATGGGTGTAAAAATAGCATTACTCAAATTTGGTTATTGCAGTGTAAAATCTTGGTTAACGCAGTAATGAAGTTGGTTAATGTAACATCGAGATATTAAAAATAATTTTTAACAGTTACCAAACTTGGTTAATGCAGTGTAAAAACTTGGTTAATACAGTAATGAAGTTGGTTAATGCAACATCTAGGTATTAAAAATAATTTTTAGCAGTTATCAAACTTGGTTAATGCAGTGTAAAAACTTGGTTAATGCAGTAATGAAGTTGGTTAATGTACGTCCATATATGAACAGTGTCGTCCGTAATTTTAAAAATAAAAAATATTTTTTATAAATATTACTATTTTATTTTAAAAAATATTATTCACCGTATAAATACGGTGAACAGTGTTAAGTGTAAGTATTGGTGTAAGAAAAACATTACTCATTATTATATATATATAAATGTAATCCCATTTGGTGTGATTATTTTTTCTTGAATAAAATTTGAATCAGCCCTGTTTGACATAAAGAGAAGTTCAAAATTCAATAAGTCCACCTACCATAAAGCTGTTTTGGCTTAGAGTTTTCAGTACTAAGATATGAAAAAGAAAATTTGTCATATTGGACTCTAAAGAACGTGCAAAGATGTACGGTTAGTGACTAGACCTACATTAAGTTTTTTTTTTTTTGCTTGGATTTGATTCATTTGCTTTTGCTTTACCTTACCATATAGGCTTTCAAAGGATTACAGATATATGTGATAAAAACATATAGGAAGGACAAGTTTGGGTCCGACAAACAGCATTAAATATATTTGAGAAAGTCACCACCTTACTCTGCTTACATTCTACACCTTTGATGTCTCTTTCAAAAAGTGGATTCTTTTCCTTAAATTAGATTAGTAATTATTCAGTGTATTGTATGTTTCAATCTTAGTCATCATAACTGAAAATGTGATCAAGATTCAAGGTTGGAGGAAGATGCAAGCAAACCTTCCATGATAGAAAAGAGAGGAATGATTTGATTAATTTATGTTTCGCTATTTATGTGTTTGATGATTTATTGAGATGTATACATCATGTGATTTGCAAATATAAAATAATAATTATCTAAGTAGTAAAAATGAAAAATATCATGCAAATATTATAACCAATAATATAAAAGGAGAGACAAGTAATGCTTGAACAAAAACATAGCGCAGAAACTAAATTAGATAAATAGCTATTAAATCAATTAATGTAGATGGTATGTAGCAAGAGTTTAAAATTTAATGAGATGTAAATGTTATCTCTTCAAAAATCAAATACCAAAAAAAAAAAAGTATATTAATGATACTCGATTATACTATAATACTTTTTAATAGTTTTAACCGTTTTTAACTTGATTTTAGATTATCATTGTCTAATTTGTTGTAAATTATAGTAAGAGTTTAGACTAAAGACTATTGTGAAAGGTCTAATTTTATTTTTAAATTACTCTAGCGAGACAATTCTGTCATGTTTATATATGGTGGAAGTTACAATAACTAGAGGCAGAGCAAGACAGGCAGACAAAAGCATGAAGATCAAAATAAATGTTTATGGAGAAATCGTCCCATGACTATGGGAATGAAGACAAAATTTGTTGAAATTGTGGCATGATGATATTAGATTGTGGCGCCATTCTATGTATAATCATGTGTTGCCAAGTGGACTAAATGGCAAATCACGATGCAATTAGGTCTAAAGTGGGGTGGTGAGACACATGAAATACGAAATACTCGGTATAAAAATTATCACTACTATAAAAAAAAAATAATAATTTTATTTCAAACCCGAAATACATTTAATCTCGGCTACAAAAGTGAAGTATTGAAGGGCTTCAAAACAATTGTCACTTTATCCTTCGGTTAAGAAAAAACTGAAGAGTTATGTTATCTGCACATTTAATCACATCAGATAATTATGATAATCCACTCTTGGATAATTTTTCTAGTGCAGTCCGTGTTTGTGTGGGCAACGGGGAATCTACTCCTTTTTGGTATGCACATTGGATCGGGCAGCATTCTTTCATGGCGAGTTATCCGATTCTATTTTCTAGGGCCCATGACCACATTATAAATATTGCATCTGCAGGTTCTTTTCACAATAGTGGCTGGAGGTGGGAAGTGAATTATATTTTTCAGGAAGGCATTACTGTTTCATCGCTGGCTGAAAATGATACTGCAGGGGCTGGTTTAGCAGAGCAGAATAGTGCTGTTCGGGAGCTGCAGCAGGGTGGCAGCAGCGGTGGTCTGCCAGCGGAAGAGGTTGGAACCAGTTTCGTCGCTGCCAGCAGTGCAGAGCAGCAGCCTCCCTCCGTTTTTGGGGAGCTCTTGCGTTCTACGGCAGTGCTAAAGGATGTTCCAGATTCTTTCTCTTGGACTTTAGCTACGGATGGTATTTTCTCGGTTAAATCTTGCTATGATTTTCTAAAAGCTAAATTGTCGGGACCGGATTTGTTAGCGGATAAAGTCCGGGCTCTCTCCCACCTATGGAAAGTCAAGGCTCCTTCCAAAGTCCTTTTCTTTTGTTGGAGATTTATTCATAATCGTCTTGCCACTAGAGACCTCTTAGTGAGCCGTGGAATTTTAAATGAGGGTAGTGAATCTATATGTGTTCTTTGTATGAAGGAGGAAGAATCCCGGACTCACCTTTTTTTGAACTGTGATGTTTCTATTACAGTTTGGCGACGGGTTTATATGTGGCTTGGAGTTGGGGATTTCTTGTCTTTAGAGGAATTCCAAGACTTTCTCTATAATTGTGACAAGATTTCTTGTCTTTCTAAGAGGGCTATTTTGTCGGTGGCTTGGTTGGCGACGATTTGGACTTTGTGGCTCAAGCGTAATGCTATCATCTTCAAAGAGGAATCTTTTAGCTTTCTAGAGTGTATGTCGGAGATTCTTATCATTTCGTGGAATTGGTTGGGCTCTTTTTATAAGAAGGCGCCTTTATGTAATTATTTCGGTTGGAATACCCAACCTCTCTTGTGTTTTACCTTGTAATCCTTTTGTACTTGGGTGGAGCATCCCTTTTGCTCCTTTAATTCCATTGCTTATTGAAAAAAAAAACATGGGTTCGAACGCCAACATCTACGTTTTTATTATTTTCAAAACTAGTGCATCATATCTCTCGGTTTATCAACATCGAGGGGTAAGATATATTGTTCTTTTATTTAAAAATATTCGTTACATTGTTTACATTGAATATTAATAAATTAATTTGTTTACAAACTATATTGTTTACCCAAATTACTACAATGTTTACATAGAATATTAAAGTAAAAATTATTTTCCCTAATGATCTGATTTTAAATCTTCGAATCATTGAATTTTGGAGTAGATCAAATGTTGTGTGTCACACATATTCTTTATGGCTTTTGTATACATTTGTTTCTAATATAAAATAAAATAAAAAGGGTTAGATAAATAAATGATTATTTTCTCAAATAAACATTTAAGAACACAAACTTTAAACCCAAATAATTTTCTGCTCTTGCAATCAATCATAAAAAAATTTCGTGGTAATTGTTGTGGCAAGCCTTAAAGCGGTGAATGTAGATAGTTTCAAGCGCTTCATGATGTTTAATTATCAATTTTTAAAATTCAACATGCTTTTTTATAATGGAAATTTTTTATATTTTACGCGAATCACTAATGATAATGTCTTGAGCGTTGATACTCATGAAATGGACGACGAAATTTGTTTAAGGAGGGTGATAATTATCCTAAACTATCCCCTCGGTTTTGACAAAAACTAAGGTAAAATATACTATATATATATATATATATATTAAATATAGATCGTGTTGTAAAAGTTATGGTCGGTAATTATTCGCAACTTAAAATTATTTTAAATATTCATCGATAGAGAAAAATCATTAAAAATAAATTTTATCGATTAAAATTATATATAAATTGCACAAATTAATACAAAAGATTTTTTTTTTCACAAGCAAGGAATATATATATATATATATATATATATAGGAGAACTAGGGGTTCTCAAACCCGAATACAATGGTCAACGGGAAAACCCGACAAAAAGGAAAATTACAAACCAATTACTCTTACGAAAGGAACAACAAAGGGTCCTTACAAAAATCGTAAAAATTGTAATTGGTAACGGTAATATTCCCGCAAAAAGACCATCTCCACACTGTGAATTTAATGTTCCAAACAATGTTGTTGACACTCCAACCATCGTTCCGGAAACACACACCATTTCTAGCTAACCAAAGACACCAAGTAACCGCCAACCAAACCACACCCAATTTACATCTCTTAACATTCTTGAGTTTAAAGAAGGAGTGCCACTCCATAAAACTTGGTAAACACTCATCCTCCACCCTATTTCCCATACCAACCCAAGAAGCTATATCATTCCAAATCCTTTTAACCACCCAACAAACAAAAAAAGTATGCCTACACTTTTCTAAATCAACACCACAAAAGGAACAAGCAATATTATCTAAAGGAAGGGAGATACCTCTAAGCAACAACAAATCCTTTGTAGGTATCTATTGAGAAAAAGTCTCCATCCGAAAGCTTTGATTTTGAAAGGCACCTCCAATTTCCACAAAAGGCCAAAAGCTTCGTCACTTTTGTTAGGAGGACCGAAAGGAGTGAAACTCTTCAAAAGAAAGGAGTAACAAGAAGCCACTGAAAGGTAGAACCACTCCACCCCATCCCTCCCCTCATTCCGCCCTTCCGACCCGGCCACAAAATTTCTCAACTCCCCCACATCAACCGAATGGTTGTTCCCCTCCAAACCAAAATCACCCCATATCCACCCTCCATTACCCCATCCGCCCATCGCCGCCACGGAAATATGCTTCAACTTAGAAACCTCAAAGTGACTCGGAAAGAGGACTTTCAAGGAAGTTCCTCCTAACCACTTAGCATGCCAAAAAGGGGTTTTGAAACCATTATTGATGGAGAACCTACTACAATCAACAATCGGGTCACAAAAAGAATTATAAGAAATTTTCAAGAGGTCTCTCCACCAAAAAGAATTAATACAAAAGATATTACATGGTCCAAATAATTTAAGAATAATTAATCTAAAAACTAAGGGAATTGTAGCTAGCTACTCGTAAAGGGATTATTCATAACTAAAAAGTTCAATATACAATACATGAATAAAAGATGAAAATTGGGCTCCAATTGTGTTCTATTCCTACAAACATTGCACTTGCCTTGTCTCGGTAAAAAATTCAATTCTTCTTGTTAATTTGCTATCATAAATTAAACTATTACAAATAATATATTTCATGAAAAAGTTTTCACCTCACTCAACAAAAAATTGAGGTAAAATGGTAAGACATGCCATATTTTATTTTTAAAAATAAAAATAAAAATCACTTATTACCTCAATTTTTAATATAATCGAGCGAAAAAGTGATTCAGAACATCTTCGAATCCTAATTACTGCAGTTTATGTTTTTATTTTTTATAAGTGTAAATTAAATTATCTATCCATTCGATTTCTGTAATAACCGAGAGATAAAATAATTAGATTTTACTATAAAATCACTCTTTAAGGAGATTTTATCCTAATCCTAATTTATATGTAGCCGCCTCAAACTCGTATGCATTATTCTTTGGGATGAATTATAAGACAGAAAAAATCTTCAATGTTTTGTGTTCTTCTATCTTGAACAAAATATTTTTTTCTGCCTCTGAAATCTATCTCACACAATGGTGTTGATGTTGTTGTTGTAATTTTGGAATAACCTTCCAAAATTGTCAATCAAAGAAAACAACATTACTTTCCTCAGTTGACGATATTGAGAAATTCATTCCTAAACATGATGTAAACTGCACACAAATAAAATTGTGAGTGGTAAAAAAATATCTTGGTTTAGAAATCGGAAGTGAAAGAAGATATTTCCTATGCAAAAATATCTTATTAAGATATTTAGTTTATTAATTTAATTTAATATATATTTATTATTTTGGTTTTAAATTTAAAAAAAAAAATTATTAGTGACGTGAATTTTAGTGACGTGATTTTCGCAACTAATAAATATCCAACAGAATTTATATTTATTAATGGTGATTTTTAGTGACGTGATTTACATGTCACCCAATAGTGACATGAAAATCACGTTGCAACTGAAGAATCTTTTTCTGCGTCAGACCTGCCACGCCTGCTCTGACTTATGTTGTGTGTTTATCTGGTCCAAATTTAGCGACGTGATTTTCACATCGCTAAATAGTGAAGTGAAAATCACTTCACGTTGCAAATTTTGGTTTGTGAAGTGCTTTTTCACTTTGTGGCGTGATTTTCACGTCACTAATGAGCTTTTTTTTGTAGTGAATAGGTTAGAAAAATATATTTTTGATATATCTTTGAAACACTGGGGAAATTAGAAGATGTGAAACTTAACGGAAGCTACGATTTGTTGTTCGACGGAGCAGTGAAGAGTATGGTGTAGGTGGATACTCACGGTTGCAAATGTACACATTGGAAATGACATTAAAAATTCATATTTCCATCATATCCTTTTCCAACACGGGCAAAAAATTGTGTCTAATGTTTTTGTGGGGTATTTATTCTACCTTGCAATAAACTAGTTGCACGATGTATTTTAATTTTGTAAGGTGAAAAACACCCTACAACTTGAGGTTTTTTTTGTAGTGAAAATCGATTAAGAGTCATGGTAATTCAAAACCATTTGATTTAATTTTAAGAAGGTTATTAATGGTCTATTAACCACCCGCATGACCCACCATTTTCACTAAATCCCAGCAAACTATTATATCCACTATTATATATTTTATTCTCTTTTTTGTGAAAGCATTTGTTCAAGATAATGAAATCTCTATTTCAAGTTAAAGAAGGTTGGAAAGTTCTCTACAAGTGTAGAAAAAAATATTTTTGCTTCAAGTTAAACAAAGAAATGAAATCAACCTTCAACAAATTATTAGAAGTTGGATGCATACAAGATATGCAACAAAATCTTGATAACAACAAATATTTGTTGTTTTCCGAAAATAACAACGACGATGATGAATTTGAATTTGTTATAATTAATGTATTTTTATATTTTGTGAAAATAATATAATGTTTTATAAACCTCGATTTTTTACTATAACCGAGCTATAAATATCCTAAGACAAGTATAACCGAGCTATAAATATCCTAAGACAAGTCACCAAAATATTAAAAAAAAAATTAATATAATTAATCAACAATTTTTTTAAATATTTAGTAAAAAAAACAGCACAAACTCTAGGATGTATCGAGCACATGCATCTAACAAAAAGAAACTACCCATCTTGAAATTTTAACACATGGATGCAAAAACTCATTGTTTAAAAAATTAATCAACAAACGATTTAGCAAACAAAAATATTTCCTTACAAACTATTCAAGAGTAGTAGCAATACTGTTTTACCCCAAATTAATTTATGGTTTGCGTTCATTATCAAAATAATAAATTGTCAATTTTTTAATACTTAAATATATTGAATTAATGTAAACCACTTAGAGCTAAAATAAATCGAAGCAACTCGAAAATAGTTTGAAATTCAATTTGAAAATTAAATCGTTGAATTAGATTCATGAACTAAATGAGCTGAATATGAGTTAAAAATTAAGTTCGTTAACTAAATGAGTTGAACTTAAATTATATATAGTTTGATTCGTTAGGTTCATGAGTCAACTCGATTATATATGAGATAGATTATATTGTCTTTAAGAGTAGGTTTAAAGATTTGTTCCAAATCTTAATCTTATATTTTCTTTTAGTATAACGATTTTAATTGATAATTTATATTCTCAAGTGAGCAAAATATTTCTATAAAAAATTATAGAAATAAAATCAACATCGTTTAAATTACATTCTAATAATTTTTATTTAAAAAATATCAATTTAAAATGTCATATATATATATATATATATATATATATATATATATATATATATATATATATATATATATATATATATATATATATATATATATATATAATAGATTTTAAAAATTACTTTTAAGTCCGTGAAACAAGCAAGTTAAACCTAGCGAGATAAACCTAACTAATTGAACCGAGTTGTTCGTGAACTTCTAATAAATCGAGTTTGAGTTGAAAAATGTTTGTGATGAACTCGAACTCGAACTCGGTCAATTCTTAACAAATCGAGTTTGAGCTGAAAAAAAAGTTTGTGATAAACTCGAACTCAACCAATTTTTAATATATTAATTTGAACTGAGACGAATTCGATTCGAATCGACTCATTTCCAGTCCTACACATAATTATTTTTCTATAACAAAAGGTAGCCCACACTAAATAAAGGTTGGAAATTGGACAATATATATTTATTCAAGTTGCAATAATGTCATACATAAAAGGAAACAGAAAAGAAGAAACAAAGAACACATGCATAATCTGTTAATCTGACACAATTAAAGCGTTGAATCATCTTCTTTTTAGATTGCTTTTCTGGCAAGAAATTGTAATATCAATATGGATTGAGTATCACTTTTTTAACAAAAGGTTGTTTGGAGAATGTTACGATTTGTCCTTTCATTCAAAGACAATATTGTACCCTCAAACCTGACATACAAAGTTAAAAATTTACAAACAGGGTGCATGCAAGTTCTAAGGTAAAAAATAACAAGTATTGTAAACTTTTGATAGGATGTAACACATTTTACTTATTTTGATTTTTAGGATGTAAATAACCCTCTGAAATTAGTGTCATAGGAAACGGGGATTGAGTTTGAGAGAGGGACCCTTAAAACTTACTCTTTTTTGTTTCTCTAGGATTGATTTAGTCAATAATTTACAGAAGTTCAAAAAGAATTATATTAATAACGTTTTGGGTCGGTAGTAAGATCCAATAAACAAAACCCAATAGCAAAATATTGTTCCACAAAGGAAAGGTACGATATCTTATTTTCCTTCCACTTTACATAATATCCCTCACAAAATTGCCATGTTAATCTCCCAAAGTCAATTCAACAGGTTAGTCGCACCCCACACACGTGCCACTTCCAACCATCTATCTTATTTAAAGGAGAAAACACATTATTTGACGTGTATCAATTATTTCTATTCAAATTTCACTTTCACTCTTTTACTAATTTGAGTATTAAAGTGTTAATCTTGCACTTCATTTTCAGTATCGAAAAACTTGAACCAGTTAACTCACCGTGAATTCAACTTCTCTGATCTTCATACAGTTCTAGAATAGAACATTGACACCGTTTGTGGGAACCAACTTTTGATTTCTACGATTTTCATGATTCATCATTTCTCGATTGAATTGAATGAGATCCAGATCTCCTTCAATCGAATGAGACCTAGATCTCCGTCTCTAGGCCAATTACTCCAAGTTCATAACCAAACTCCTTCCATCTTATGCACCGGACGATGTCAGCTTCCAAAGACACTTGTTTTGTCATTCAACGACAAGTAGTTATGGTTGCCGAAGTGGCTAGGAATCCTCTGCCTCTTCCTCGAGGTATGGACGATCAAGTCTTAACAACAACACTCTATGTTCATTTAGCACCAAGCCTTGTCCAACCTAGGGCGAATCCAAAAGTTTCTCAACTTCTGATGACTTTCTTATAAAGTGTACTAATACGTTCATAGTAATAAAAATAAATCTGTCTCCACATGGATTGCATATTTGAATAAAGTTATGTGATTTAAATAAAATACAGAGGGTTTAGATAGACTACGCGGAAAATTAATCACGTGAATAGAACTGATAAAATATAAGATAATGCGAAGGCAATTAGATCTTTATTCGAATCCCCTAATTACCCTATGTTGATTCTCTACCCGAATTACAGTCGTTCTTCTTCTCCTCTCTTGCCATAGCTCACTCCTCTTTCCCCGTTTTCTCCAAAATTCTACGACTAATAAAATTCTCTCCCTTTTTCTGATTTTACCTAGTTAGCCTTTACTTTTATTATGAACTTCCTAATTTTCCCTTACGAACTTCTCCTCATATTATCTCTTATTTTATTTTATTTAAATAATAACAATGCTAATTAGACTATTTTTAGATTATTATTCTAATTAACACCTCAATTCTACTACCCCACACACATCAACATAAACATCACGCATCACATAATCACATCAAAAACATCAAATAATAATTAAATCTAATTATCAGGGTGTTAAAAATCTCTCCCACTTAAAGAATTTTCGCCCTCGAAAATTACCTGAGGGAAACAACAATGGATATGACTCTCTCATCTGGTTCTCCCTCTCCCACTTTATACTTTCACCTGCTGGTCCACCCTACATCACCTTACTAAGGAAATATTTTTGCCTCGCATTGATTCACTTCCCGTCCTTCTATTCGCACAAGTGACACTTCAATAGTCAAGTTATCTCTCACCTAAATATCAACCATTTGAATTACATGCGAAGGATCCGCAACATTCTTCCTCAACTGAGATACATGAAACACATCTGGAAGATTCACAAGCGACAGCGGAAAAGCAATCTGATAAGCCACCTCACTTATCCTTTCCGAAATATGATACGGACCAATAAAGGAAGAAAAAGGAAGAAAAGTGCATAAACATAAACATAAACATAGGTCCAAATGGACAAAAGGAAAAGTACATAAACATAAACATGATAATGAAATCAAGTAGTGATTTTGAGTCCAATACTTATGAAAAATATGTGAAGTCAAGACTCTCCATCCAATGTGTTTTTATGAAGACAAGGTACAAATCGAATGATCATGTGAAAAAGTATGAAAAAATCTTCAAGTACATTTTATCAATTCAATTATTCAAGACTCAACATGTGTGAAAGCTAGCATCAAATTATTCAAGACTTTTACTTTGAAAACTAGCAAGGATCTTGTTTGATAGAGGTACAAGCATGCAATTATATTGATAATTTTAGTGCTCAAATTGCTCTCCAAAACACTTGCAAACTTGGTCTATTTGGCTGAAAAACACTTTATGTTTCTGTCCTGAAAAACAAAGTTATTGGCAAAAATATGCTTAGGAAATCAATTCCCTTTTTTGGAGAAATTGATTTCCACTTCGTGTCCAGAAAAAATATTTTTTAAGAAGTTCATTTTCAGGCATGAAAATCGATTCACTCTTTTGAAGAAATCGATTTCTCGCAAGAAATTTCAAATTTCCAGTTGCAACGTTTCACTTGGAAATTGATTCCCCATATTTCAGAAATCGATTTCACGTATGTCAGCGGCCATTTTTAGTCTGTTTTCAAATATGAACGTGTCTCAAACTTTGTCTATCAATCTTTGCACCTTTTCATTGAATCACACTCTTTCAAAAGGGTGTTAACGCACTATATAAACTACATTTTCAGATTTGAAAACTTAACCTCTCCAACAGCAATTTAACATCATTTTCATTATTCAAGTTTCAAAACAAGGTTTATGTTCTTGAACTTTCACAAAGAATTTTTCTGCATGTATTTCGAGATCAGTCTAGAAAAATTCATATGATATTTACAAACACTTTAGCACTATATTCTATCATTATAAGTTTCTTTTTTGGAGGGAAGATCAATTATATTGATATATCACTCAAAGTGATAATTATTCTACAAATTTAATATTGTTAAAAATCTTGTTGTATTCATATCTTATTTTCCAAGATTGTAGGAATTAAGATTACTTTGTTTTGTATTCCTTGTTGTCCAGGATTGTTGGAAGCAAGAGGTTGAAAGTGAGAGGATTGTTCTTATTTCAACTTGGTTGATTGTTCTTGGTGGTGTTTTTGTTAGAACATTATAAGAGAAACTTATAATAGTGAAATCTCTTTCGTGTTGAAAGGGGACTGGAGTACTCTCGAATTATGAGGGGAACCAGGATACATCGTCGTGTTCTTTATTTTTCCATATTTATGTTAGAAAGTATAGGATAAGTATTTTTCTATCGTCTCCTCAGAGATTGATGCGACATTACCGCCGTTCTACAGTTTAGTATGTTTTGAGTGAAGATTCTGGATGTGTTTAGTGTCATGAAATATAAATAGCATGAGAAGAAATTAAAGACAATAACTTAGGGTTTAAAAAACGGTTTGGTAAAACTGTGTCAAGATTAGTTTTCATTAGCTTGCTTTTGTATATACTCTGATGATTATGTATATGAACATATCAATAATTAATACAATCATATATCCTCTCGATACCGTTTATCTCTAAAGCAATATCGTGATTGTTATTATATTAACCGTCAGATGATTTCTCATGCCGACAATTGACATAATAATCTTTAAAGTTTGATACAAGTGATTATCAACTCACAAATCTATCTCTAGAGTTTGATTATTGATAGATGAATACCCTTTTGGTCAAGATTTGAAACATATCTCTCAATAGTGTATAAAAACAACATATAAACATGAATACAAAGATATTCACCATATATTAATCATCAACAAGGTTCATATACAAAAGATCAAACTAAATACATACTATACAAGCTAACTACCTCTAATCTTGACACATGAGAAGTTTAGCTCTCCATGGATTCAACAACAAACATCAAAATATGAACTCCTAGAATGAGAATCCAAGGATGATATAGAAAGATGCTTGAGAAATCTTTATGGTAAATGAGTTTTCTTCTCTTCTCCTTTGCCCTAGAAAAGTTTCTTGGTTGTGTGTTTCAAAAAGATAAGATTTTTTTCTTAAAAATATCTCAAAGTGCCTAAAAGTAGTCCCTTGAAAAAGTACCTCCGCTTAGCGCACAGACGGCCGTTAAGCAGACCACTTAAAATATATGCTTCCACGCAGGAGGCCGCTAAGCAGAACTGGCTGAACACAAATTTTTCTTTCGCCACTGGAAAGCGTGCTTACACGCCGCTGAGCGGCCCTTGCTGCACAACTCTTCTTCCTTTGGCCTTGAGACTTGCTCCAAAATGCCATTCTTCCTCCCAAAACTTTTCACATCGCATAAAACCTACAAAATGCATAAGAAAAGCTTATAAATACTATATTTACTACTAAACTCGATTTTATTTATTTACACGATTACGAACCGTAATTATATTGAAAAGAAATGAGAAAAGTTATCAAAATACCACAAAAGTTATCAACAACTATCCACATTTTGGATTCTAACAACTCTCCCCAACTTTGACCTTTGTTTGTCCTCAAACAAGAACAACTCAACAAGCACACAAAAATAATATTTACAAGGTTAGCAGCATAAAGAGAATGGTTCAAACTTGACTTACATGCATGCTCCATAACCATCCCTTGCTTGTACAAGATCAAAACATGACTATGAGTTAAGTTCTAAATACAAACACTTCACCACACTTGCATTTATCAAAATGATGTTCAAACTTGAATCACCTACAATCAACTTCAAAAATGAATGATAAAGTGTTATAATCATGTTAGCACAAAGGACTTATCACTCTCCCTAGCAATTGTGCACATTCAAGACAATTCATGCATTCATCTAAACTAAGTAACAAAAATGATAGAAACAAAGATCACGAGGACTTTTTTCGGTTGTAACTTGGCTCGGTTCCAAACAAGTGACATTTCTACATGGCCGATGAATCAAAAAGGGACAATTTCATGAATAGTACTTATTCAATTACAATATTTACACAAACATTCTTATTTCTCCCTTTTGATTTTGAAACACTACAATGCATTCTTTCTTTTGTCTTTTGATTTTTCATCCCATTGAAATTTTTCTTTTCTTTTTCATTTTTTTCTTTGTTATGAATGCATTGTTCTATTATACCACCATTTCCTTTCTTTCTTTTTTTCAAGTAAACTCCTCTCCCCAACTTTGAACAATTCAACAAATCAACACAATTATGCTCTTCATTTAAGGTTTAAGTGTGATTGAGTTAAGTGTCTACCAAAGAAAATATTTTCCAAGTGAGTCAAAATTTTTCTTTCTTTGCTTTTCTTCAACAAACTCAATAAGGGATTACTTACTAGTTTGTCGGTTCTCATTCGACTCACTTAGCGAAATCAAAATTTAAGGCTCAAAATTGGTTTCAATTGATCACACTCTCACATGTGGCCTTTTTGGAAGGTGATTTTTCTCGTATTACAAAAAAAAATTTGCCTCGATCACTTCTAAGTTCTAACACTTCAAACAAAGCAGATTAAGCATGAATCGTCCAAGTTAACACCAATTGCTAGCACACACACAAGTTTATAGTACACAATGGAAAGTCCTCTCACTTATGTAGTTATGTCCTAACTTGATTCAAATATGAACAAAATCCTTCAAATGCAAAGTGATAATAAGTTTTTTGTATAAAGCACCTAAATCATTTTCACACTAATATCTACAAAGCAAGAAAATCGTTACCTTAGCATGCACCGCATCAAGAGCATTATCATCACCATCCAACTTTGATTTTACAACTCTTTAATGATACTTTGCTTGCTTGAGTATTTTCTATTCATCACAAGGACAAACAACAAAAAAATTTCTTAACATAAATACTACTATTATTAGTACTATTATACTTAATATAACTACATTATATAACTACACAAACTTAACAATATAACAAAAACACAAAATATAAACACACACCTAGTATGATATAATATATTAGAGACAAATTGCCAATGACAAATGCCTCAAAGAAGTCTTAGTAGCATCATTTGCTACCCCATTACAAAAAAAAAACACATCCCTAAGGATGGTACAACAATTCCAACTCAAATTAAAATATTCAACAAAGGAAATTAAATTACTAATAATTAAAGTGACAAAACACAATAAAACACAACAACATCACCAAAGAAGTATCATCACTCATCACCGTATTCCTCCCCTTCTTGGTTTCCTTCATCACCTTCCTCATCATTCGCTCCTTCCTCATTCACTCCTCCTCCATCCCTAAAGAATGGCCTATCCTCCGGATAGTTACAAATGGCCTCATACTGCTCATTTGTAGTAAAAGATGTCACACTGGAAGGATCGCTCATCTTCAGGTATAAACGGTGCAAAGAGTCGTGAATGGTGGCCTCCGACCTTCGCAAGGCATCCATATAATCCCAGCTGTACCTGCAAGCCATTTGTTGATTATACCTTGCTTGGTTGGTAGGAGGAGCTACTGCTTCAGGTTGTGGCTGATAATGACCCCTTGTCCTTGGAGAACAAAACCGAGCAACATAACTGTCATCCACCTTACTAGTAATGGCCATCTGAACCTCCTCTAGAATATCCACCCTAGCCCTCCTGCACAATCCCATAATCATGCCAGGATAAGGAAGTTGACCAGCAGGTCGACTACCTAAACTGTGCCCACTAGAATCCACCTCTCGAATCTCCTCAGAAATAATCTTAGCAGTGTCAATCTCAACACCTGTCATCATAGCAAATAACAAACAAGAGTTAGCTAGTGTGAGATCACTGTTGTGGCTCTTCGGCTTCAAGTTGTTCAGAAGCAAGGTTAGGTAGAGTTGAGCCATCTGATTCATGTTCCCTCGGTCCATCTTTACTGGTATGCCAACCGGGTTAAGAGAAAAACCACGACTCTGAAAAGAAAGAGCCTCTCCTACTTCTTCCATATTCCATTGTTTTGCTCTAGTCATCCTCACATACTCACAGCGACCATTTTCAGGAGGGGGCATTGGATTACCAAGGTAAGAACTAATGGCAGCACGGTCGAATGAAATAACTCTCTCCCTCACAACCGTTTTGCGCGCATACCTCGAATCTTCCGTTGGCATAGCATTCGCATAAAATTCCCTCACAATATCCACATTAATATGAGTGTCCGGTTGAAGAAGAACATCCCACCTACGCTTGTGCATGTTCTCCACAAATTGCCTAAACTCACCATTAGGCTTGAGGTCAAAAGTCTTTTCCAGAAAAATTTTCCTTCCGCACAACCTTCCAAACCACTCTTAATGTTCCACACTCAAGAACATGTTGTTGTCAAATTGGAGTGCTTCGGGAACGGGAGCTTGTCCAGAACTAGAGCCTGGAAATCGACCTCTTTTGCTTCGGCTTTGGCGAGAAGTCATATGCAAATTACAACAATAAAACAACACCGCACTATCAAAACACGTAACATTCTAACCAAACATAGCCAATTAGTGGTGTTGAACCCAACTTAAGGAAACTGAAACAATACAGAAACAGAAAAAAATTTCTGTCTTCAGCAACAGCCGCTTAGCGGGGTTATATCCGCTTAGCGGACCTGCGATTTCTTAGACAAATTTCTGCAGAAATGCAGTCTGCTAAGACATGCAATTTTAAACACTTGTTCCAAGATTCCCTGCTTCAAGACAGTAACAAATGATGATAACAACACTAACTAACAGCCTAACACTACACTAACCTAAATTTCCACAAAACCTAGGGTTCTTGACAAAGATTCATGAGATTTCTTTTCAAAAACAAAAACCCAATCACAAATTATGATTATAAACTATACTATGAACACATCACACCATTACATACTATTATTATGCTATAACATCACTGAACAAAAATTTTGGTAAAGAACATACATATGAAAACTAACCTTGCAAGCACAAAATGGAAGAGATTAGAAAGAAAAGATGGAAACAATGTCTTCCTTCTAATGATGGATGCAAGGTTTAGGTTAGGAGAAGGGAGAAGACTTGGAAAACTTGGGTGTTTTGGTGGAAATGAGGTGGCTAGGGTTTCTGTCCGCCCAGCCCCTCATTACTTGTGTTTCTTTTTGTTCTGGGCCGGGTCAGATCCCCTGGCCCACCATTTTTTTTTCTGCATTTTTTTATGGCCGCTTAGCGGCTTGTCCTCCGCTTAGCGGATAATAGAAAACACAGAATTCTGCAAAATTCACACCAGTCCCCAAGTTCCCAATTTTTCCCGACTTTTCCTAACAGTCACAACACACATGAAAGACAGAATACTTACAATGTTGGGGTGCCTCCCAAATAGCGCTTTGTTTAACATCGGCTTTACGGATCAAAAAATCGGAACGGCTTCCGAACTTCGATCAACTTCACCACCAAGATACGGCTTGAGTCTTTGGCCATTCACGGTCCAACTTTCATTTATTGCCGGATTTTCAAGCACGACCGCTCCGTATTCTTTTATCTCCTTGATTCGGAACCTACCCGACCACTTCGACTTTAATTTGCCCTGAAACAACTTCAACCTTGAATTGAACAAAAGTACCTTTTGCCCTTCCTTGAGTTCTTTCTCCACAATCTTTTTATCATGATACCCTTTCACCTTTTCCTTGTATATTTTGTTGGATTCATAGGCTTGTAACCGCAATTCTTCCATCTCAAGCAATTGTAATTTTCTCATTTCACCACTTGCTTTTGGATCAAAATTAAGCAACTTCAAGGCCCAAAATGCCTTATGCTCCAATTCCATGGGTAAATGACAACTTTTCCCATAAACCATTTGAAACGGAGTAAAACCAATCGGTGCCTTGAATGCCGTATGGTAAGCCCATAAAGCATCATCCAACTTGTGAGACCAATCTTTCCTTGATGAAGAAACTGTTTTTTCCAAGATTCTTTTGATTTCTCGGTTGGACACTTCGGCTTGACCATTAGCTTGAGGATGGTAGGCCGTTGTTAATTTATGCTTCACACCATATTGTTCTAAGACTTTTTCAAGTTGAGTGTTACAAAAATGTGAGCCACCATCACTAATGAGAATCCTTGGTGTTCCAAACCTTATGAAAATGTTTTTCTTCAAGAACTTGATTACAGTCTTTCCATCCGCCTTTGGACACGCTAAAGCTTCCACCCATTTAGAAACGTAATCAACCGCAACCAAGATATACTCGCAACCAAAAGATGAAGGAAATGGTCCTACAAAGTCTATACCCCAACAATCGAACACTTCGACTTCTAACATATTTGTTAATGGCATCTCATTCCTCTTGTTCACTCCACCACTTCTTTGACAATTGTCACAACTTTGTGCATACAAGTAAGCATCTTTGAACAATGTCGGCCAATAGAACCCGGATTGGAGAACTTTTGCCGCCTCCTTTGTCCATCATAATGGCCACCATAAGGTGAGTTATGACAATGCCACAAGATTCTTTTTGCTTCCTCCTTTGTCACTCATCTTCTCATCACACCATCCACACCAATTTTGAATAAGTAAGGATCATCCCACACAAAGAACTTGGCATCATGAAGGAACTTCATTCTTGCACTTTTACTCAAATCTTCCAGTATCCAACCCGATGCCTTGTGATTGGCCATGTCAGCAAACCATGGTCTTTCTTCTACCATGAACAACTTTTCATCGGGGAATGATTCCAAAACCACTTCTTCTTTGTTTGTTACTTCCTCATTCACTAACCTTGACAAATGATCCGCTACCAAGTTTTCCGCTCCTTTCTTGTCTCTAATCTCTAAGTGAAATTCTTGTAACAACAATATCCACCTAATGAGCCTTTGCTTTGAATCCAGCTTGGTAAGCAAATACTTTATCGCTGCATGGTCAGTGTAAACAACAACCTTCGAACCAATTAAGTAGGACCTAAAATTTTCTAATGCATATACAATAGCTAGTAGTTCTTTTTCAGTTGTTGCATAATTAATTTATGCTTCATTAAGAACCTTACTAGCATAATGTATAGCATGAAAATTTGTTCCTTTTCTTTGACCCAATACCGCTCCTAACGCATAATCACTAGCATCACACATTAGTTCAAAATCAATTTTCCAATCGGGTGCTATGATTATGGGTGCGGTAGTCAATCTTTGTTTTAATTCATTAAAAGCTAAAAGACATGCATTATCAAAAATAAAAGGCTTATCTTTGTTGAGCAAGTTGCTCAAAGGCTTTGCAATCTTTGAGAAGTCCTTGATAAACCTCCTATAGAATCCCGCATGGCCTAAAAAGCTTCGAATTCCTTTGACATTTGTTGGTGGTGGTAACTTCTCAATAACTTCCACTTTTGCTCGATCCACTTCAATGCCTTTGGAGGAGATCTTATGTCCAAGAACTATGCCTTCGGTAACCATGAAATTGCACTTTCCCAATTGAGGACCAAATTGGTTTTAACACATCTTTTCAACACGGGATCCAAATTCATCAAACAAAGATCGAATGAAGCTCCAAAGACTGAGAAGTCGTCCATGAAAACTTCCATTGTCTTTTCTATGAAGTCCGAGAAAATAGCTTGCATACATCTTTGGAAGGTGGCCGGTGCATTACACAATCCAAACGGCATTCGCCTATTAGCAAAAATTCCAAAAGGACAAGTGAACGCCGTTTTCTCTTGATCTTCCGGATTGACCGAAATTTGATTGTATCCGGAGTAGCCATCCAAGAAACCATAAAACTCTTGACCTGATAACCTTTCCAACATTTGGTCCATGAAGGGTAAAGGGAAATGATCTTTCCTAGTAGCTTGGTTAAGCATACGGTAATCAATACACATTCTCCATCCCGTAACGGTCCTTGTCGGAATCAATTCATTCTTATCATTTGTGATCACGGCGTAGCAACCTGCCCTAAAAATAAAGATTCTAGAGTCGCCACCTATTCTGAAGGGCGAATAGGAAACCCTACGTAGTTTAGAGATCAGGGTAAGATACTATATTCAGGTCGAGGGAAGGTGTTAGGCACCCTCAACCCTTTCCTATGGCTTTGAATCTAAGGTCAACAGTTTTATGGCTAAGAGTAATAAGGTAAGGTTTATGCATTCGAGGGTTAAATAATTAAGGGAAACGAATCGGGAAAAAATGAGATTTAGAGGGAAGGGGACTTGACTCGTTGCCAAGTGCCTACGTATCTCCTTAGGGAGAATCAGAGTCAACGTAGTTCGAGGAAGGGTTGTACGCCCTTAAGGTTTGAAATTTGATTTGATATGGTTTTGGAGGCTTTTAAGGGGCCTATCGTAATTTTGGATAAGGATAAAAATCCGTAGTTTGATATTGTAGTTTGAAAAGGTTTGGGAAGTGTTTTAGGATGTGGGCGTACAACCCTGATTTTAGTATGTACTATTAACCGCAATAATCGATTGATTCAATTACCATAGTTAACAGATTAGTAGTTGTATCGTTACCAACTTTAATCAATTGATTTGATTATCACTAATAACGAATAATAGTATTTTTTAACAATTTTTGAATTAGTTTATATCGTTACCCCTCGTAATCGATCGATTCGATTAAAAAGAACAACGAATTAGAATAAGGAAAATAGAAAGATTAATCATCGCGACTAATAAGATAGTCGAAACCATTTAACCGAATAGAAATTAATTATATTTTAATTAAATAACATTTTAATTAAAGTTTATTATTGACCATAGCGATTAATCGATTTAATCGGAACGAACAACAAATTGTATTTTTAATATGAATATTATATATTAATTTATTTATAAAAATAATCATTATTATATAAATAAATATATTAAATAAGAATTAATTAAAACATATAATTAATTAAAACTAATTTAGTTTATTAGGGTTATGATTCAGCGTGGCAGTTAGTATGGTACATGGTATGGGGACAGATCCTGGGACGTTAGATCTGGATGGTTAATGATTCTAAGGTTCAGATTTGAGTGTATATGGTGCATGGCTTAGATGGGGGCGCATAGGATTAGAAGTTAAAAATCACAGAAAAATAATATGTTGGAGGGGAGGCTCGAACGTGCGACCTCTGCCTCACACACGCCTGCTAACCAACTCAACCAAACACCTAATCTGTTTGAAGCACGCGCACATTTTAATACATAAAAACTGGGAAAGACAATATAGAACGCGCGCCAACTTTTGAATAGACCAGTGATAAGGGGACACCTCATTGTCTTCCCCAAGGAAACACCAAAACCTGCAAATCTTTGCTACGTTTTAGCTACGATATTCTTCGTAGAAAACAGACCTACCAAAATAGCCAATAGCATATATGCACAAATAAATAGGGCGCGACCCCCTGATTCTCTTCGTTTAAACCATACCATCCTAATGCTAACCTTGTTTTATCCTAATTTTAGCCCTAATGAAAACCCCCAAATCAAAATCGAGAACCCTAATTCGGCCTCCAATGGCCAAATACGATTCACACACTAAAACTCAAAGCAAGCAATCCAGAAACGTTCAGAACATCATTATCAATTAAAATATGCAATCAATTGTTAACAATTGTGTATGAATCATGCTAATCGACCACGTTTTTAAAATTACATACCATGGCTAATTGGAGGATTATCTGGGGTTATTGATGTAGAGCAACAATCCTCACAGCTTTAGAGTGATCCTGTGAACCTTTTGCAATCCTCAAATCTCCTTGAAAGCTCCAAATCCTCCAAAACCGAAATCAAGCTTTTGATGAATATTTGAGTTCTTGTGCTTATGTTCTGATCCCCAAAAACTCAACCCTCATTCGTGTGGCTTGTGTCTGCTACTTATAGAGGATGAGATTAGGTTAAAAATAATGCCAAAAAGCCCTTGAATCCAATCTTGCCAATCTTGAGAAAATTTGATTTTATTCTTGAATGGGAACTTGCTATTTTGGCCAAATTTGTACCAATTCTTTCCCCAATCAATAGTCCACGAAAATATATTTTATTTGGCCATAAATGTTGATTGGAAGTGGTTTATGTGAATATTTTTGACACAATATTTGATTTTCTTTCAATTATATTATTTTAAATCACTTTTAAATGAAATAAAATTATATATAAAATCAAATGGCTTGATAGAATTCGTGGCCTTTGGTTTAGATAACTTAAGTGACTTATGGATCAAGGTTGACCCATAAAAATATAGGCCTATTTGCAAAATATTCCAATTTGAACCCTCTTTATTTCACATTTTGCCTCCAAAAATTACCCAACTTTGATCAAGCATATCTCACTCAATTTTTTAGCTATGAAGGAATTCTAGGACTTTTTGGAAACCTCAAGCTGTCCTCTACAAGCCCCTTTGGAACATATTTTTTATTTGGAGCTTTTATCTTGATCATATCCTCTTTGCCAAAAAACTACTTTTGAAGGATGCTTGAAAATGACCTGTAATCTTTTGCATCATACCTCTCAAATGAAGCATTTCTGGCCTTGGCTTGTAAGAGACAAAGTTGTAGAGGATCCAATTTCCTTCAAAATAGGCTTTGAGTGTGGAATTTTTGATGTTCCATGTGAAAGTTATGCCCAGTCAAAGTTGGGTTGACTTTCTCCTAATGAAACCCTAATTTGAACCTTTTTACATTTGTTCATTTCTGAGTTTCTATTGGTGGATCATGATCAACCTTTGATCAAATGATGGATATATTCTCACACACTTGATGTTGACCAAAATTGAGAGGTTTTGGCTATGCTTTGATTATGGTTGACTTTCAGGTCAAACCAATTGATTGTGCATCTTTTAAGCTGTTTGAACAAGTAACCTTTGGAGTTGGGTCTTGTCATAGAGATATCTTGGATCATAATGGGTCATGGAGAACTTCATTAGAGACCTTGTTTTTGCTAATTCTCTCAGGAGAGTATCAAAACCCTAGCTTTGGGAGGCTGTTGCTCAGGAGATTGACTGGATGAATCTCTTGAAAGTTATGGAAGGCAAATTTTGGGGTATGACACACGGTTATTCCACCTTTTTTCGGTACCACTTGGACTGGACTCACCCATGCACTATCGGAAATAGGATAAATTATTCCGGCTTCCAATAGTTTTACCACTTCCTTCCTTACTACTTCTTTCATTGTAGGATTTAACCGGCGTTGAGGTTGAGCGACCGGTTTAAATTCCTCCTCCATCATAATTTTATGCATACAATAGGCCGGACTAATCCCTTTTAAATCGGAAAGAACCCATCCTATTGCTTCCTTGTTAGCTTTCAACACATGAATTAATTTCTCTTCCTCCTTGTTTGACAATGAACCATTAATTATCACCGGCTTCTTACCACCTTCTTCAAGAAAAACATATTTCAAATGGGATGGTAACATCTTCAATTCTAACTTGGTTTCTTCCACCTTTGGTTCATCTTTCAACTCTTCCATCTTTACTTCAAAAGGACTTATCTCTTCGAATACATCAAGATCTCGCAAACACTCTTCAATCTCTTTTTCTTCTTCTTCATTGAGAACATCAAGAGCTTTGGTTAATGTTTTCTCAAGAGGATTGAACACATGAACTCGACTTTCAACTTGCATAATGACTTCCTCCATAGCATCAATTCTAAAACAATCACCATTATCACTTGGATGTTTCATTTCTTCAAAGAGATCAAAACACACTTCCTCATCTTGAAACCTCAATTTCATCAAACCATCATCAATGTGAATCATCATCCTTGCCGTCTTCATAAAAGGTCTTCCTAGTATCAATGGGGTATCAACATCTTCCTCCATATCAATGACAACAAAATCAACTGGAAACAAGAATTTATCAACTTTCACAAGCAAGTCCTCCGCTTTCCCAAAAGGGCGAGTTGTAGACTTATCCGCTAATTGAAGTGTCATTCTTGTATCTTTCATATCAACAATGCCTAACCTCTTAACCATGGACAAAGGAATCAAATTGATACTTGAACCTAAATCAACCAAACCTCTTCCAACATGAATGTCACCAATAGTAACCGGAAAAGTGACTCTTCCCAGATCTCTTTCCTTCCTCGATAAAGTACATTGAATTATTGCGCTACACTTAGCATCAAGAACAACCGTTTCGGGCTCAGTATAACTTCTTTTCTTTGTGAGGATGTCCTTCATAAACTTGGCATACTTTGGCATTTGCTCCAAAGCTTCCCCAAAAGGGATATTAATTTGCAATTGCCGAAATATGTCCAAAAAGCAAGCATATTGCCTCTCATTATCTTTCTTTGTGGGAGCATGAGGGTAAGGTAGATTACGAACGGGGGGACTCATAATTTTCTTCTTCCCTTCTTGAATCTTTTTCTTTTTCTCTATATTTTTTTCTTTTTCTACCTCATTTTTTTCTTCACTCTCATTTTCAACTAAAACTTCCTTATCTTTCTTTGGTTCTACTTCACTTTCTACCTCTTTCTCCTTTTCTATCCTAACTTCCTCCTCATCAACCACTTTCTGCACTTCACTTTCTAGCACTCTTCCACTCCTAGTTACAACCGCTTTTCAATGCTCCTTAGGATTGGTTTGAGTGTTTGCCATGTAAGATGGTCTGGTTTGTTTCTCGGCTAGTTGTTTAGCTAGTTGGCCGACTTGAGTCTCTAAATTCTTTATTGCCGCTTCCTTACTCTTTTGATTCGCCATTGATGCTTGCATGAATTGATTTAGAGTCTCCTCCAACTTTGAAGACTTGTCTTGAGAAGGTGGTTGTTGTTGATAAGGACTTTGTCTTTGTTGATAATTGTCTTGCCTCCACCCTTGGCCATATTGTGGTGCATTTGGCCTTTATTGATATCCAACTTGATTTTGGTAAGGAGCTTGTCTTTGTTGATAACCTCCTTGATTTTGATTCGCCATGTAATTCACTTCATTTACCGGTGGACAATATCCGGTAGGGTGGTCTCCACTACAAAGCTCACACAAAGCAACTTATTTATTATTGTTAGGATCTTGTAGCTCTTTGAGTTGTTGAGGTAACCTTGTCATTTGCTTAGTAAGCTCCTCCACTTGTTGAGAAAGAAGCTTATTTTGAGCAAGAATCGCATCATTGGTTCCTAATTCAATAAGCCTCGGTTTCTTTTGAACAACTCCTCGGTTATGTTGCACCTGATGATCATTTCTGGCCATTTTCTCAATTATTTCAATTGCCTCCTCTGCTGTCTTAGCCATCAAGGAACCTCTAGCAGTAGCATCTAACAGAAGCTTAGGTTGTGGTTGTAAGCCATTACGAAAAATGTGAATCTGAGTGAGTTCATCAAATCTATGACTAGGACATTTTCTCAACATTGACTTATACCTTTCCCATGCTTCATTGAGAGTTTCATTCACACCTTGAGAGAACACTGAAATAGCTGTTTTTGCTTCAAGTAACCGTGACTGAGGAAAGAACCTATCAAGAAACTTTTCTTCTAACTCATTCCAATTTGTCATGGTTTGAGTGGGTTGATCAAGGTACCAATCCTTTGCTTTTCCAATCAAGGAATGAGGGAATAATCTCTTAAACACCTGCTCTTCCTCTCTTTCAGGAGCTCCGACTGCACCGGCAATTTCATAGAACTTTGTCAAGTGTGTGTATGGGTCCTCATGATCAAGGCCTGCAAAAGGACTAGCATAAAGTAATTGAAGAATGCCAGTCTTCATCTCAGAATTTCTGGCGTTGTTGTCATTTCTTGCAAACTGGGTTGTTCTTCTTGGACTATTAGTAGATGGTGGTCTTGGATTTGGTGGTGGTGGTGGATCGACATTCCCCGCCATCTCTTCTTCTATAATTTGTGGTGTTGATGAAGTAGTTGCTTCTTGAGCTAGTCTTCGTTCTTTGGCTAATTTCCTTCTTCTCCTTGTTTTGCTGTTCAGTCTCCGTGCAGTTCTTTCGATTTCTGGATCAAAAAGAAGTTGATCTGCCGGTACACTTCCTCGCATAAACAAAGCTGAAACACTAACCAAAAAGTGAGCCAAGACTAGGTAATAATAATAATAATAATTATACTCAAAACACACAAAAACTATTGCTATGCTTGTAATATCTAAAAGCCAATCCCCGGCAACGGTGCCATTTTGTTAGAAAGTATAGGATAAGTATTTTTCTATCGTCTCCTCAGGGATTGATGCGACATTACCGCCGTTCTACAGTTTAGTATGTTTTGAGTTAAGATTCTGGATGTGTTTAGTGTCATGAAATATAAATAGCATGAGAAGAAATTAAAAACAATAACTTAGGGTTTAAAAATGGTTTGGTAAAACTGTGTCAAGATTAGTTTTCATTAGCTTGCTTTTGCATATACTCTGATGATTATGTATATGAACATATCAATGATTAATACAATCACGTATCCTCTCGATACCATTTATCTCTAAAGCAGTATCGTGATTGTTATTATATTAACCGTCAGATGATCTCTCATGCCGACAATTGACATAATAATCTTTAAAGTTTGATACAAGTGATTATCAACTTACTAATCTATCTCTAGAGTTTGATTATTGATAGATGAATACCCTTTTGGTCAAGATTTGAAACATATCTCTCATTAGTGTATCAAAACAACATATAAACATGAATACAAAGATATTCACCATATATTAATCATCAACAAGGTTCATATACAAAAGATCAAACTAAATACATATTATACAAGCTAACTACCTCTAATCTTGACACATGAGAAGTTTAGCTCTCCATGGATTCAACAACAAACATTAAAATATGAACTCCTAGCATGAGAATCCAAGGATGATATTCTCCTTTGCCCTAGAAAAGTTTCTTGGTTGTGTGTTTCAAAAAGATAAGATTTTTTTCTTAAAAATATCTCAAAGTTCCTAAAAGTAGTCCCTTGAAAAAGTACCTCCGCTTAGCGCACAGACGGCCGCTAAGCGGACCACTTAAAATATCTGCTTCCACGCAGGAGGCCGCTAAGCGGGCTGAGGCTGCTAAGCGGAACTGACTGAACACAAATTTTTCTTTCGCCACTGGAAAGCGCGCTTACACGTCGCTGAGCGGCCCTTGCTGCACAACTCTTCTTCCTTTGGCCTTGAGACTTGCTCCAAAATGCCATTCTTCCTCCCAAAACTTTTCACATTGCATAAAACCTACAAAATGCATAAGAAAAGCTTATAAATACTATACTTACTACTAAACTCGATTTTATTTATTTACACGATTACGAACCGTAATTATATTGAAAAGAAATGAGAAAAGTTATCAAAATACCACAAAAGTTATCAACAACTATCCACATTTTGGATTCTAACAATTTATCACTTTCATATTAAATCATAACTAGAAAAGAAAGAAACATATTTCTAAAAACTTAAACATTAAACCAAAAATAAGAACAACGTGTTTCTAAAAACCGATAAATTTTCAAAAACCTAATTCACCCCCTCTTAGACGCACTCAATAATTTACAAAATAGCTGAGCAATCGGACAAAGAATCTTACCCTGTGCACCCTCAACCGAATGGGGGGCAAAGAAAAGTGTTCTTCAATATCCTTCATACCCTTAAAACAATCCATATTCCCTAATAAAAAAACATAAGAGCGAAGAGAATGGGAACTTTAAACTCAGATGAAACAGTGATCCAACATGCAAAACTAATATCAGCTAACACGATTGTATGGGTTTGAATCAAAGGTAGATTGAAACACTTTATTTGCAAGCAACTCACAAAAAATTAATGAATACTTTGGGAACCTCTTTACACTATATTCAAGCAGTTAAGGACATTTAATCAATAATGTAACACCCCATTTTTACCTGGCAAATGTAATGCGAAAAATATCAGAGTATTTAAAAATTTCTCAACAAATAAATGAGGCGTCACATATTCACTTCATAACAAATCACTTAATCGCAATTAGCGGATACATAGCACTTTATAAAACAGAATAACTTCTTTTATTAATAAAACAGCGGAGTCATGATTCTCAATTTCAGAATCAATTAACATCTTAATCACATTAACAACTTCATATTAATAAAGAAACTTCACTTAACATATCATGCTAATAAAACAGGATAGTCACAATAAACAACAACATCATAAACATTATCAATCGTCCCCCCGAGTGCTATGTATCAGAGCGACAACTGACTCGATTAACGACAACTAAATCTTCATACTCGAACACCTGCACGTTACCAATATAAAGGCAACGACGAACAAGAGAAAAGGGTGAGATATTAAATCATATAAGTGAGCGCATGATAAATTGTATATTAGGATCCAGGCATATATAGTCATCACATCGCAAGTATTAATATCGCCATACACCTCATACTTTCACCAACTCACAAATCTCACGTACTTTTCATCACACCACAAGTCACGACATTTCATATTCACATCAATTATATATCTCATTCATTTACATTGCAAGCTAATTCACGATACATCACATATAAGTCACACAAGACATGTTCAGTTAATCGCATTCGCAAGTATTGACATCCTCATACTATTCACAAAATCATCAATTCACATTCTCACATACGTTTATCATTTAATAAGTCACGGAATACAGTCACGATATAGTCACAAAATGTCACAAATATGAATCACATAAGACACATGGGACATGACTCATTTATATGCATGTGGTACCAATCGGAGCTTCAGCCCCCGTCACCAATTGCCATTTGGCCCGTCATGTTTGCCATAGTTTTCAGGCCGTCATGTTTTCCATAGTTTTCAGGCCGTCACAGAGTATGCATATGGAATGTGACTCGACAAACAAGACAACACAACATACTCATCAAAATCAAATATTGTCACGAGGCATAAGCCTTATCACAATCACATTACCATTTATTTGAGGTAATTCACGTCACCATAATATTTCACCTTCATTTAGTCACAAAATCATCATCACAAATATATATAACATCACGTATTACAATTCATCACAAACATCGTCATGTTTCGACACATCGGCACAATTACTCCGTTTCACGAATTAACGAAGTCATCACAACAAATCGACACATTCATCACATTAACAACAAACATCAACAATTCATCTTATTAACAACAACATTAACACATTCATCATATTAACAATGAACATTAACAATTTATCTTATTAACAACAACATCAACACAATCATCATATTCCACAATTCAATTAACATCATAATGTGACATATTCAACTTCTTAATAAAAACATATTTATTGTTAATTCATCCCAAGGCAACATTACCAACTCATACCTATCAAGATGTACAAATAATTGCATATAGCATACAACATCATTATCATTTCATACATATCAAACACATACCAAAGTATAAGTCATATTAAATAATCTTCTAATGGTCCTCAATCCAATCTTATAAGATAGGAATTTATTTTAGCTTTTCAACGGTCCAAACGGCGCGTCAAACGGACACCCGAGTCAAAAGTTATGGCTTTTTAAAGTTTTGAAACAATTTCGAACAGTGGAACCCGGTTCCTTAAAACTGGGAACCGTTTCCCATCCATTAAAATGCAGTTTTTCTGAAACAGAACTCCCAGGAACCCGGTTCCTCCAAACTGGGAACCGGTTCCCACTGTTGCAGAACCCCAAAAACCCAGATTTCTTGCTGCTACGAGTTCCCTCTCCTTAAACCTTCAAAACCCCATTTCTCAAACATCAAAACCTCATTTTAAGTCACAATTTCTCAAGTCTAACATTGGTATCAAATAGATATTCAACTACACATATCATTTACATCAATTACACAACCAATCAACAATCAATTTCAACATTCATAACATCCATAAACACATAATAACTCAATTTCCAGATTATCTTAAACAAATTTCATTTTTCTTTTTCCAACAACAATCAACACAAGATAATGCAATAAATCTACACACCCAAGTCCCCACATACAATTGTTCATAAGCCCCATTATAGAAAGAGAACCCCACCCTTACCTTATCAATTGAGCAACTCAATGGATCTCCGATTCACACTTTCGATTGGGCACCATAGATGGAAATCTTCAAGCTTTGTTCATCTTCTCCAAAACTTGCCTCTTTCTCTTCTATTCTTGTTTTCTCCAAAAATGACAACCACTCTTTCCCATCTCTAAAACCCTAATTTTATCATTCTAATTGGGCTTAGTCTTTCACTTCCTTTTTATTATTCTACACAAATTAATTAGGCCCAATAAGATAAATAACTCCAAATAACCAATACATCGTTAATAATATTCCACCGATATAATAATTCCGACTTACAAATAATATTATTCTTAATATTATTTTCCGACTTAAATTTAATAATTCCAAATGTGCCCTTAAATAACACAACCAATCCAAATTCGACCAATATATCATATTTCCGGTCTAATCTTAATTACTCAGAAAATTCCCAAAACTTCAAATATTATTCCAATAATATTTCTAATACTGAAAATATCAAAACTCTTGATTAAATATCGATCCGCTATCTCGAACTAATACCGACTAAATTGTCTCAAAATACGAAAACTTCACTAAACGCTTCGAACATCTAGATTAAGTGAATAATCAAATTTCCGGGCGTTAAAAATAACACCCTTTCAATGGTGGAGATCTTCTTGAGAACAATCAATAGAAGCTTAAGGATTATGAAGGTGAAGCAACATCGACACCAATTGGTAAAGACATGTCAATTTCTCTTAGTGTTGCACAAAACTTCCAAGAGTATTTTTCTATGCACCTATTCCTCGGAGTAATCGCGTCTCATTCGAGACGTTTGCATTTGCAAGATCCATGATCGAATAACAACATATGCCATAAACCCTCGTCTTACAAAGAAGGGACAAGGGCCTCGGGGACAACTGTTTTGGGCCGGTCGTAAGGCCAAATAAGCAAAGCCCAATAAAAAAGTGCTTGTCACAGGATGAATACACTACCTCATTTTCCCTTCACATTATAGAATATTCCTTACAAAATCTCCATGCTAATCTCCTAGATTCAATCCAACGGTTAGATGCATCCTCATGCACATGTAGTTGCCAACCATTTATCTTTTTTAAAGGATATGACATGCTATTCTTCAAATATCTATCAATCTCGTTCAAATTTCATTTTCACTCTCTTACTAACTTAAGCGTTGATGTGATAACCTTGTAGGTTAGGGAATTGATTTCCTAAGCATATTCCCCTGCATCGGAAGCCTTGGACCACCTTAACTTACTGAAATTCTTGCGTAACAGATTCAGATGTCGTGAGAGATGTCGAGACATGTGATCTGTCAAGAACAATCAGCAAAGAATATACACAGAATTATGCCAAACTGAGAGATAGAAGACACCAGAAATTATTAACCCAGTTCGGTGAAATTACACCTACTCTGAGAGCATACCAAGCCAAGAATGAAGTCCACTATCAGCAGTATTAAATCGGAGTTAAACTAGTCCCGAGAAACCCTGTGAATACAAGATTACACTCAAAGATGTTTTTGATTCATGGCAAACTCAAATAAGCATTCAAACAACAAGACGGAAGCAGAAAACTTAAAGAAAAGCAAGCATTGATCACTCATAGGTCAACCCATTATGTTTATATGTTTAAAGGTTGACTCAACACAAGCAAAACAAGAAGAATGCAGAAAAGCAGCAGTTAGGTCGACCTACCATCAACCCAGGTCGACCTAAAATGGAGAAAAATTCATATACTCCTGCTAGGTCGACCCACACATCATTTAGGTCGACCTAAATTGATGAACTTTACATACCAGCCTGTTAGGTCGACCTACACATCAACTAGGTCGACCTAATCTGTGAAAATGTCCCCAGAATGCATCAGAAGAGGATTCTGGTCGACCTACTCCTTCAACAGGTCGACCTAACTGGGAGCAAAATTCTGCAAGCTCTGTTAGGTCGACCTAAGCACTACAAGTGGTCGACCTAACTGATCAAGAAAGTTCAAAAATCAGTTTTTCTTGGTTCTAACTGTTATGCAATCATATATATTGTGCAAGGGTAATTATTCAAGCAACACCAACGACTGAAAGATACACAAACGCTTCTCATCTTCGTTCTTCATCATCTCCAACACAATTACACATAATCATTCTTGCGTTGCGGGTTAGTGATGAGTTCGATAACATCCATGGAACGGAATTGAAGATTCCTAGTGGGTGAAGGTTTGTGGGGTTTGTTGGTGAATAAAATCTGCGGGTTTTGTCCTCCACGACGGGTGGTTCTTGGGGGTTTTTATCAAGAGGCGTTCATTGAGGATTCGGCTGAGTGTAACGATTGAGGAACGGGGAGTTCAAGGAATCAAGACACTGCAGAAGGGAATCAAAGTGAAGCTCTTGGATAACCTTGATCTTGTTCAAGATTAAGGGGGAAGAAGATTCAAAGGATCGACATAATTGGTTTATCGTTTATCGCTTTGTTATCTTCTTTGTATATACTACTTTCAACATTAATGAAAGATTACCCAATTTCAATTTGGAATTGGGGGCAGACGTAGTCGTAGCGAGGACGATCGACGAACTGCCTAAACAAATATCGTGTTCTTGTCGCTTTTACTCTTTCATTTACATTCTGTTCATATTTGGTTATAATAGCAAATTGATCAACGATTCGAGTGTTAAGATTGTGAATTAAGTTCGTTCATAAACATCACAATCCATCACACATTGAATTACCTTCAATTTGATCATTATCACCAAGTGTTTGTATATTTGTTTCTATCACTCTTACTGCATTGCAAACATTGTCCATCATACAAAAAGTTAATCTGATTTTCATAAGAGAAACATCTTGATTCTGCGACATATACTCTTATCATTTACTTCAAGTATTTGACTGGTTTTTTAAACACATATATAATCGTTTCGATAGTGGTTCGGAATAGACGCGAGTCGATTCAGAATTCACTTCCGCTGAAAAGTTGTTTAAATCCGTAAAACTGTGAACGATCTATTCACCCCCCCTCTAGATCCTAAGGCCAGCGTCTAACAAGTGGCATCAAGAGCTCTGGTTTATTCCGTGCTACGTGAAACACTTATTGGAAAAATGGCTTCCGGACCTAAAGGGGCTCATAATAGAGCTCCAGTTTTCAACGGCGAAAACTACGGCTATTGGAAGGATTGTATGTGTGTCCATATCAATGCAATTGATAGGAACATCTGGACAGCTATTGTCAATGGTCCATTTCAGATCACCATGACAAATGCAGCTGGTGCAGTTGTTCCAAAACCAGAAGATACTTGGAATGCTGAAGATGAAAAGAGATATGCATACGATTGGAAAGCGAGAAACATTCTAATCTCAGCTCTAGGAGTTGATGAATACTATCGCGTTTCCCATTGTAGATCAGCTAAAGCTATGTGGGACACATTGCAAGTTGCCCACGAGGGAACGGATGATGTCAAACTAGCTAGGATCAATACGTTAACTCAAGAGTTCGAACTCTTCCACATGGAAGATGGTGAATCCATCGAAAACATGCAGAAGAGATTCGTTCATCTGAAAAATCGATTAAATTCTCTTGATAGACCTGTTTCCAATGCAGTTGCTACTAACAAAATCTTAAGATGTTTGAACAGGGAATGGCAACCTAAAGTTACAGCAATTAAGGAAGCAAATGATCTCAACACTTTAGACATTACCACTCTTTTTGGTAAACTAGAGGAACATGAACAGCATCTTAAATGCCTTGACATGCATGAGAAGAGGACAAAGAAAGAAAAGAACATGGAGAAAGAGGTAGAGAAGAAGTCAATAGCTCTAAAAGCTTCGAGCTCCAAGACCTCAAAACGAGAGCCAAAGGATAGTGACACAAGTGATGACGAAGACTCCGATGATGAGGAAATGGGACTGTTTGTGCGAAGATACAACAAATATCTAAAGAAAAATGGAGCAAAACATTCCGACAAAGGCTTGATCAACTATAGAAAGCAATCAAACATGTTCAAACAAGATGACGACAACAAAGGAAAGATCAAAGGTCTTTGCTTCAATTGTGGGAAAGCCGGTCACTACAAACCGGATTGTCCATATCTTAAGAAAGAAAAGGAGAAGAACCAAAGCAAAGGTCATAACAAATCTAAAAGAGCTTACATAGCATGGGAAAGTGATTCATCTAGTGAAAGCTCATCAAGCGATGAAGAAGAATCAGCAAACCTATGTTTCGTGGCTCATCAAAACAAGAAAAAGAAATCTGTAAGTCATCTTAAACCTGAACTCGTAGATAAGGTATCTCATTCTCAACTAAAACTTGCTTTTGAAGAATTACATAGAGATGCAATTAAAGCTTTCAAACTTTTGGCCTCAAATAAGAAAATATTTTCATATCTTGAATCAAAAGTTGAGAAAACCGAAAAGGATATGGAAGCTTTAAAACAATCTATGCTAGACATTCAAAAGGACAAAGTTGAAATAGATCCTACATCATGGTTTGGTTGTGAGACATGTCACATTTGGCAAAAAGAAGTGAGAGATCTAAAAGCCAAGTTAGACAAGGCTATACAACCAAAAGTGACTTTTGAGGTTGATCCAAACAAGTTCAAAAGATCATATACTCCTTTATATAGTAAATACACTTTTGTACCAAAAGTATCAACTAGCAAAACTCCATATTCTCATCATATTACCTGTCATTATTGTTGCAAAAAGGGACATACCATTGAAAAATGCAAATTTAGGAGAATTTTAGTTCCTAAAGGAGTATTTCAATGGTTGCCTAAGTGCAACAATTTGTGTACTCACTACCAAGGACCCAATGAAAATTGGGGACCTCCCTCTTTAAATTAATCTTGCAGGAAAAGTGTCTTGACATTGCCGAAAGGTTGTGGTTCCTTGATAGTGGATGTTCAACACACATGACTGGAGACCTATCTCTTTTCGTTGAGTTTCAAGCAAAGAAAAAGGGGTATGTCACCTACGGAGATAACAATCGGGGAGCCATACTTGGTAAAGGAAGTGTAGGTAACCCTTCTACCACTACTATAACTGATGTGCTGCTAGTAGAAGGTCTTAAACATAATCTTTTAAGTATAAGTCAATTGTGCGACAAAGATTTTAAAGTAATGTTTATAAATTCTGGATGCACAATAGAACATACTAAGAAAAGAGACATTATGTTTAAGGGCTTAAGAGTAAACAACATCTACATGCTAAACTTGGATGAGGTATCTAAGTCTAGTACCAAGTGTCTAGTTGCTCTAGGCGATGACTCATGGCTTTGGCATAGACGTCTCGCCCACATAAATTTTGACTTACTAAATAAAGTTGTCTCAAAAGATTTAGTAATCGGCTTACCCAAAATGAAGTTTTCAAAAGATCATCTATGTGATGCTTGTCAAAAGGGAAAGCAAACAAAAATCTCTTTTAAATCTAAGAACGTGGTTTCAACATCACGCCCTCTTGAACTACTTCACATGGATCTCTTTGGCCCTTCAAGGACTAAAAGCATAGGTGGAAACACCTATGGTTTTGTCATTGTCGATGATTACTCGAGATTTTGTTGGACAATCTTTCTACCTAGTAAGGATCAAACTTTTCCAGCTTTCACACAATTTGCAAGATTATGTCAAAACAAAATGAACAACAAAATAGTTGCAATTCGAAGTGATCACGGTGGAGAGTTTGAAAACATTCTTTTTGAAAAATACTGTGATAAACATGGAATTGAGCATAACTTTTCAGCTCCTAGAACACCTCAACAAAACGGAGTAGTTGAACGTAAAAATCGGGTTCTAGAGGAGCTGGCAAGAACAATGCTAAATGAGAGTAATTTACCAAAGTATTTATGGGCTGACGCGATTAGTACAGCATGTTATGTTTTGAATAGGATAATAATACGTCCTATACTGAACAAAACTCCATATGAATTACTAAAAGGTAGAAAACCAAATGTATCTCATCTCCATGTATTCGGTTGCAAGTGTTTTGTTTTGAACAATGGTAAGGATAATCTTGGCAAATTCGATGCTAAAGCTGATGAGGGCATATTCCTAGGTTACTCACAATCCAGCAAAGCATATCGGATATATAATAAGAGATTACTTATAGTAGAAGAGTCAGTACACGTTTCTTTTGATGAATCTTATGCAAAATATGTCGAGAAAGGTCTTTCATTTAATGGTGCAGGCCCATCCACTGAAGACATTGTCAAGGATAAGGAAGATGAGAATGAAAGTATTGTAAAGAAAGATGCTGAGAGAGAGAAAGATGAGTCTCACAATGAAAATGAAAGAGAAAGCATCTCAAACAATGAAGAACTTCCCAAGACCTGGACAAATGTGAAAGACCATCCAATTGACAATATAATAGGAGACATCTCAAGGGGCGTTACAACACGCTCAAAGATAAGTAACTTCTGTCATCATTTTGCTTTTGTTTCACAAGTTGAGCCGAAAAACGCTAAGGATGCATTACTTGATGAGCATTGGCTAATGGCCATGCAAGAAGAATTAAACCAATTTAAACGGAATGATGTTTGGGACTTAGTCCCTCATCCGGGAGATCATCAAGTAATAGGCACTAGATGGGTTTTTCGTAACAAACTTGATGAAAACGGTGTTATTACTAGAAACAAAGCTAGATTAGTTGCCCAAGGTTATAATCAAGAGGAAGGTATTGATTATGAAGAGACATACGCTCCTGTAGCACGTCTCGAAGCTATTCGCCTCTTACTTGCTTATGCTTGTTCTAAAGACTTCAAACTATTCCAAATGGATGTTAAGAGTGCCTTTCTAAATGGCTATATTAATGAAGAAGTCTATGTTGCTCAGCCACCCGGCTTTGAGAATTACATGTATCCAACTCATGTCTATAAGCTGAAACGTGCTCTATACGGTCTTAAACAAGCCCCTCGGGCTTGGTACGAACGTTTGAGCAAATTTCTCCTTAGTCAAGGGTACTCTAGAGGTAAAGTTGACACTACTCTCTTTATTAAAAGAAAAGATGAGGATATTCTCTTAGTCCAAATTTATGTAGATGATATTATATTTGGGTCGACTAATGCAAAACTTGTCAAAGACTTTTCTAAGCTTATGCAGAGTGAATTTGAGATGAGTCTCATGGGTGAGCTAAATTTCTTCCTTGGCCTACAAATCAAGCAACTCAGTCATGGAACGTTTGTGAATCAAACTAAATATTGTACGGAGCTGCTCAAAAGATTTGGAATGAGTGAAGCAAAGGAAATTGACACACCTATGGCAACAAATACAAATCTAGACAAAGATGAGAAAGGTAAAGAGGTTGATGTGAAATTATACCGAGGAATGATAGGTTCACTATTGTATCTTACTGCCTCAAGACCAGGCATTATGTTTAGTGTGTGTATGTGTGCAAGATATCAATCTTGTCCAAAAGAATCTCACTTGAAAGCCGTCAAAAGAATTCTGCGATACTTACGTTGAACTACTACATATGGCCTATGGTATCCAAAAGGAAATGAGTGTCATTTGGTAGGATTCTCCGATTCAGATTTTGCCGGCTGCAAATCCGATAGAAAAAGCACTAGTGGAACGTGTCATCTATTCTCAAACTCATTGATAAGTTGGCATAGTAAGAAACAAGTATCAGTTGCATTATCCACTGCTGAGGCAGAATATGTAGCTGCTGGAAGCTGCTGTGCACAAATATTATGGCTCAAGCAACAACTTCTTGACTTTGGTATTAAGCTTGATCGCATACCTATCATGTGCGACAACACAAGCGCCATAAACTTGAGTAAAAATCCTGTCTTACACTCACGTACCAAACATATTGAAATAAGGCATCACTTTCTACGAGATCATGTAGAGAAAGGAGACGTTACTTTTGAACATGTAGAAAGCAAGAAGCAACTAGCTGACATCTTCACCAAACCTCTAGCAACGGAGCAATACTTCAACATTCGTAGGGAATTAGGGATACTCGATATCTCTAATTTGGGCTAATTACGTTTGTTTTCTCTTAATATTATTTCTTTACTTTATGTATATATATATCTTTCTTGCTAACATTTTTCTTAGCATAAAGGTAGTTCATCATCAAGCCAGGCGTCATATTGAAAAAGCGGTAACGTAATTGTTGTTCACTTCCAAAAATAATATTGATACTATAATATGCTATCAATTAACATGCTTATAGTGACTTCATGCATAAAAACTGATCTTGCTCACATATGTGTCTCATGCTATCATTAACTACCTTTTATCTACTATACTGTACATGCTAGCATTGTTATCTATGGTCCTCTTGTTACTCCTCTATTCTCTTGTTTTCTCTTTTTGATGTTGACAAAGGGGGAGATAGATGCTGGATGTACGGGGGAGCTTTGTTGAGAGATTGCCCTGTTGAGAGATAGATGCTGGATGTACGGGGGAGCTCTGTTGAGTCTTTATCATTTACTACCAAAGCTTAGACGAATGGTTTGCCATCATCAAAAAGGGGGAGTATGTGAATACAAGATTACACTCAAAGATGTTTTTGATTCATGGCAAACTCAAATAAGCATTCAAACAACAAGACGGAAGCAGAAAACTTAAAGAAAAGCAAGCATTGATCACTCATAGGTCAACCCATTATGTTTATATGTTTAAAGGTTGACTCAACACAAGCAAAACAAGAAGAATGCAGAAAAGCAGCAGTTAGGTCGACCTACCATCAACCCAGGTCGACCTAAAATGGAGAAAAATTCATATACTCCTGCTAGGTCGACCCACACATCATTTAGGTCGACCTAAATTGATGAACTTTACATACCAGCCTGTTAGGTCGACCTACACATCAACTAGGTCGACCTAATCTGTGAAAATGTCCCCAGAATGCATCAGAAGAGGATTCTGGTCGACCTACTCCTTCAACAGGTCGACCTAACTGGGAGCAAAATTCTGCAAGCTCTGTTAGGTCGACCTAAGCACTACAAGTGGTCGACCTAACTGATCAAGAAAGTTCAAAAATCAGTTTTTCTTGGTTCTAACTGTTATGCAATCATATATATTGTGCAAGGGTAATTATTCAAGCAACACCAACGACTGAAAGATACACAAACGCTTCTCATCTTCGTTCTTCATCATCTCCAACACAATTACACATAATCATTCTTGCGTTGTGGGTTAGTGATGAGTTCGATAACGTCCATGGAACGGAATTGAAGATTCCTAGTGGGTGAAGGTTTGTGGGGTTTGTTGGTGAATAAAATCTGCGGGTTTTGTCCTCCACGACGGGTGGTTCTTGGGGGTTTTTATCAAGAGGCGTTCATTGAGGATTCGGCTGAGTGTAACGATTGAGGAACGGGGAGTTCAAGGAATCAAGACACTGCAGAAGGGAATCAAAGTGAAGCTCTTGGATAACCTTGATCTTGTTCAAGATTAAGGGGGAAGAAGATTCAAAGGATCGACATAATTGGTTTATCGTTTATTGCTTTGTTATCTTCTTTGTATATACTACTTTCAACATTAATGAAAGATTACCCAATTTCAATTTGGAATTGGGGGCAGACGTAGTCGTAGCGAGGACGATCGACGAACTGCCTAAACAAATATCGTGTTCTTGTCGCTTTTACTCTTTCATTTACATTCTGTTCATATTTGGTTATAATAGCAAATTGATCAACGATTCGAGTGTTAAGATTGTGAATTAAGTTCGTTCATAAACATCACAATCCATCACACATTGAATTACCTTCAATTTGATCATTATCACCAAGTGTTTGTATATTTGTTTCTATCACTCTTACTGCATTGCAAACATTGTCCATCATACAAAAAGTTAATCTGATTTTCATAAGAGAAACATCTTGATTCTGCGACATATACTCTTATCATTTACTTCAAGTATTTGACTGGTTTTTTAAACACATATATAATCGTTTCGATAGTGGTTCGGAATAGACGCGAGTCGATTCAGAATTCACTTCCGCTGAAAAGTTGTTTAAATCCGTAAAACTGTGAACGATCTATTCACCCCCCTCTAGATCCTAAGGCCAGCGTCTAACAAACCCCTCACTTGATCCTTATCCAATGACCCTTCTACCTAGGTCCTCCTTAGATATGAGATATCCCATCCCAATTCCAATCATCGCAATGATGTTGTACAGTTCCCCAATCCCAGGAGTTGTAGCAACGGCCTAATATCCTTCTCTTTCTAATCCCTAATATCAAGTAGTTTGGAAGACATGCTTCCATGACAATCCTTAGCCAAGAACCTTGACTATGACCACAAACCTGGAGTTACTTCAAAGCTTTCTCATATTGATTACATCTTTTATGCTCGGTGGTTGTATTGCTTTTCTAGGTTACAAAGTCTTCTATTTATAGCTTATACCCAAATGGATTTGGGCCTTCAATCACAGCAAATTTGATGTTCCAATATAGCAGCAACTTCTGCTACAATCAAGTGTTCGAACAAGAAATGTTCTGATCAATATTCTTAGTTTTGATGATAACATTATATATGAATTTTGTATAAGAGAATATGGTACTCTAAATATTCATGTTTTCCATTTTAGGAAAAGTATAAAAGAGTATGCACAAATCAGCGCTCAGAAACACTGACCCAGAAGTTCTGGATGGCTTCATCAGCACATGGTCTGGTAAGACATCAGAAGATGGTCCTGCAGAATCAGAACATGATCTGGAAAGCATCAGAAGATGGCAGTCAGAAGCAAAGCTCTGAAGCTCTGATGGTATCACGCTCAAAGCACTTCAAAATCTGAAGACAGAAGTTGCATCTGCACCAAAGCTGAAGACTCTGATATTCAAACGTTCATTCTACATATTCTGAGTCCAAAAGAAAGTACAAGTACAAAAGGCTATAACATCAAATCTCTGACTGACAAAAGGAACATTAGAAGCTACAAAAGGCAAAGTCTGTAAAAGCAGTGAAAGCATGGCTCGAGGTAGTTGACAAAAGTGTGAAACATTAAATGCAGCAGTGTACTATTCACGCAAAGCATTAAATGCTCCCAACGGTCACATTTCCTCCAGCGCCTATAAATAGAGGTTCTGATTCAGAAGCAGTAACAACACTCTTGCGCAAACATACCAAAACATTGTCAAACTGAAATCAAGAAAAACAAAGAAGAACTTCATCTTCAACCTCACAACTTTGTAATATTTTAGTGAGTGTTACGAACTAGAACTTAAGAGAAATATCAGTTGGTGATTACAGCTTTCTTAGAAGCGAATTAAACTCTTGTAATATTTATTTTACATTGATTGTAAAAGGATTTCCTAGAGTGATCAAGTTGTGATCTGTAGACTCTAGAAGACTTAGAGGGTATCTAAGTGGAGAACTGAAAATTCTGGTATGACAGACTCGGATGTCAATCCCGATGTCAAGACATCTGATCTATTATAATGTAGCACAAGCATAATAGAAGGATCCCCCATTATTTGATTACTCTTAGAAAAGAGTCAATGAGACCTGGGATAACACACGTTCAGTAGACATAACCAGATTATAATTTTTACATGGTTGTGTTTAGGATCAGCTAACACTTCTGAACCTAATGTTATAAACAAAGTCATAATATTCATAATTGATCAAACAATGCAGAAGATAAATAACACAGTTAATTGTTAACCCAGTTCGGTCTAACTACCTACTCTGGGGGCTACCAAGCCAGGAAGAAGATTCCACTATCAGTAGTACTATTTTATATAAACAACCTCTGGTTCACAGATAAACAACCTCTGGTTTACCTAGTCACTACCCAATGCAACCTTTATCTTAGAATTCCATCCAAGACAAGAGAACCTCTGCTCACTCCCTAGTGATACCTAACTGTTACAACCCTGCAACAGCTATTTACACAATTAACAATGAACACATACTTGATCTTGCTTTACAGCTTCAATCAAGTTTACAATACTCAAATCTTACCTACAGGTTTCGAGTGAGGACAATCACTTCTCTAACCTACAAGTTTCGAGAAGGACATGGCAGCCATCCCACAACCTGGGTGGTCTAACTATAGAAACCCTAATGACTACATCGTTTTAAAACCAGGTTTTCTATTTTCTAAACTAGGTTACAAAGTTTCCTATTTATAACCTGATCCCAATTGGATTTGGGCTTACAAATCGCAGCACTCTTGCTGTTACAAATATGCAGAAAATATTCTTCTACAGATAAGGTCTCTCAATCATGAGTTTCCTAATTTATCTCTTAAATTAGAAACTGCTGAATCTTCAATCTTCTGATCTGACTCTTCCTGAATCTTCAATCTTCTGAGATGATTCTTCAATTATTCTTTTGACCTTTAAATATGCGCCACATAAGATTACATAACATTCACATAGAATATTCTGTATCTGTCAAATACAAATTGAATCTTTCCTCCAGTTCTGCAGGCGCGATGTCATGAGTTGATGTCATGACATTCCATCTAAGAACTTGCTTCTACTTGTTTTGTTCATTTTAAACTTGCAAGATTCACATTTTGACCATTTGCTGCTATTATATGTTTTAGCCAAACATTAGATAATAATACAGAACAGACAGAGCATCAACAATCTCCCCCTTTGTCTTATTTTGGCTAAAACTATTCTTGTAACAGTCAGCAGCAACTTCAACTTACTGGACATCAAGGACTTGGTCATGTTTGCTTTCAGTAGCAAAATCAGCATCTGTATCTCTCCCCCTTTTTAGCCATAATATGACAAAGACCGATAATATGTCATATATTGCAATTGGATATAACGATTGATCCTGGGAGATACTTGTTGTCTGTGTCAAGAAAGAAAAGAAAGATTTTCAAGATTTTCTCAATGATATTCAATTCACTGAGAGACACACAATACTACTTTAATTGGTATGTAAGAGTTAGTAATCTTGAAATGTAATCACCCATTTTTTACTATTATTCATCTCAACAACTCAAGTTGCCTTCTCAAAGATTTTAACTTCGTCTTCTTGACTATGGCATCAAAGTCATAGTTGAAGGTTATGAAAACACTTAGAAAGGGGGAGCTGAATAAGTGGTTACTTTTTCTTTGAAATAATATAAAAGTTGACACAGTATTTTTATCCTGGTTCGTTATAACTCAACTACTTCAATCCACCCGCCAAGGTGATTTCGCTCAAGGACTTAATCCACTATAATCAACATTGATTACAACTGCACGAGCCAAATGCTGGTGACTAACCAACTCGCACAAACCATCAGCTTGTGACTAACAACCTTGCACAAACCAACTGCTTGTGACTAACACTAGATAATAAACCGTTCAGGGATCTCTACGAGATATAACGTTTATTGATCTAGAAACCTCTAAGACTAACTAGTCCTAGACCTTTAGAGACCTCTGACCCAACTTGTCTCTCAAGCAACTGTTACAAGTTTACAATAGTGTTTGAGATTTGCTTCTAAAAGGGTTTAATCACAACTGTGATATTTCAGTAAGTGTTTAGTAAAAAAAATGTGAACTCAGAAAATGACTATTCTTCAGCGCAAGAGTTCTTTGTTTGAATATGAGAAGGTGTTCTTGCTTTGTGTTTCAGCTCTCTTATGTTGCGTTATTGTATTTTTGTTGTAGTTATTGTTTTTTTGTCTGTTTAAGTGATCTTCTATTTATAACTTTCAGAAGATATCGTCCGATGCTGGATAATAGGCTACCTTAGCCTTTCATGTTTGTGTGTTATCTTGGATAAACTTCTTTCCATGCTTCTTGAGACTTGTAACTAAATCTGCATTTAGCCGTTAACAATCATTATGTCTCCAACGGTAATCTGTCTTCTGTCAGAGTATTTTATCTTTGTATTTCTTCAAGAAAACTTCTCTTCAGACTTGTAGAGATAATGTCTATTAGAGTTATGCTTCAGCGGTTTGGTGCTTAACGAAGCTTCTTCATTAGAACTTTTTTATCGTGATTGTCTTTCAGCATTTGTATATTTTCCAAGTTCTGATGGTACAAATTTTGTTTGATCTTCAGCATGCGATTAGAACTTCTTTTGAAATACACAATTAGAGTATCAAATTCACTTATACAAAATTTACTTCAATTGTTATCATCAAAACACTAAGATAAGATTAGAACCAAACTATGTTCTAACAATCTCCCCCTTTTTTATGATGACAAAATATTTACGTTCTGATCAGAAATTTTGTGTATAAAAGAAACAATCTCCCCTGAGATGTATAATTCCCCCTGAAATAAATACTTAGAGAGAAATGTAAAAGATAACTTCCCTGAGTAATGTTCTCTTCAGCTTATTTCTTCTGAAGATTGATGGATATGGATTTTTATAAGCGTATCTTTTAGAAGTTCTAGAGTATCTTTCTTTCAGATATCGTACAGAGCGCTTCGTTTAGAAGATCTTTCTTTCAGAATCAGTTCTTGTACTTCTTCAGAAGTTCTTTCTTTCAGAATTTATTTTACCTGCAGACTTTGAGAAAGAAACTTTTTTGTACTTTGTACTTGTTAGAAATGTTTGAGTTATGTTTTCAATCAGAATCAGAATTTCACTTTTTCACTGTTTGAGTTATGTTTGAGTTATCTTTCTTTCAGAATCAGTTCTTGTACTTCTTCAGCAACAGTTATGTTTTCAATCAGATCAAAATTTCACTTTTTCATCTTCTCCCCCTTTTTGTCATAATCAAAAAATGCAAAAAAAAAAATGGATGAGACAAAAAAAATTCATTGATTGAAAAATAGAAAAACATGCAATAGAAATAAACTAATAGAAACATGAAGGGCCTTGTGAAAAAAAATCTGATCATCTGGCAGGTATTGCCGCTTCTTCAGATTTTTTACAGAGATGACTTTTCCAGATGTAGATTCTAGAATAACAAATTGTTGAGCCTCACTCAAGTACTTAATCAGATTGTTTTCTGTTAACACTGCTGAGATGAGTCTTCCAAACAGGATCCAGTAATATTTGACCTTCTGATCATCTCTTGTCTCTTTGACACTGTCCTTCAGATGTTTGAACAGAATATGAGGAAGGTGAACTTTCTTCTTTTGGGAGATGAAGTACAATAGAACTTGTTGATCAGTGTTGATGTACTCAGAAGCTGGAGTGACTTTCTTGTGATTGATGGTTTCCTGAATGATCTTAGCCCGGAATTTAATATTTTTCTTCAAATCTTGAAGTTTGATAGAAGATTCTCCATCAACAGAAATTTATTTTGTTATAAAGGATCGGTTCGGACATATTTCAACCATGCATGTGCATTTTATCCCGTTTCCATCATGCCATATGAGTTTTTCAATTGAGTCTTCAGTAATGACAATCTTCTTACCCATTACGTAAGAAGAAACTTCATTTTCAGCAACAGTAGCATGTATCCAGAATTCTTTTACAAGTTTCGTATAGACTGGACCATGAAGAAGATCGAAGAACCTATACCATCCTTGAGCTTCAACATCAGCAGTTAGATCACACCCATTTTATTTCTAGCTTTGAAAGTCCAGTTGTGCTTCACAGAGAACTTCCAGATTCTCAGTGTTTGCATTGAGGGTTCTGATAGGTTTCACGTAGTCTTGATATGTTTCGAAGGTACCATTAGCAAGAGTGAATGAGGATGAAGAATATTCCATTGTTCACAAGGTTTTTTTTACATGAGGGAAAATGTAAATAAGAGAAGGTTTATTTTTTAGAAGATAGAAGAATTTGCAAAAGAAATATGGATATATAAAAAAAGCATGCATTTAAAAAGAAAAGAAACAATTAACCAAGGAAATAATTATTACTTAGCATTAATTGCATTAATTGATTCCGACAATTTAGGGAGGTATGTTGATTTGAAGAGATTGGAACAGTTACCTAGGGATTTCATCTCAATAGCTTAGCCGCATGCGACCTTTCAGAAAATTTTGAACACGTGTTCGGATTCTTAGGTTGACGCGAGCTAGTAGTTTTATTTATTGAACTTCTGATTCATTTTAGAAAGTAAACTTCTGATCCGAGTAGGTCAAATATTTCTAGATGATTTTTGTTTTTAACTTCTGAGAAGTTATAAATCAAGTAGTTCAATTTTAGGCAACCAAATATTCTGAATTCACATTAGATATTGAACATAACTTCATTCTGGACACAATTCCTTACTAATGCTCTTTAGAATGAATTTGAATCTATCTTCAGAAAGAAGTTTTGTGAAAATATCAGCCCACTGATGGTCTGTATCAATGAAGTTTAAGCTTAATATCCCTTTCTGAACATTGTCCCTAATGAAGTGATACTTAATTTCTATGTGTTTTTCTTTGGAATGTAGAATAGTATTTTTGGAAAGACATATAGCAGAAGTGTTATCACATAAAATTGGAATCTTACGCTCATAGATGTGATAATATTCTAACTAACTTTTCATCCAAAGCATCTGAGTGCTATAGCCTGCAGCAGCTACGTACTCTGCTTCTGTAGTTGATAGTGCAATTGTGGTTTGCTTTTTCCTATACCAAGAGATCACATTGTTTCCTAGAAACTGACATCTTCCAGATGTACTTTTACGTTCTTTTCTGTCTCCAGCAAAATCAGCATCACAATAACCAACTAAATTGAAATCTTTGGATTTTCTGTAACACAATCCAATGTTAATAGTACCTTTCAGATGCCTCAGAATTTGCTTGACAGTGGTCAAGTGAGACTCTCTAGGATCTGATTGGAATCTTGCACACAAGCATACACTAAACAGAATATCAGGTCTAGATGCAGTAAGATAAAGTAATGAACCAATAATACCTCTATAGATTTTCTGATCTACTTTCTTACTTACCTCATCTTTACCCAAAATACAAGTAGGGTACATTGGGGCTTTTGCTTCTTTACTTTCAAATAATTGAAATTTCTTCAGAAGTTCCTTGATATACTTAGTTTGGTGTATGTAAGTTCCTTCAAAAGTTTGATTTATTTGAATTCCCATAAAGAATTTAAGTTCTCCCATCATGCTCATTTCAAATTCTGCTTGCATAGACTCAGCAAATTCTTTTCCAAGAGAGATATTATAAGTTCCAAAAATAATGTCATCCACATATATTTGACAAATTAAAATATCATTTTTAAATGTTTTACAAAATAGAGTTGTGTCAACCTTTCCTCTGGTAAAATCTTTATCTAAAAGGAATGAACTTAATCGTTCGTACCAAGCTCGAGGAGCTTGTTTTAGTCCATATAAATATTTTTTAAGTTTAAAAAACATGTTCTAGATATTTTGAGTCTTCAAAGCCAGGGGTTTGATGAACATACACTTCTTCTTCAATGTAGCCATTTAAAAATGCACCTTTAACATCCATTTGATATAAAGTGATGTTATATTGAGCAGCATAAGCAATTAATAGTCTAATAGATTCTAACTTGGCGACTGAGGAAAAGGTTTCATTATAGTCAATACCATCCTATTGACTATATCCTTGTTCAACCAGTCGTGCTTTGTTTCTGACGACTTCACCTTGCTCATTTAGTTTGTTTCTCAACACCCACTTTGTTCCAATGATATTGAATCCTTCAGGCCTTGGAACTAGATCCCATACATCATTTCTTGTAAATTGATTTAGTTCTTCTTGCATAGGGATAATCCAATTTGTATCTTGAAGATCTTCATCAATTGAAGTTGGTTCAATCATAGAGACTAATCCAAATAGAGAGTTTTCATTGTTCTTGAGAAATGATCTTGTTCTGATGGGGTCATCTTTTTTTCCAAGTATGACGTCTTCTGGATGATGAGTTGTGATTCTCGGAAATTTTATGAGAGAGTTTTCTACATAATTTATCAAGTTCTCCATAGTTGTGATTGGAGGAACTTCTGATGCATTTTCAGCTTCTAAATCTTCAGAGTTTGAGACCTGTACTTCCATATCTGCATAATTTTCAAATTGCTTTGGCTTTTGATGGCCAAACTTATCATCAAATCTGATATTGATTGATTCTTCAACAATCAAGGTTTCTATATTATATACTCTATTGCCTTTTAAGCGTTCAGAGTATCCTAGCAGAAAACACTTTTTTGCTTTAGAATCAAACTTGTTCAGATATTCTTTAGTATTTAGAATATAGAAAGTACATCCAAATGTTTGAAAATATGATATGTTTGGTTTTCTATTCTTCCACAGTTTAGAGGGAGTCTTTTCAAGAATAGGTCTTATGAAAATTCTATTTTGAATATAACATGTTGTGTTTACTGCTTCATCCCAGAAATGTTTAGCCATATTAGTTTCATTAATCATAGTCTTATCCATTTCATGTGATGTTCTGTTCTTATGTTCTACAACTCCATTTTGTTGAGGAGTTCTAGGACAGGAGAAATTATGAGAGAATCCATTATCTATAAAGAACTTCTCAAAGAGATGGTTCTCAAAATCTCCTCCATGATCACTTCTAACCTTTATGATTTTAAGCTCTTTTTCATTTCGAACTTGGTTATATAAGTCAAAGAACACAGTATGTGACTCCTCTTTGGGTTTTAAGAATTTTATCCGTGTCCATCTGTTGTAGTCATCAACAATAACCAATCCATACTTCTTGCCTCTGATTGATGCAGTTTTAATTGGACCAAATAAATCAATATACAGAAGTTCTAATGGTCTAGAGGAAGAAACAACATTTTTAGATTTAAAAGAGGTTTTTGAAAACTTTCTCTTCTGACATGCTTCACAATGAGCATCTGAGTTGAACTTCAGATTTGGGAGACCTCTTACCAAATTGAGTTTGTTGAGTTGAGATAATCTCCTCAAGCTAACATGTCCTAATCTTTTGTGCCAAACCCATTGCTCATCATTAACAGACAGAAGACAAGTTACTTTTTGAGTTTTAAGTTCAAAAAGGTCAATTTTATAAATGTTGTTCCTTCTCTTACCAGTAAAAAGGATTGATCCGTCTTTCTGACTAACAGCTTTATAAGTCTCTTGATTAAAGATTATGTCATATCCGTTGTCACTTAATTGACTTATAGACAACAAGTTATGAGTTAATCTGTCTACTAGTAAAACATTAGTTATGGAGGGAGAGGTACCGTTATCGATAGTTCCTGAATCAATAATCTTTCCTTTTTGGTTCCCTCTAAATCTAACGATCCCGCCAGATTTAAGTTCCAAGCTTTGGAACATAGACTTTCTTCCCGTCATGCGACGCGAGCATCTAGAGTCCAGGTTATAACAACCCGATTTTTATTAATTTTTATTAATTATAGGGTTAAATAAGTTTTTAGTCCCTATAAATATTGTAGTTTTCATTTTTAGTCCCTCCCTGCCTTTAGGCAACGGTTTTTACAAAAAAACCGTTGCCAAAACCAGCTAAAATCGTTGCCTAAAGGCAGGGAGGGACTAAAAATGAAACTGCAATATTTATAGGGACCAAAAACTTATTTAACCCTTAATTATATTAGTAATTATTTTATTTGGTGTTTTAATATTTACTTATTTATTTAGTTATTATGTGATATAATAATTATTTAAGTATTTAATTATGTGAGTGTTTGTGTTGTTTGACTTAATTTAGTTATTAGAGAGATATAACTAAATGGGGCTAAGTGATAGAAACATAATGGATGGATTGGTGGGTTAAGCCCAATTGACATAAGAGAGATAGTAAGAGTAGAAAGTTAAGGTTTTAGAGTTGGAGTCTCATAACTCATTTTGGAGGAGAAAGAAGAGAGAAGAGAAAGAAAGGAGGAGCACTTGAGAGAAAAAGAAAAATTATGGAGGAAGCCTCAATTTTCGCAGTAAGTTTCAGCATAGAGTCACCTTGGTAAAACGGGCGTATCTCTCAATCCAACCGTTGGATCGTTGCGGTACTTGGACACAACGTTCCTGACTCATAGAGGTAAGTTCTGACCGGAGCGATTTTTATTTTGAGTTCTTTAATTTCATATGATAAGTTGATTCTCGAACTGGTTTTTAGGTGTGTCTCCAAATAATGTTAGAAATGATTTCTTTTGGAGAAAAGCTTAGAGCTATGGTGAAAGAGTCCAAATTTACCAAGGTAAGGGGGAGAATCCTTATCATTATGGATTAGTATGATTGTGTCAATGGGTAGAGTCACATGATTTAGGGATTTTGTTCTTCAAATTCTAGGTTTTGACATGTTTAGGTGAAACCCCTAAATTTCTATGATTTGTGATTATTTGGTTTTGATGATAATCTTTGATATGTGATAATTAATTGTGTTTGAAATTAATATAGTGTGATATTAATTGGTTGATTAAATTAATAGTTGAATTAATTGCAATGAGTCTATTTGATTGGAATATACTTGGACTCAGATAACTTATTCGGTTTATGGGTAAATTACGGTATTTTGAGAATTTGTCCGTAATTGTGTTTTTGGCTCAATTATTTATGTTGAGAATAATATATTGCTATGATAATGATGTTGTTTTGATAATGTGTATATTCATATATATGTGGTAAATGTGAATTGACATGAGATAGTATGGATACTAGTGTTAATTGGATTTTGTGAATCGTAATTGATTAATTGGCCTTTTATATGTGAATGATATGTATGTGTTGTGAATGTTGTGTACAATTGGTGGATAATTCATCGAATTGAATTATTGTGATATGCGGAATGTTAAGATGGTAGAGATGATCTTAATTGCATAATTGGTTGGTAATTGTACATTCATTCAAGGTATAGTCGGCTTTATTGTGGAGGCGGTGAAACTGTGGGTTCACATGGTATTAGACGGTGATCCTTGAATGGAAATAGACATAGATTACGTTGATCCTTAATTGGAAACATGCATAGTGGCTTTGATCTTGTTTGGATCGGAAGCGGCTTGGATTCTAGAGTGAATTCGGAAAGCGGTAAACTATATGTGTACATTTGGCGGCTTCGATATCTTGTCCGGATCTGAAGCATGGCTAGATTCTATATGAATCGGAACCGGTGGAACTTTGGGTCCATATTAGGTACCACATGCATTAAGTTACATGTTTTGCATTGAGTCACATTGAGGTTATGTGATGTTTGAATATATGCATTTATGTGATTGTTATGTGTACATGAGATGTGATAATTGGATTTGGTGATGTTAAGACACATGACTTCGTAAAATATATGATTATGTGATAATTATAGTTATGTGTATTATTTGGGAATATAGTATTGGAATTTAATATTATACTCTTTGAGTTTTGATGTATGCTTGTAACATGTGAAATAAATGTAGGTTAGTATTATTTACATGGTTATATAAGTGTGATGAATTCTTATAACTGTTGATCGAATCATTGTATCTTATTATACTTTCTTCATAATGATTCGTATTCTCACCCTTCTGTTTGAATGTTACCCTTTGTTGGTAACGTGCAGATTCAGACGCTTAGTAGCTCATGCGAGGTTAGCCGGAGAGCTTCCGAGTTTTATTGGGAGTTTAGGTAGTGAGTCAATGTTCTGGTCATGTAACACTGGGTAGGGATTAGTAGTATCGAACTCATGTTTTGTTTTGGATATGTATTATAATATTATCTTGTCAACATGTATGTTTGTTATTTGTTGTTGAGAGGCCTTAGTGCCGAATATCTTGGATATGACGTTATATTATCTTGTGGATTATTATTGAGATATGATTATGGTATGAGACATGATCATTCATGAAATACATGAGTATTTATTATTTCCACTGTGAATGCGTATTCTTGATGAATTATGACATGTGAAAGGTGTTACCTTGATGACCAGATGTAATTGTATATTTGATGATGAATGATGTTGGTTTTTGAAAGATTTTAGTTTTTGGAAACGTTGATGTGACGCCCTTTGTTTATATGCATACTTATTTACTCTGATAGTAGGTTAAATATTTGGGGTATTAGAAAGGGGTGTTACATTAGTGGTATCAGAGCAGGTCGGTTCGTCCGTCCAAGTTGTCGAGTCAGTTGAGTTGTGTGACAGTAGAATGTTGTTGGTGTTTTATTCCATAGTACGCGACATGTGTGTGGAACACTGTTGGTACTTGTTTGTTTTGTTGTAGGGTTAGTTTGAGCAAAGTGGGGGAGAAGCTGTGCTTCTCGGATATGTTTCAGTTATAAGTTGTTGGTGCAATATACTGCTTAAGGAGATAGAGCAAGCAATTTAGAAGTTTGTTGGTTTCCGAATTCGAAGTTAACATGGATTCAAGATTTTGGCTGTTTAACAAGTCAGAACGTCTTGGAATAAGGATAATTGTTATAAGATGGAATTTAGGAAGTTTCTATATTCAGCATTGTTGGTGGATTGTGAAGTTATCAGTTTGAGTAACCGTTGCGTAGGATGTTGACGTAAGAACAATGATTAAGCGACAGATTGCGGTATACCTTGTCAAGGAATCCGTGGCAAGAGATTGGAAAATTTGTCGAAGTTGTTGGAACGCTCAAGTCAGAGTTAGAAATGCGAAGAGACGAGTATGATTCCAAGAATAAAAAGCATTGATGATAGTGTAAAGGAATTCTGTTATGATGTTATGACAAGGTGTGTGTCGGCACGTCCGAATAATTTTGGGAGCTATTGAAGTAGGGTACTTTTGGTAATGTAAGGAACACTATTATAGTTTAGTAACGATGGTGTATACTCCATTATGGCTTTCGGCTATCTATTGACAAATTGAGGAACTAATCACCCTTAATCTCTTGTTGATAGTAGACGGGATCGTATTAGATGTGATAGACTTATCTTGCCAGCTCGATAATATTGGAAGTAAATGAGTCTATGCAAAATGGTGCAATGTTGTTTATGTTGTAGGCAACTTTGGATGTTCGTGAGAAAAAAACGATTGAGGAATTGCCGGTAGTTTGCGCATTTGCATAAGTGTTTCCTGAAGATGTAAGTGATTTACCGCCAGAAAGAGAAGTTCAGTTTTTGATTGATTTAGTTCCTGGAACTAGTCTTGTGTCGATGGATCCATATCGGATGTCAGCTTTAGAGTTGAAAGAGTTGAAGAGTCAACTTGAGGATTTGCTTGAGAAGAGGTTTGTTTGTCCGAGTGTGTCGTCGTGGGGTGCACCTGTTCTGTTGGTTAAAGAAGAAGGAAGGTTCTGTGAGGCTTTGTGTTGATGAAAAAAGGGCAAGTGGTAGCTTATGCTTCAAGGTAACATAAGATTTATAAGAGGAATTATCTGACGCAAGATTTAGAGTTGGCCGCCATTGGTTTTGGTTTGAAACTTTGAAGGCACTACTTATTTGGATCGAGATTCGATGTGTATAGTGACTACAAGAGTTTGAAGTATTTGTTTGATCCGAAAGAGTTGAATATGAGACAAAGGAGATGGGAGGAATTCTTGAAGGACTAGGATTTTGGTTTAAATTACCATCAGGGAGAAGCGAACGTTGTAGCCAATGAATTGAGTAGGAAATCATTACATATATTGATGTTGATGATTCAAGAATTGGAATTGTTAGAATAATTTCGAGATTTGAGTTTGGTTTGTAAAGCGACTTCTTCATGTGTTAAGCTTGGTATGTGGAAGCTTACTTGTGGTATTCTTGATGAGATTAGAGAAGGTCAGAAATCAAATTTCAAATTGGTTGACAAGATGACATTGATTGATCGAGGATAAGGTGATAATTTTCGGGTTGATGAGAATGGTGTCATGAGATGTCGTAATTAAGTTTGTATTCTTGATGTTTTAGATTTGAAAAAGAGAATTTTTGGATGAAGGGCGTCGAAGTGGTTGAGTAATTATCCTGGTGATACTGAGATGTATAAAGACTTGAGAAATTTATTTTGGTGGCGAGGTTTGAAGGAGGATATTGCAGAATTTGTGTATTCGTGTTTTACTTGTCAGAAGTCAAAGATTGAACATCAGAACCCGTCTGGTTTGATGCCATTATTATTCGTTCCTGAGTGGAAGTGGGATAGCACTTCTATGGATTTTGTTTCGGGTTTGCTGAGGACATCAAGTAATTGTGAGGCGATATGGGTCATGGTGGATATATTGACGAAATTTGCTCACTTTATTCCGATAAGAATGGATTACCCGATGGAGAGACTTGCAAAGTTGAATATTGAGAAGATTGTGAGTTGGCATGGTATTCCGTAGAGTGTTGTTTTTAATAGAGATCCGAAGTTTACTTCTAGATTTTGGAAAGGTTTGCAAAGTGCATTGATTATTAAGTTGTGTTTGAGTTCTGTTTATCATCCGCGAGCTGATGGTCAAACGGAGAAGACGACTCAGTAGCTTGAGGATCTTTTGAAAGCTTATATTTTGGAAGCTTTGTATGGTCAAAGGTGTGGAACGCCTTTGTGTTGGTGTGAGTCTGGAGGGAGTAAGTGTAGTTTTGGCGATGAGATGGTTGTGTCGATTGTATTTTCGAGGACGAAAATATTCTAAGTGGGGGAGAGTTGTAACAACCCGATTTTTATTAATTTTTATTAATTTTATTAGTAATTATATTATTTGGTGTTTTAATAATTACTTATTTATTTAGTTATTATGTGATATAATAATTATTTAAGTATTTAATTATGTGAGTGTTTGTGTTGTTTGACTTAATTTAGTTATTAGAGAGATATAACTAAATGGGGCTAAGTGATAGAAACATAATGGATGGTTTGGTGGGTTAAGCCCAATTGACATAAGAGAGATAGTAAGGGTAGAAAGTTAGGGTTTTAGAGTTGGAGTCTCATAACTTATATTGGGGGAGAAATAAGAGAGAGGAGAAAGAAAGGAGGAGCACTTGAGAGAAAAAGAAAAATTATGGAGGCAGCCTCAATTTTCGCAGCAAGTTTCAGCATAGAGTCACCTTGGTAAAACGGGCGTATCTCTCAATCCAACAGTTGGATCGTTGCGGTAATTGGACACAATGATCCTAACTCAAAGAGGTAAGTTCTGACCGAAGCAATTTTGATTTTGAGTTTTTTAAGTTCGTATGATAAGCTGATTCCCGAACTGGTTTTTAGGTGTGTCTCCAAATAATGTTAGAAATGATTTCTTTTGGAGAAAAGCTTATAGCTATGGTGAAAGAGTCCAAATTTACCAAGGTAAGGAGGAGAATCCTTATTATTATGGATTAGTATGATTGGGTCAATGGGTAGAGTCACATGATTTAGGGATTTTGTTCTTCAAATTCTAGGTTTTGACATGTTTAGGGTGAAACCCCTAAATTTCTATGATTTGTGATTATTTGGTTTTGATGATAATCTTTGATATGTGTGAAGGATAGAAAAACACTTAGAAAGGGGGGGTTTGAATAAGTGTAGTCTAAAAACTTGAAGGATAAAAACAATTTGCACAGTTATTTTTATCCTGGTTCATTATTAACTAAACTACTCCAGTCCACCCCCACAGAGTGATTTACCTCACCTGAGGATTTAATCCACTAATCGCAACAGATTACAATGGTTTTCCACTTAGCCCACGACTAATTCTTCTAGAGTATCCTGATCACAACCTGATCACTCCAGGAACAAATGCTTAGACACATGCTAAGACTTTCTTAGAGTATCCTGACCACCACGTGATCACTCTAATTACAACTGCTTAGACACAAGCTAAGACTTCCTAGAGTATCCTGATCAACACTTGATCACTCTAGTTACTTACAAATTAATGTAATCAATTCTAAGAGTATTACAAATGCTTCTGAAAAGCTATAATCACAACAGTGATATTTCTCTTAACGTTTAAGCTTAATCTCACTAATATATTACAACAGCAATGTAGTGAGCTTTGATGAAGATGAAGTTTGAGAGCTTTGATTTGAACAGCGTTTCAGCAAGTTAATTATCAGCAGATTCGGTAACCTTGCTTCTCATCAGAACTTCATATTTATAGGCACTTGAGAAGATGACCGTTGGGAGCATTTAATGCTTTGCGTATTCCGTACAGCATTGCATTTAATGTTTCACGCTTTTGTCAACTACCTCGAGCCTTGTTCACGCTGTGTCTACTGACGTTGCCTTTAATAGCTTCCAACGTTCCTTTTGTCAGTCAGCGTAGCCTGCCACCTGTACTTTCTTCTGATCTGATGTTTGTGTATACAGCGTTTGAATATCATCAGAGTCAAACAGCTTGGTGCATAGCATCTTCTTGTCTTCTGACCTTGAAGTGCTTCTGAGCGTGATACCATGAGAACTTCAGTTCTTCTGCTTCTGATCTCAAGTTCTTCTGATGCTTCCATAGACCCATGTTCTGATTCTGCCTTGACCATCTTCTGATGTCTTGCTAGACCATGTTCTGATGATGCATGCTGAACCTTCTGAGACAAAGCTTTTGAGCGCTGATTTGTGCATACTCTTTATATATTTCCTGAACGGGAAATTTCAATGTATTAGAGTACCACATTATCTCACACAAAATTCATATCCTTGTTATCATCAAAACTAAGAATATTGATCAGAACAAATATTGTTCTAACAATCTCCCCCTTTTTGATGATGACAAAAACATATATAAATGATATGAATTTGCAATCAGAATAACAGACGGCTAAAGACAATTTACACAGCCATAGCATAAGCATGTGAATATGTCTCCCCCTGAGATTAACAATCTCCCCCTAAGATGAATAATCTCCCCCTGAAATTAATACTAGAAGAATTTTATAAATAAAAGACTTCCCTGAGTATTTCAGTAGAGACGTTCACAGTGCTCGATCTTCAGAACATTCATGACTTCTGATTCTTGCTTCCATAGGACAGCTTCAGAACTTTGAATTTCTTTAGATCCTCAGAACATTCACAGCTTCTGATTCCTGCTTCCATCGGACAGCTTCAGAACTTGAATTTCTTTGATCTTCAGAACATTCACAGCTTCTGACTTCTGCTTCCATCGAACAGCTGTGGACCTCCGTTTTTTAATCCCGGGCCATACCTCTGTTCTGTAGAGATACGTGAACTGACTCTTTTTTATCGCTTAATGCTTTCGCATTTTTGAAAATTCACAGAGTCGCCACCGACCTTTTATTTTATCCAATTAAGGAAAGGTTTATAAAAGAAACAGAAAAAAGACCTTTAAGAAATTCTGGGTAAGGGGGTAGGTTATACAAAGGGAAGGTGTTAGCACCCTTTGTATCCATGGTTATCCATGGGCTCTTAAGTTTGCTTAGCTCACTTGTTTTTCGATCACTTTTCAATTGCTTTAGAATGCTCATATGTGGTTTCAAATACTTTTGTAAATTGAATTTTGTAATGATCCGTGTGTGGATGTATACAAAATGCTTGTTTATCTTTCGAAAGATGTTTTGAAAAGAACGTTAACTTTGTAATAATCCGTGTTTGGATGTATACAAAGTATTGTCTTTTTTGAAAGTTTTGTTTTGAAAAACAACAGTGTATGAGAATTTTGTTTGTTTTGATTTGAGCAAGCAAACTAGGAGGTCTACCTTGAGTTGTAAGGTCTTTATCCTTATTTCCTTTAAAAATCTATCCTTTCACCGGATATAAACGCAAGGTTCGATTTTGTACTCAAAATAGTAGAATTTTGACTTTGATTTTGAAAAGAATGAGAAGGGATTTACCTTAAGAGGTGCAAGTGTGATTGTGATTGGATTCAGATATTTTATCTTTGAAGTTAGTGATCTAACGGTTCAATTTTATCTTTGACATACACGCAGTTTATATTTGCTGGAAATTAAAACGCGGAAATGTAAAGTGCGGAAAGTAAATCTACGCTATTACATCGATTGTGCGGGAAATGTAAACTAAGCCTATTTACATGACTTTGACATCCTATACATTTATCTAGGAATTTAAATTGCAAGAAAAATAAAAGGCATGTTTTTGGATTTTTTATGATTGATTTTAATTATAATTAATGCATGATTAATTAAATTAAAATGAAGAAAAAAGATGAAAATAGATTTAAACCTAGAAATTAAGTTTAAAATATGTACAAAATATTTGTTAATTAATTTTAAAACAAAACTAATTTTTTGGAATTTTTGGAAATTGATTTGAAATTGATTAAGTTAATTAATACATAATTATGCAAATAATTATACAAATAATTAAAACTTAAAGAGAAAATTATTCAAAATATGTACAAAATTAGTTTATAATATATAAACAATATTTAATATAAAGAACAATTTTTTTTATGATTTTTTTTTTGATTGGTTAGAATAATTAAAAAGCAAATATATAAATATATACTAATTAATTATGCAAAATATTGAAATTTTGAAGAAAAATAAAATATTTTTATTTCAGAAAATAATATATTATTTTAGAAGTCTAAAAATATTTTTTGTATATTTTTTGGATTTTTAAAACTATTTTTAATTAATTTTGTAAAGAAATTAAAATAGAAATAAAATTTAAAAGGATACGATCAGGTGTGGTGGATAAGTGTGGTCTATGGTGTGGTTGCATGATCTGGTGCGTTTGATGGAGTGACTGGATTGATCGTGTGGTCACTGAAACGAGGCACATGGCAAAAGCGTGGACAGCGTAGCACAGGATCCAAAGAATTTGAAAAAGCTGGCGCGCGCGTTCTGACCAACCAGAGCTTGCCACGCTTCATCTTCTTCATTTGAAATTTCTGCAACCGTAGGTAAAGCCTTTACCCACGGTTTTTTCCGTCACTAAAGCTCCTGCAAATTGAAAATCACAAGATATGCAATATAAATAACATATGAGACCATGGATCGATTGTAAATGATCCACTGAACACAACCATGGCCTTATTTTCTTTTGATTTTGCCTTAAAAGAAAAACCCCGTTTCGAGGTCATAAAACCCTAAAATGGCACATGTCTCAATCGTCCATGAAAACCTAATTCCAGCTCCAGAAACGACCAGAGCATCAAACCAAACACAAATATGCAATTACATCTTGTTATACATGCATGTATGATTATATTTTGGTGGGTTTCGATTTGAACAAACCGTGGGTTCTAGGCGTGTGTTCTTGAGGTTTCAATGCTTGCAATTGATCTGGACAGGTTCAGTGAAGTTCAAGGAACGTGTTTGAATACTTAGTTTATGTTAAAACAAGCTGGAATTTAAAATTCGAATTTTAAATTTCCTTCAAAATTTCAACTTGATACAAGTGTGTTTACAAGCATAGAATGGTTCTTAATTCGTGTTTTTTGTTACTGAAGCTCTATAGCTCTTATATAGACATTGTAGTGCTTAAAAACTAAGCTAAAAGCATTAAGTGCTTTTGTTGAATTCTTGACTTTTTCAACACTTATGGCTTTGCATTCAAGCTACCATGGCTTGACTTTCAACTCTCCTTCTGCTGTACTTTGGCTTGGGGCAGAGTTTAATTGATTCCCTTGATGAGTCATGCTTAGAAATTAAGCCATCCATTATCCTTCCATTTTTACTTTTTATTTAATCTTAAAATAAGATAAAATCAAGCAAAAAATGAATAAAAATGGTGGGAGGCCCAGCATATCATGGAAATGATGTTTGAACCATGAAAACTTGGCCCCATTTGGAAAAAATACATTTTTGAGCAATGTTGATTTCATGCATTTTCCCAAAATTTAGCCAACTTCAAAAAGGTGTAAATCCCTCAATTTTTGTCATATGAAGGATATCTTTCACTTTTTGGAAACCTCAAAGAGTCCTCTAACCAATGCCTTTGGTCTCATGTCAAAATGATTTTTGATGCTCCTTGTGTGTCCTTTTGAAAAAAGTGTCTTTTTGTTGACTTTGAAAATGACCTGTAATGTCTTTGATCATATTTTTCAAATGGTGAATCCAATGACCATGGGATAAATGGCATTTGAAAGATAATTGAATTTCCTTCAAAATGAGCTTTGGTTTGAATTTTTTGGATGAAGGATGAGAGAGTTATGATCAGTCAAAGTTGAGTTGACTTTTCAGGCAAAAACCCTAATTTTGAATCTTAGGGTTTTGTTGATTTTTGATCTTTCCTTGATGAATTATGATCATCCAATGATCAAATGATGAATCCTTTGACAAAATATGGACTTTGACAAAAAATTTCATTTTTGACTGTCTGTTGACTTTTTTGGTCAAACGGGTCGTCTGTTGACTATTTGAGCTGCTGACGGTGCGTCTGAGTGAATTGAAGTTTGAAAATTTGTATGATGGTACTTTGAGATATATGGATGTGTATGAAATCCATTTGAGCTCTCAAAAACTTGTTTCTCCTGTAAAAACAAGAAAACCCTAGTCAGGGACTGTTTATGTAGGAGACAGTTAAGCGTACCTGATTTTTGTGCAGTGTTGAGTCTCTGCTAATCGCGTGATATTCAGAAGACTTCTAGAACAAAAATCTTGGAATTTTGAATTGTGAAAGATTGATTTGATTGATGGTACAAAACACTGAGAATTGTACTGCCAGCAGTTTGGCTGTCGACTGACTGTTCAGGTATTGACGTAGCAGTTAGAGTGAAAAATCAACAGTCAAAGTTAATTATCTTTTTTGTTGTTTTTTGTTTTATGTGAAAAATGAAAGTTATTTACATGACTTGTTAAAAACACAGACATAATAAATAACTAATATTTACTGTATGCGGGCAAAATTACCGATAATAACCCTGAAAATCATTTAATGCACAGAAAAATGAATATTTGACTGGCAGAAAACACATAAAATATTATCTGAGTAATTAAGCAATATTATGACAAATAGTACAACATTTAATACTGACAGTACAAATATTACATACTATATTGAACAGTACGACGAATAAACGGTACATTTAAGAAATAAGAAATACGGCAAATTTTAAAAATGACGATTGATAACCCATGCTACAAATAGTAACATGTAGATGATTGGGAGCATAAGCATCCTAGGTCCACACTCTTCAGGACTATGCAGGCAGAAGAAAGTCATGATCACCGTAGCAATGGTGATGACTGTAAGAGACAGTGTCTCTATCCACTTTGCCATTCTTGTCAGGGAAGAAGAGAAAATAGATATGAGGTAGGAATTTGAAAGATGAGTTAGAATTTGATGTGAGATTTTATGGAAAAAATGAGGGGTATTTATAGAATGGAAAGAAGATAGAGACGTTGGGGGATGAAGTGATTCCGTACAAAAGGAAATTTGAGTGGAAATAAGATTTGAAAGAAAGTGTATGATAGTGTTGGGAAAAAGAGAGATGTAGAGAATAAAGTTAGGATTTGATTTTTGAAAAAGAGATTTGAAAAGATTTTTGAAAATAATGGAATATAGTACCAAAATTAGTGGGAAACAAAAGATAATAATAATCTACTTGTTACCAGTACAGTCTGAGTTTCCTGATTCTGCGCCTGCAAAAAGATTTAACTCTGTACCAATTGTGTCAGTACTATTTATCTGTAAATAAATAAATAGCATGTGTGAAGTAATAAACAGCATTTGGCGTTTGCGTAAGAATAAATTCAACTGCAAGCCAAATTACTGTATAAGAAAAATTCTGAAAACTAAGTGTTTCATATATCAGGATTTTTGATGAAATAAAAATCCATGATTATATGAAACTTTTAATTTTCAGATTGGAGTTTTTCTTGAAAAAAGATGCGGGCAAATTTTGGGGTATAACAACAGCTTCAGAACTTGAATTTCTTTAGATCTTCAGAACATCCACAGCTTCTGACTCTTGCTTCCATTGGGACAGCTTCAGAGCTTGAATTTCTTCTTACATCACTTCATGCTAGATTGTATCAGAACATTGTTGAATGTACCAGAGCATCATCAGAGCATCTCTACATCCTGAAATGTTACAGAACAAGACTAAACGACAAAAGTCAGCATGAATGAGTCAGAACATAGAATATGTTTCAGAACACATAATATGTATCAGAGCCATATAGAATGTATCAGAACAACTAGACATAATGTTTCAGATCATATTCTATCATCAGAATATCTGAACATTCTTCCTTCTTGCTTCTGATTCTGATTCTGAAGCTTCATAGCACTCAGCTTGCTTCAAGAATCCAAGAACTTGATTCATCTTGTTGCTTCTTATGTTGATCTTTAAAGAGAATCTTCAATTCCTGCAACAGCACAACTTAAAGCATAGAACTTTGCAAGTTCTGTTAGTAATGTGGGGCCTTTTTACCCGGTAACTGATAATATTAATCAGATCATTTATCATATATTTTCTCCCCCTTTTTGTCATAACATCAAAAAGAATATAAAAGATTCAGATGTAGAAAACGACAAAGGAAAGAAACAGAATTAAACTTTTCATTGATTAAACAAGCTGGATTACAAAAGATGTATGCAGAATAACAGATGCAATCAAACAAAGAAAACTACAAGGACTGAAGACTAAGACCCTAGCTTAGACAAAATCTGCGCCAGAGTGTCATGAACCCCGTCAATGCTCTCAGTTTGCCTTGCCATGAAGGAGCGAAACTCAGCGTTGACTGCTTCTTGCGCGTCCAAACGAGAAGCCAGCATAGCTTGATTCTGATGCAGAGCTTCCAAGGTCTCCATCAGAGCTGAGGGTACACCAGAAGAAGAAGCACCAGAATTTCTGCCAACAGGGACAGCAATCTCAGCAGGACGATCTTCTGGGAGGTCTTCAGCTTCTGTACCTTCCATCTCAACATCTGAGTCTGACTCAGGACCAGCCTCAGCATATTCTGGTTCAGGCAATTCAGAAGCTCCAACTTCCAACGCCTGAAGAATAGCTGCTAAGTTTGTTGGAGGAGTAGGACCAGCAACTTCAGAAGGATAAACCACTTCTGGAAAGACCATGTGAGGAGCACTTTCAGAAGGGTTCATTCTGAACCACTCAAACAACCATTGAAAATCTCTAGTCAGCACAAGATATCTTAGTCTCCATACCACGATGTCTCTGCAGGGATTTTCTTCTACCATCTCATCTGCAGGTATCCTCTCTTCAAGAACTCTTCTGTTCCTGATGAGATGGTGATAGCTGCTTTCACCAACTTCCAAGAGAAGACCACGAGCCCCAGGTGCTTCAGTCATGATCATTCTCTGGACATCCGTAGCCCTAACTAGAAAATCATGGCGAAAGGATTCCCAGAGGTTGCAGGTAGCATACTCATCCAGATGATTAAGGTGAGCAGCACCCAGAATCTCCAACCAGCTATTTACATCTGAGTGTAAAAGCTCTAGAAAAGAATGAGTGGTAGGTGTAGGAGGGTTGACAGAGAATCTGGAGTCAGGAAACACAAACCTGTAGGGGTTAGGTGTTCTGGTGGGAAAAGGGTGTGAGAGAGATGAGGAGATATCTGTGGGATGGGTTGGAGGAAAAAGGATATCAGATGGTGAAGATGGTGGTTCCAAAGAAGTGAAAGAAGAGGAAGAGGTGGTGGAAACCTGTGAAGAGGGAGGTGATTGAGGGATACCATCATGGGGTTGATACACACGTCTAGAGTAGTTTCCAGACATCATAGCTTCAAAGGGATTCACCTTGAGAGGGTCATAGGTGATCCTTACTCTTTTTGGTTTGTTTTCTGGTTCATCAGTTGCCTTTCTCTTTTGTTTACGATCAGTTTCTTGATTTGCAGAACTTGACGAGGGATTCATGATGAAGTTGCAGATAGTGAAAACTGCTAGGGTTTATGATATGAATGCAAAGAGAGAGGGAGAGCGAAAAAGAAACTGAATGAAAGAGAGAGAAATATAAGAGGGAAAAGAAACGTTTGAAGAATTAAAAAAATTAAACTGAAATGATGAATAGCATTTAATGTTACATGACGTGAGGAGAGATAATAATGACAAAAGAAGTGATTAGCACAGTTACCTAAGTAGGCGTCCCCTCAACTTCACGCACGCTTGTCTAGAAATAGTGAACACGTGTTTACCATCTGGATAGCCAGTTACAGCTATTTTACTTTTAAAGAGATTCTGAGTCAACTTAGACAATGAAACGTTAGTAATAACAGAATCACTACTTCTAATTGATCACAATCAGAACTTCTTATAAAAGACTATTCCAATCTCATTTCAGAAGATACTCATACATAAGATCTTCTCATCTTCTCATTCTGGGCATAAATCCATACTGATATTCTTCAGAATAAACTTAAACCTATCTTCAGCAAGGGGTTTTGTAAAGATATCAGCCCATTGATGGTCTGTATCCACAAAGTTTAAAGATATAACACCCTTCTGAACATAGTCCCTTATGAAATGATGTTTAATCTCAATATGTTTAGCTTTTGAATGTAAGATAGGATTCTTAGATAAACATATAGCAGAAGTATTATCACAGAAAATAGGAATGTTACTCTCATATATCTGATAATCTTCTAGCTGACTTCTCATCCAGAGCATTTGTGTGCTACAACCAGCAACAGCAACATATTCTGCTTCTGTTGTTGAGAGGGCAATAGTAGCTTGCTTCTTGCTGTACCATGAGATCAGGTGACTTCCAAGAAATTGACAACTTCCAGAAGTACTCTTCCTTTCTATTCTATCTCCAGCATAGTCAGCATCACAGAATCCTACTAAGTTGTAATCTTTGGATCTTCTGTAAACTAAACCAACATTAGTAGTACCTTTCAGATACCTCAGAATTCTCTTAACCGCAGTTAAATGAGATTCTCTCGGATCTGGTTGGAATCTAGCACACAAACAAACACTAAAGAGAATGTCAGGTCTAGAAGCAGTTAGGTATAGAAGAGATCTGTCGCACGCTCGCGAAAAATGAACAGAGTCGCCACCAATATATTTATCCCATAAGGGAAAGGAATATCAGAAAACCTAACAAAGGAAGGAACAGGGTCTTGCGACCAGAGAATCAAGGTACGGGAGTCGGTTGCGCGAGGGGAAGGTATTAGCACCCCTCACGCCCATCGTACTCGATGGTATCCACCTATGTTTGTTTCTATCTAAAGGGTGTCTATCTATGTCTATGTCTACATGCGAATGAATGCAAAAGAAATACGGGGAAAAGAAGGAATTATTTACAAGTGTGCTCGTTCAAGCCCCGCGACTTGATGCCTACGTATCCTTTTCAGGAATCAGAGCGCCGTAGTTCGGCTAAAGATTTTCTGTTTGTTTTTGTGTTTTTTAGTTGGGCGGCGTTAACGCTCACGCTCTTGCACAAGGGGACAGCCTAGGATGCAATGGAGCGGAGATAACTTGCCCTTAGAAAGGAGAAAAAGAGATTGGTTTGTATCTTTTAAGGGTAATTCCATGATGACGAGAACCCACTACAAGGTCTCGCATCACTTCCTCACTTTTGTTTTAAGTCTGAACATTTATTAGGTTTTTTGAAGTGTTTTTGGTTGGTGTTTTTTATGGGGATTTTAATTTGTGACTTAGATCATACCAAAAAGGAGTTTTGTTTTGCATATTTAGAGAAAGCACATCGAGGCCTACGCCACAATCGTTTCTCTAAATGGCGGTTAAGAAATACACCGAGGCTTCACACCTCAATCATTTCTTTTCCGCTAAGTAAAAGAAGTTCTTTTGTGAATATTTAGAGAATGCACATCGAGGCCTACGCCACAATCGTTTCTCTAGATAACGATTAAGAAATACACCGAGGCTTCACACCTCAATCATTTCTTCTCCGCTAAGTAGGAAAGAACATACATCGAGGCCTACGCCTCAATCATTTCTTTCCTACCATGAAATATAGCAACGGTATGATCTTCATCGGTTTTTATTAAGTATTTTAAAAGTTGAAAAAGAAAAAGAAACTAGCCTAATTGTTATTCTAATTCTAATGAGGAAGAAGATATGGTACTTCACAATATAAGAAAATATTCACAAAAAGAAAGGAAATTAGAGTCTAAACTATTCATGAAAATTAATCACAAGAAAAATGCATTTTTTGATGTTAGGGGCTATTTTTGAATTAACAAAGAAGCTATTTGTTTATGGTTTATCAACCAATCAAAATTCAAGGAAACAACAATTAAAATTTCAATTAAAAGAAAATAATATTCTAAAAACTAATTGGTTAAAAGGTTCTTTTTTTGTTGTTTTTATTTAAGAAAATCAATCAATATGCACAAAGGAAAAAAAAAAAGAAAATCAATTTTAATTTTTCATTAGCAGCAAGGGGGGTGCACAAGTGATTCTAAAATGAACTATCATTGTTCTCAAGCCAAAGCAGGGCCTAAAAAAGGGGGGTGGCGAGAGTAAAGGCGCTAAGGCCCAGTCCAGTACATGCATGGTATGTTGGCAAGTGGGGGAGTGCAATTCAGAAGAGAAATCGAGCCCATACACAACAAGGCCCAGCGCCTTTTTTATCCTTCTCCCTTCCATTTTTAATTCATTTTTATTCAGCTCTATGACTATGCATTTATATCTACCATATGGTCTTATACTTGAAACGTGACAATGGAAATCCATGTGAACAAGTATCAATAGGTCAGCTTCACTTAAGCATAATAAGACAAAACTACTCATGGACCAATCAGAGTGAAGCGCGTGTTAATCTGATGATTGGAATAAGGACAAAAACTAAAAAGCTGAAGGTAAACACCAATAAAGCACCGCCACGCAAGCCTATCTGAGAGAAGCATGCAAAACAGACTCAGACGCCGGAGGTATTTTCCGGCTGTCTTCTCCGGTGAGTCTAACGGCGGCGGCGAGTTGTTGTTTGTAGAAATTAACAAGATCAACACCGTTCCACTCAGTTTCTCGCGTAGATTATGGATCTGGCATTAGTTTTCATTGATTCGTTCTCTAACTTTCTAACCGACAAGGTTTTCGAAACCCTAACGTTTAAGAACTTTAGCAACCTCATGCCTAACGCAGCAACAAGACTCTCACACCATACAGAACTCAGATCAATCACTAACGCATTCATAAACGAAGCCACATCAGAGCACACGGTTCAAGATGAAAATGTAAAGCGTTCTACATACTTCATGGATACGATGCAAACATATCTAGCATAAGTGCAGCGAAACTCACCTGATGCGTAGCTTGATTCAACCTTTCAGAAACGACCTCTATTGCTCCCGATTTTGCCTCAGTTCTCGGCGGTGATGATGAAATGTGTAACACCCCAAATCTACCCGATAAATTATACAGAAAATCAGAGTATAAATTTCAAACAAGTTCATTTGAGGTATCACATATTCGTCATCTCAAAAACATTTACGTAATTCACACTTTCATATAGATACATAGCACATAAACATAAACGAACAATTAAAATTAATTCTCAAAATCACTGTATCAAAATAATTATTTTATCTCGCAGCGGAATTCACAAAACTTCACAATGATTTATTTTAATCATAGCATCTTCACAGAACAAGTTTGAGTCACAACCAAAATAAAACATCACTAAAAATCCATCAAACATAATAATTACTAAAACAATAGTTTATCCCCCCGAGTGCTACGTATCAGAGCAAGACACCAACTCGAATAACAGCAACTAAAGACTTCATAAAATCACTTCAAAACTTCCACCGCTATCTTGAGTACCTGTCCGTTTCCCACGGTAAGGGAAACATCATTCAGAAGGGGTGAGATATCAAACAATATAAACTGGGTGATGATAAACAGTATATTCAGGTTCAAGTTATAATAATTATCGCTTTGCGGTATAATCGTTACCGTCTAGTTTACTTCACCGTTTCAATCAACAACACAAATCACAACATCTCACATAAGATCATATTCAAAGTTCACAACAAGTCACATAAATTCACGCGTCAAAAAAACACATAACATCATAATCACACAAATGAAATGCGACTCTAACAAATGCACATGCATGTGGTACCCAGGGCTTCAGCCCCCATCGCCAATCGCCAGATAATAGAGGCATCAAAACAGGCATAAGCCTTCGTCGCTGTTTGCCAATCCAGGCCGTCGCTAAAACATGCAAATCATGAGACACTGATGAAATGCAACAAATCAAAAACATCACAAAACAACGTCGCGAGGCATACGCCTATATCACAAACACGTCGCCAAACATCGTCACAAAGGCATTCGCCTACATCGCCAAAATATATCAATAGTTATTGATAAAAAATCGTCATCTTAAATCCTGCACTTCGCAATAATTCATAAAAACTCATCGCAACATCGCAATATATCACACGACAAATCAACAACAATAATTCACGCAAACATCGCCATATTTCACAAAACTCACAAAAATACGTCACGTCGCAACATTACCAAAAACACCGCAAGCACAACGGTTATCGAATTATTCCCGAACACTCCTAATATTATTCAACTCGCTATATATTTTTCCGTCTATTATTATATTCCTCTGCTACTTATATAATGTCTCTGTTACGAAATTGGTCACTACACTAATGGGAAACAAAGTGCTACTGTTATTTTCATTAACTCCTTCTATATTATTAATTCACAAAAATTATAATAATATATAATTATAATTCGACAGAGTTTCGAAGGGACTCTAAACAACTCTACAATAATTCATACAACTCTAAAGTGCCCAAAAATATCCTATTGACAGTTCTCATTACATATAAGGGTAACTCTTATGCACCAAATAGGCTAATAGTCTGACTCAAGTAATAATAATACAACTCTAACGGGTCAAATACCTTCAATTATAATCCATAGTTTATCAGGTTTTACTCTAAACAACTCCAAAGCAACTCTGACAACCCTATTGACAACTCTAACGGAATTAGAAATAACTTATTAGTTAAATAATCTAAATATTTATCTCTAACAGAATTGTTCTCTTTTAATAGAAAAACATAACTTCATATTGCAAGAATTATAATTCTATTATCTTTCCAACGTATCAATACCATTAATATAATTCAAAGCACTTGTGATATAGTGTTAAAACCTATCAATTATAACAGTATATATACTTATCTATTAACAAAGCAATATTTATGAATGTGAGATTGCTACAGTGCAAATTAATTTGTTTCATCTACAACACATTATATACATTATATATTTAGGAATGAATCACTCTTTCTCATATAGCTATAAAGGAATGGGCGCTACAATAATATATACGATTATATTATATGCAAGGTATCACATATATTAGGGGTACTACACAAAAAAAAAAACAAATATGAAAGTGAAGCCCCCGTCCCTTACTTACTGTATTAGTCGTCCCACAAAAAAGGGGCTATTTACACTCAAATGGCGCCCGCCCCACACAAAAGTGGGGTCTTCCCACTTGCCTCAAGGGACGTCTGTCCCGTGTCTGTCCCGTGTATATGGCCCCCGTCCCTAAAACTTTTCTTTTCTCTTCCAGACTCAATTTTTTATCATTCTGGCATAAGTATTTAGTCCAAAAACAATTTCCAATCTCAGCAAAATTTATCGTCACAACATCACCAATTAATTCACAACACATAATACATATATTTATCATCATCGATCACAAATCTAATCCAATCATCGCAGAAAACACAACCAATAATATTCACACACAATAATATAGTTTTTCATTCAATTCCAGAAAATTCACATAGCGACATCACAGACACCAAAAATCATACCAACACATAGTTAGATAATATTAATCTTCTAAACCCCACATACGGTCCATCATATCCCCGTTTATAGAGCAAGAACCCCACCCTTACCTTATATTCGGAATCCGCTCTACAATTCCAGTCGAATCCAAGTTTTATGGCTTCACGTAATCCTTCCGTCATTCTCTTCTCGGCAAATGTCTCGTATCTCTTTTCTTCTCCTAATTTCCTCTTCTCCCTGCCGTTCTTCTATTTTTCCTCCAATCTGTTACTGGCTTTTCCAAAACCTAAGTGTATTACCTCACAAATTCCAATTTGGGCCACCACTCAAAACACACGTGCAACACTTATAGCCCAATAATTTTATTTTATTAAAATTCCCTAATTACTCATTACCTCACATTTTACGGTCCAATTTTATTTGCTCTGAAAATTCCTAAAAGAATACACGACACTCTAATAATAATTCTAATACTAAAAATATTAAAAATCTCAATTAGTTATCGATCCGCTATCCCGAACTAATACCGACTAAATCGTCCCAAAATACAAAAATTTCATTAAACACTCCAAACGTCTAAATTAAGCGAATAATCGATTTTTCGGGCATTACAAAATGCGGAAGCTGCAAAGGTGAACACCTTCTGAGATGAGCGCGAGACTTCGTCTATACTTGCGAGGGAGAGGAATCTTGCACTTCTCCGATACGAGTTTTTTAGAGACTTCGTTGCAGTAGTGAAGGCGTGATGATTATTCGGATATTATTATGGTGGTGGAGCTGAAGAGTGATGGTGGATGATGGAGGTAGAAGGAGGTTAGTTACGGTGGCTGCGGTGGCTTGAAGGCAGTTTTTGATGGCAGTTACGGTGGTGGGAGGTAGTTATGGCTGAAGAAGTTTGTTATGGTGGAGAGAGAGACGGTTATGGTGAAGAGAGGTGGTGGAAGGGGTGAGGGAAGAGAGAGAACCGAGGAGAGAATGGGGAGAGTGTGATTTTGAGAGAAGGTGAAAATGAAGCGTAACGAGTTTGGGGGAGTGAGGTCTATTTTTATATGGAGAGGTGAGTGTGTACAACTTGCATTTGTTTGGAGTGGGGCCTCTCTTATGCTTAATGAACAAGGCTTGGTATTTGCAGCAAGTTTTTTGTTGCCTTTCTTATGTGATACGTGCATGGCAATTTGTGGAAATGTATTACAAGGGTTGGCAGGTCACGTGCTGGAAGAACACTCATGGCATCCCCTTTGTGCCCCAATAGCTTCAACTACAAGTCTCCAAATGATTCAATCTTGGGGCCAACTTAAAGAGTACATGGCATAGAGTGACTTTGGTGTTGGAGACTTCTAGGGATAAGGCTTAAGAGTAGAGTGAAAATGGTCCTAGACTTGTCACGTTCCTCTTTCAAGTAACATGCGCATGCCCTAAGTTTAGCCTGGATCCTTGGCAAAAATGTGATTCGGTTGGAGCAAGACTTTGAGGATCCATATCTTGCCCGATACACATCCATTTGGAGCACTCCGTGGCTTATTTGAAAGAGGGTATGGCAAGGAGGAGTTTGATACCAATGTCTATCCCAATGGGGATTTGTGGAGGGAGAAAATTAGATTTGAATTCAACCCGCCATGTGTTTGATGATATGCATGCGCGTGACCTGGATTTCTGTCTTGGCCTGACGCTTGACTTGGTCAGGGTGAGGGCATGACTTTAAGGGTTTGCCACTCATTCAATACTTGTTCAATTGCCATGATTCTTGTTTTATTGGATAGAGCAAATGGAAAAGATTAGAATGATACCAAGTTTTCTTCCATGACATTTTTGTAGAGCTCTAAAACTGGCCGGAGATTTGGCATGCCATGTGTTTGTTAAAATGTCAGGTCATGACCTGACTTGTGACTTGGATTATGACTTGGTTTAAATGAATTTTCAGAAGTTTCACACCACTTTATCTCTTCATACAAGCTTCAAATGAAAAAGTGTCCAACTACAAAGTTGTTCTCCTCCATGAGAGGAACAACTTTGATGTTGGACATTTCTTCAAAAAATGTCATTTGCCACGTGTAATTCAGTGCTGAAGTGGACTGTCCATCAAGATTTAAAACCTCAAAAAAATTCTAAGTATGAAACTTTCCATTTTTGTCATTTTTCTATTTTTGGCAACCTTTTGACAAACTCCTGATTTTATCCGTTCTTCGACTTTTCTTGATTAATCTTCCACCAAAAGTCAATATTTGAATAATTCTTCTGATTTTGACCCCAAAAGTCAACTGCCCCGATTTTTCCGACTATTGATGAAATTCCCGATTAAATCTCCTCCAAACGATTACAGTCAAACAAACACATCCGCATAGCCAGTATGAGAAGCCCTTTCACACATAGAAGCCATTCCTGATTAAATGTTGACCCGAAAGTCAACTGGTTGACTTTGGTCAAAGAAACCCTGCTTTAACGACCCAGATGATTTGCAAGCTTGCACTCTTCAATCAATGCCCTGATTTGAAGCAGAGAGACACCCCCAATCCAGGAGGACTTCAATGAACATAGAACCATATGATTATACCTCAGTCTTCCTTGTTCTCTGATCAAACTTCTTTGCCACAGAGCTTTTCTTGCTAGCCTTTGAATAACGCCTATGGTATGAATGCATGGGTATGGATTATGCCCTAAGTGATGAATGCAAAGCCTAAGCCAGTTTAGAAGTAAAAGGGTAGGACAAATTTGGGGTATGACAGCTGCCCCTATTTAATCGTCTTATACTCGAAGGTGAGATTGGCGCTAGCCTTTCGAACATTCGAGGTAGAAGAAGATTAAATACCGAAGACCTGAAATTTGTCCTAAGGAGATGGAGTGGTTTTTTATTCCTTTGTTTTGATATCTGCTGGGGAAAGAGAATTTTGTTTCTGTTTTTTCTGATGGAAATATTTGCGGTGAGTAGTGGTTGAACGGTGATAGCTTGTAACGTGGTAACGGTGCCAATACAGGGTTTTCAAAGAGAATGGTTGTATGAAACAATGATCGAAAGAAAAAGACCTCGTGCGATTTTACGACTCAACGTCAGGACTGAAAGGAATGAGATCTCGTGGCGATCTCATGACTCGACATCGAAAGAAGATCTCGTGGCGATCAACTTGTCAACAGAAGAAAAGGGGATAAGATCTCGTGGCGATCTTATGACTCAACATCGAAAGAAAATCTCGTGCGATTTTCCACACTTTGGAAAGGAATAAGATCTCGTAGCGATCTTATGACTCAACGTCGAAAGAAAATCTCGTGCGATTTTCCACACTTTGGAAAGGAATAAGATCTCGTAGCGATCTTATGACTCAACGTCGAAAGAAAATCTCGTGCGATTTTCCACACTTTGGAAAGGAATAAGATCTCGTAGCGATCTTATGACTCAACATCGAAAGAAAATCTCGTGCGATTTTCCACACTTTGGAAAGGAATAAGATCTCGTAGCGATCTTATGACTCAACATCGAATCGACATCGAGGGACGGAAGAAGACATTGTGTCAGACACTCATCAGAGATTGAAGATACCTCGCATCGGCACCGTGGTTGGAAGTGTTTGTAGTATGATAGCAGATATCAGGCAAAGTTTGTACAGGTAACAACTTGAGAGGATGGGTCATTGTTCTGATTCAACATCGGCTCCTATTATCTGGCTTATGCTTTGTATGCATGTTTGAGTTTTTACGGCGTAATGATCCATTGTAATGGATATGCTACGCTTTTGAGGATGCAATGCTGTATGCAATGGATTCTATATGCAAAGAGTGCCAAATAAAGGCCCTTGGTGGAACAGAAGAGTAGGATCATTGGGGTCCGTTGCCTGTGATCTTGAACCATCATCGTGAATTGATATTGGAACCCTACAGTACCAAAGATTATTGGTAACTGTGTTGAGGGTTGGAACATAGCCCCTTGGGGATGAAATGATTTTGCTCGACTTTCCTTACATCCTATGCTGCTTGGGGAATCATGAGTTTTGAGAGGCCGCTCTTCGTCTGCCATATGGAAGAGGGATATGGACCTTTTCATGTGCTCCATGCTTACCAGTACTGATGAATTATGTTCTGGAACTTTCATGCGGGATGATGATGACCTTTGTGACACATCATGAGCCAAGATGATGGCTAGAGCCTGCAACCTGCACAGAAAACAACGTTTGGATGCAAAGGGTGCCCCTTAGAGCACTTTTATGTTTATGTAACATCATGTTTCGTTTTGATTTTGTGATTATTGTTCCCCATGCTTTCAATGCAATGTTTAATAACGAATTAAATCACACCTCGCATGCGAAAAAAATGAAAGGAAAGAAATAAAGCTTTTGCATCGAAAGATCATTTTATTGATGGAATGCCTGTGAATAGGCTTCTGTACAAGGAAGCAACTCCTAAATGAGGTAGTTGCGAAAAGGAAAATACAAAATGTAAAGAGCAAAATGGCAAAGAGAAATGCTCGGATTTCCATTAAAACTGATATTGCTACAGTTCCCATATCCTTGATCCTCTCAATGCTTTGCTTCAGAAGGGTAGCGGTTGGATTGATCTGTCCGTTCTGTCAAGGGCGTATAATGGTCTTTGTGAAGGATATTCAGACTGCAGCCTCTCGCTTTTGATCCCTAACTTTTGCCTGGACCGCCCTTTCGGGTTTTCAATCCAGCGGGATGCCCCTTTTTGCCTAAGTCGCCCTTTCGGGTTTTCAACTTAGCGGGTTATTCTCTTTTTTTGTTTTATCCCTAATTTTTGCCCAAACCCTTTTGGTTTGCCGGGATGCCCTTATTTTTGCCTAGGTACGTCGACCTAGCGGGTCTTTTATGCGTAGTATTTTTTGACTGAGTCTGAATTGACTGGAAGCGGAACGTCTTCCCCATCCATCTTTGTCAGGATTAAAGCACCACCTGAAAATGCTTTCTTCACAATGTATGGTCCCTCATAGTTGGGAGTCCATTTTCCCCTTGGATCAGTGTGAATTGGCAAGATCTTCCTTACGACTAGGTCACCTGTGTGGAATTCTCGAGGCCGAATCTTCTTGTCATACGCTTTCTTGATCCTCTTTTGGTACAACTGGCCATGGCAGATAGCAGATAAGCGTTTCTCCTCAATTAGATTGAGATGATCAAGCCTCGTTTGAACCCATTCTGTTTCATCGAGTTTGGCGTCCATCAAGACTCTCAACGAAGGAATTTCCACTTCGACAGGTAGTACGGCCTCCATACCGTAGACAAGAGAGAAAGGGGTTGCCCCAGTTGAAGTACGAACCGAAGTCCTATAGCCATGCAAAGCAAATGGCAACATCTCATGCCAATCTTTATACGTTCTAACCATTTTCTGGACAATCTTCTTTATATTCTTGTTAGCAGCTTCGACCGCGCCATTCATCTTTGGCCGATAGGGTGATGAATTGTGATGTTCAATCTTGAACTCTTCACACAACTCAGCCATCATCTTGTTATTAAGATTGGACCCATTATCAGTGATGATCTTGTTCGGAACCCCATATCGGCATACGATCTCTTTCTTGATGAAGCGAGTAACGACCTGCTTGGTTACGTTCTTGTAAGAAGCAGCTTCAACCCATTTGGTGAAGTAGTCGATAGCGACAAGAATAAATCTGTGCCCATTCGAAGCTTGTGGCTCAATTCGTCCAATCATGTCTATGCCCCACATAGCAAAGGGCCAAGGCGATGTTAGAACATTCAAAGGAGTTGGAGGAACATGAATTCTATCAGCATACACTTGACATTTGTGGCACTTCTTCACGTATACATAACAATCACTTTCAATTGTCATCCAGTAATATCCTGCTCGCAAGATCTTTTTGGCCATAGAATGTCCACTGGAATGAGTTCCAAAAGACCCTTCATGAATTTCCCGCATGATCAATTCTGCTTCGTGTCTATCCACGCATCTGAGCAAAACTGAATCATAGTTTCTTTTGTACAGGACGTCTCCTGACAAGAAGAATTTGGATGCTAACCTTCGAAGCGTTCGCTTATCACCAATCGTAGCATCTTCGGGATACTCTTGCTTCTCAACATACCTCTTGATGTCGTAATACCATGGCTTTTCATCATACACATCTTCAGTAGTGAGACAATGAGCAGGGAACACATGGGCAGGTTCCTTGTAACGGAGGATCGTTATGTCTGGCACTTCTTTAGGGGAGCTAACTCTGAACATAGCCGCCAAAGTAGCCAAAGCATCTGCCAATTGATTTTCCTCTCGGGGGATGTGATTGAAAGTGATTTCCTCGAAAGCGGGCAGCAACTCCAAGATATAGTCCTTATAAGGAACTAAATTGGGGTGTCGTGTCTCCCAATCACCTCTCACTTGATGTATAACCAAGGCAGAATCCCCATAAACCTCAAGGATCTTGATTCTCATATCAATGGCTGCTTCGAGACCCATTATGCAAGCTTCGTATTCCGCGACATTGTTCGTGCAATCAAAGCATATTCTGGCTGTGAAAGGAATGTGAGTTTGACGAGGAGAAGTCAAAACTGCCCCAATACCATGGCCCATAGCATTTGATGCACCATCGAACGTGAGAGTCCATCGCTCCCCTGGTTCGGGTCCTTCATTATCATCCAGTTTCATGATATCCTCATCAGGAAAGTCAAACTTCATTGACTGATACTCTTCTAATGGCTGATGAGCAAGATGATCTGCAAGGACACTTCCTTTGATGGCCTTCTGTGTGACGTACTGGATGTCATATTCTGATAAAAGCATTTACCATCGGGCTAGTCTTCCTGTGAGAGCCGGTTTTTCAAAGATGTACTTTATCGGGTCCATTTTGGAGATCAATAGAGTAGTGTGAGTCAACATATACTGCCTCAGTCGTCGAGCAGCCCATACCAAAGCACAGCAAGTTTTCTCGAGTAGTGAGTAGCGGGATTCACAATCGGTAAACTTTTTGCTCAGGTAATAAATGGCGCACTCTTTTCGACCAGACTCGTCATGTTGGCCCAGCACACACCCCATAGATCCTTCAAGCACAGTTAAGTACATAAGGAGCGGCCTCCCAGGAACCGGAGGCATGAGAATTGGTGGCTCTTGGAGGTACTGTTTAACCTTTTCAAAGGCTTCCTGACAATGATCATCCCATCGGATATCTTGGTTCTTGCGCAGCAGTTTAAAGATGGGTTCACAGGTATCAGTGAGATGAGAAATGAACCTGGCTATGTAATTCAATCTCCCGAGGAACCCCCGGACCTCTTTTTCGTTCTTCGGTGCTGGCATATTCTGTATTGCTCTTACTTTGTCAGGGTCGACCTCAATCCCTCGTTGGCTCACAATGAATCCAAGTAATTTTCCAGATCGCACTCCAAAAGTGCACTTGTTTGGATTAAGCCTCAACTTGAATTTACGCAAACGAGCAAACAATTTCCCAAGGTATACCAAATGTTCCTCCTCAGTTTGGGATTTTGCAATCATATCATCGACGTACACCTCAATCTCTTTATGGATCATATCATGGAAAAGGGTCACCATAGCTCGCTGATATGTTGCACCAGCATTCTTAAGACCAAAAGGCATCACCTTATAACAATACGTACCCCACGGAGTGGTAAAAGTAGTCTTGGTCATATCTTCAGGAGCCATTTTTATTTGATTATAGCCAGAAAAACCATCCATGAAGGAGAATACCGAATACTGAGCAGTGTTGTCGACTAGCACATCAATATGAGGCAGAGGGAAATCATCCTTCGGACTTGCCCTATTCAAATCTCGGTAGTCGACACACATGCGTACCTTTCCGTCCTTCTTAGGAACGGGTACTATGTTTGCAATCCAAGGAGGATACTCACACACAGATAAGAAACCAGCCTTCAACTGTTTTTCAACTTCTTCCTTGATTTTCAAAGCCATATCAGGTCGAGTTCTCCGTGGTTTTTGTTTTACCGGCGGACATTCTGGTTTGAGAGGTAGCCTGTGCATAACTATATCCGTGTCTAAACCAGGCATGTCTTCATATGACCAAGCGAAGATATCAACATACTCTCGAAGCAACTCAATCAACCTTCTTTTTACATCACTTTCCAAAGCGGCGCCTATCTTGACTTCTCTCTTTGCTTCTTCTGTACCAAGGTTGATGATTTCTATGGCTTCCTGATGTGGCTGAATAGATTTCTCTTCTTGTCTCAAAAGTCTTGCCAATTCCTCGGGGACTTCACAATCTTCCCCACTATCCTCATCAGCTTGGTCAATTGGATTCTCAAGGATATTAAGACGTGGAACTGTAACATTATCATTTTTGATGGAATTCGAGCCAGATCTGCACGATGGATGATTTATGCCTTAGAATGCAACACATAAAAGAGAAAGAAAAAAGCTTTGCCATTTTTTGAAAAAGTTTTTTTTTTTTTTTTTTTTTTTTTTTTTAAGTAAAAACAAAAATGAAAGAAATGGGACAGTAATTGCATGCGAAGATATGATTTTCATTCAATATTAAACAAATTGAAACAACATGGGGGCCCTTCTTTATACAAGCGGTCAAAATGCTTAGGGCGAAGCATATGACTTATCGAAACAAGAAAATTACATCTCCATAAAAGTGACTCTGGGGACGTCCAAGATAGTCCAATTGTTGAGTTCCTGTCCAGGCGCAGCACGGCAAATGAATTTGGAGAGATCTTCTTCATCATCATCATCCACGGCGAGAACCTGACTTCCAGAACTGGTGCTTGCACTGACGAACACTTGGGAAATGGGGGGAATCACCTTCTTTCCAGGAATTATGCTGAGCTGAGTAGAGGAAGATGGTTGATACCCAAGGCCATACTTGTCTCGTTTCTCATGAACATCAATCAGCTTGCCCCAGGCACTATGGGGAGTACCAGCTTCTAAGAAGGCCTTAGCATCATTCAGAGACGAGAGGGGTGCTCCGAGTTCTTTCTTATTTTCAACCACGGGGAGTTTATCAACCGACACAATCTCTAAGGCCTGAAAAGGTGTCTCTTGTACCTCTCCCTCCACTTCAACATAACGGTATGACGCCAGATTATTGACGATCAAATCCTCTTCACCAGTGATCACAACAATCTTGTCATTCACAACAAATTTCAAGCACTGATGGAGGGTAGATGTCACAGCCCCAGCAGCATGGATCCAAGGACGACCCAAGAGGCAAGTGTATGAAGGACTTATATCCATGACATAGAAGGCAATATAGAACATGTGAGGGCCAATCAAAACAGGCAGATCAATTTCACCTTCTACGGACCTTCTGGAGCCATCAAACGCTCTGACACTCATAGTGCATGGTCTCATCATAATCCCATCCATACTCAGCTTGAACAAAGTAGTCTTGGGCATCACATTAAGAGAAGAACCGGTATCAATCAGAACTCGAGACAACACAGCATCCAGACACTTGACGGAGATATGCAACGCTTTGTTGTGTGCTCTACCCTCAGGTGGAAGCTCATCATCAGAAAAACCCAAACAATTACCAGCAGCAATGTTGGTCACAACCCCTTCAAACTGAGGCACGGTAATGTCTTGAGTTACGTGAGCGGAAGCCAGAACTTTCATCAGAGCATCACGATGAGCTTCAGAATGTACCAAGAGAGACAAGATGGAGATCTTGGCTTGAGTCTGATCAAGTTGGTCAATCACTTTGTAATCACTTTTCTTAATGATTTTCAAGAGTTGCTCGGCATCTTGTGCATTACGTGTCACAGGAGGATCAACAGCAACTTGCTTTCCTTTTGCTTGTGTACTAGCCTCTTTATTGGTCTCTTTAGGAAGCGGAGGAGGGGCAGCAAAGATCCGACCACTACGGGTAATGCCACTAGTGCCAGTAATATTAGTGATGCTCGAATTACCCACTGGAGGACAATCATATTTCTTCCCTCGAATATACACGGCATTATAACTCCAAGGAACAGCCTTAGAATCATTCACAGGAGAGGGAACAATAGACGAGGTTGAAGGAATCGAATGAACATTTGGAACCTGAATAACCAATGGAGTCCTCGGAGCTTGAACGACCAAAGGAGTACTCGGAGCATGAATGACCAAAGAAGTGCCCTGAGTCTTTGATATCTCAGCAGGGTAGTAAGGGATCTCTAAAGTAGCCACATTTTCGACAGGAACGACCCTTTCCACTCTAAGAACACCTTCATCCATTAGTTTCTGGATTTCCTCTCTCAACCTAGTGCATTCCTCAGGATTAGAAGAACATTGCAAACAGTAGTCATGTAGTTCACACAAAACCTTTTGTTGCATAAGATACTCTCTGACAACTGCTAGCGGCATCCTAACCTCATTAACATCATTAACCAGGATCTGATCCTCACATAACTCAATAGCATTGGTCGTACCAGCATGAGGAGGCATGGGATTATTCTGCACATTAGGACCAGTAGGAGCGAACGAGATAAGTTTGTCGTCAAGGAGATCCTGAACCTTCAATTTGAACGCTCTACACTTTTCAATAGTATGGCCTGGGGCCCCTGAATGAAATTCACATCGAGCATTAACATCATAACCGGGAGGGAGAGGACTAGGTGGAGGTCCAAGTTCACGGAGTTGTACCAACTGACCAGCAAGCAACTGAGGGAGAAGCTGAGCATATGACATCGGAACCGGATCGATACGCCTATCTTGGAATCTTGTTCTTTGTGGGCCCCTCTGACCTTGAGGCCTAGGGTTCTGTTGACGATTCTGAGGAGCAGCAGCTTGTTGTTGTGGTACGAAAGGCTGTTGGGGTGCCATCCATGGTTGTGGAAGGGCAGCAGCATATGCCTGAGGGACATATGGACCAGGAACAGCATAAGGCATCGGATAATAAGGAGGCGGAACAGCAGAATATGCAGGAGCTCGGCTTTGGTCAACAGAAGCGGTGCTAGTCTCACCCTCCTTCTTCTTCACAAACCCAGAATACGGCTTCTTACCATTACCACTTGAGTTGCTAGGATTAGTAACTCCTTGAATGGTACCAGCTTTGACACAGTTCTCAACCCTCTCACCAATGATGACCACATCCGAAAAAGAAGGAGAAGTATTACTAACCATGTGCTGAAGATACGGCCCTTTCAGAGTCCCCATAAACAGATCAATCAACTCTCGGTCCAATAAGGGAGGTTGAACTCGAGCAGCAAGTTCACGCCATCTCTGGGCGTATTCTTTAAAGGACTCTTCAGATTTCTGTGACATATTCTGCAGTTGGGCACGGCTAGGAGCCATAGCAGTATTGTAGTGGTATTGTTTCAGGAAGGCATCAACAAGTTCTCCCCAAGTACTGACATTAGACCTCTCGAGTTTCATATACCACTCCAACGGAGCTCCAGTGAGACTATCCTGGAAGAAATGCATAAGCAGAGGTTCGTTCTCAGCATGGGCGGCCATCTTACGACAGTAGGAGCGAATGTGAGTCTCTGGGCAGGTAACTCCCTTGTACTTATCAAAATCTGGCACTTTGAACTTCGGGGGAATAACAATCCCAGGTACCAAGCACATAGCAGCAGTGTCAAAACTCGAAGTTTTAGCAACCTCAACAGCCTTAAGGCGTTCTTCGAGAGCTTGGTACATCTTAGCAGTCTCAGTCAACTCAGCAGTAAGATCATGTTCAAGGTCAATAACCTCATGGTGGTCGTCCACTACTTTCAGTGTCTCATTAATAGGAGTCTCTTTAGTTTTCACCCCTCCGTCAGCAGAATTGGTAGGAGTATCTTTGACCAAACTAGCGACGCTCTTTCTGAGTTCATCCTGTCCTTGAACGACGGCATGGAGAGTCTCCATAAGTTGGGCCATTCTTTCCCCCATAACATCCATATCCCTACGGAGGGCAGCTTGATTCTGTTCAAATTGTTCCATGATTCTCTCGTTACTCCTGGTGCGGTAAGGATGTAAGAAAGTCAGCTTCGTCGTCGGGAAAGAAATCTGTTGCTGAAAAGGACCCCAATTAGTTTCTTGTGCAATAACCTGAAAAATGCAATGTGATAATGTGAATGTATGAGTGCATGTGTGCATATGATGTGTTGTGTCATTTTCAGGGTATCCAGAGTAAGATTGATAGTCAAGAACAAATAACAACGTGACGAGAGAGATATCAAGTGAAAACGGAAAGCAATTCATTTCATTCATAATAGCCCCCTAAGGCGAGTAGGTTCAAACACAAATAACAATGTTTCAATATAAAGAGCAATAGAGACCCCATCCAACAAATCTGGTGGTGATCTATAAACAAATTCAGTTATTAATTCATCTCAATGTAGAACAAAGGCCCTCCTTGTCTGAAATGGGCGTCACTCCACTTCTTTGTTTCGTCAAATAGCTTCTTAGTCGTCTCCCGATCTCTTCCTTTGACAAGGCTTTGGATCACTTCATCTTTTCGGAATAACTGTGTGTCTAGATTCTTGCAGCAATCCCTAAGTTCTTCACACCCTTTGCATTCTGGGATATAGGTCTTCTCAAGTGCATTTGCTTCACTCATCATTTGATCTCTGAGCTTGACATTCTCTTCAGCTAATCGGGCGGCTCGAAGGTGACTTCCTTTCAGTTGGGTCTCAACTGCTATTCTCTGAGTGGTCTCTTCTTCCAGTTTCTTCTTCATGGTCCTCAACTCATACTTGGTTTCTTTCTCCAGTCGGAGCTTGTGGGCTTTCAGGTCTTCTTGATACTCTCGTCTGAGCTTCTCTTTTTCTTCCTTTATAGCCTTTTCTATAACCTTTTGAGGATCTTCAGTAGGAGCGACAACAGCTTTTCCGTCCTTTTCAGTTCTAACCCTCTTCCTGGCTTGAGAAGACTCTCCTTTGAGAGTTTTAAGTTCACGGGCCAGTTCATTCTTTGTCTGTTTAAGGAAATAGCGCTTCAAATCCATATCCCTATCTTTCTCTTTCAGTCTCAAATTGGCGACGCGGACCTGGTCAAAACGTTCTCTTGATACCATAGTTTCTGATATCTTCGGAGGTTGTGCATACAAGAGAGGGACCCTCGGGAATGGTAACAGAAGTGTCTTGACTCTCTCCTTAACCCAATCGGTATAGGGCTCCATAGCAATGGCATTCTTGGCTCCCAGAGTGGATCTCTCACCTATATGAATGTTATTCCAGGCTTTCCTGATTTCCTCAAGCGCTACAGGGTCAGCTCCCCTCTCAAAGTACACGGATTGGTAAATCTCCCTATCCGAAGGCCCACTCTTCATGGTATAACCCAACTGACGAAGAGCTAGAATTGGGTTGTAGTTAATACATCCTTTTGTCCCAATGAGCGGGACGTTACCAAAGTTTCCGCACCTAATAATGACTTCAGATATGCCTGTTCGGAATTGATACCATACGATATCGTTTGCAGTAAGTCCCATGATTCTCTGAGACCATTTCTGAGTGGAGGTAACAAACGGACCACTAGCAGGCAAATGAGATTTGAACCATTTATATAACAGCGGCAAGCAACCTCGAATAGCCCCCCTTTTACCATGTCGAGAGTGAATAGAATAATATGTGTCAGCCAATAGGGTGGGTATTGGATTCTTGTCCATAAAAAGACATATAGCAGCCAAGTCAACGAACTTGTGAATGTTGGGAAACATCACAATTCCATAGATTAGAGCGGCCAAAATAGCATTGAAAGCCTCCCATATTCCTTTGTCGGCAAATTCTTGAGCTTTTTCAACCAGGAAACTCATGTAGAAGCCATGTGTATCACCATTCTTCTTCCAGTTATCATGAACATCCCCCAAGCTCAAATAAAGAGCGTTGGCAATGTAATCCAACCTAGGTTTCTCTGGGACACAAACAAAAGGCACTCTGTGTTGAATCTTGATGTTGAGGAGGCAAGAGTACTCTTCGAGAGTGGGAGCTAGCTGATAATCTGAAAATGTGAAACAACGGATATCTGGGTCGTAGAACTGAAGAAGAGTAGATAAGGCCCATTCGTCGACACGCGAGTACAGAAGAGATAATATGTTGCCATAGTTGTCACTGAACACTGTTTCATTATGACCAGTGACCAATTCACCCAATTGTCCCAATTGAACCATACCCTCGCGATGGAAAGTATAAGTGTGTGTGCGCCTTGTAGCTCCTTGATTGACGGTCACGTTGTTATCCATCCTTGACAGAGATTGATATTTTCTGGATACCCTGAAAAATGACATGCAAATGAGAATTAACTTTTTTCTTTTCTTTCTTTTCTTCTTTTTTTTCCCTTTTTTTTTTGTTTTTTTTTTTGAAATGTAAACATGCCATGATGAAAATGATGCAGATTGGGTCCCCACGACATAGAGGGACCAAGGCAATAATTCTGAGCAAGAAGATATCATAGGATCAAAAGTCCGGCATAGATCAGAGAACCAGAGGAACCATAATCATCAATAGGACCAAATAGTCAACAACAGAACCAAATAGTCACCAACAGAACCAAATAGTCACCAACGGTACCTGTCATGTATATCCCTCCCCACTCACGGGTGTAGTCTAGGTCAAGGTAGGTCAAAATGGCAACCAGCGTTATCAGTCCTCCTGAGGCACCAATGTTGTTGCATCTACATGCCAACAATGATACCCCATTTGGACCTCGACTGGGCGTGGGTCTCATGATCGCACTAGACAAGACCTGACATCTCATCGGCGTCATGACTATCCACTCTATCCTAGGTATCCTATGTGTCACTCTGGCCTGGGTATTGGGCCTTTTACCTCATAGAAACAATCCCACCCAACCTGCAAAACAGAACAGAAGACCCCAAGGAACACAGAATATAATCCATATGCATGATGTGCAAACAGAAATAAACATGATATGCAAGCAGAAAAATAAACATGCAAACATATATACAAGGTATAGACATAAACAAATAAACACCCAGTAAATAAACAAACAAACGCAGGCTAGGATCGACTCGCTAAGGATGGACCAGCAACAGGTCTAGCAACGTCCCCAGCAGAGTCGCCAGCTGTCGCACGCTCGCGAAAAATGAACAGAGTCGCCACCAATATATTTATCCCATAAGGGAAAGGAATATCAGAAAACCTAACAAAGGAAGGAACAGGGTCTTGCGACCAGAGAATCAAGGTACGGGAGTCGGTTGCGCGAGGGGAAGGTATTAGCACCCCTCACGCCCATCGTACTCGATGGTATCCACCTATGTTTGTTTCTATCTAAAGGGTGTCTATCTATGTCTATGTCTACATGCGAATGAATGCAAAAGAAATACGGGGAAAAGAAGGAATTATTTACAAGTGTGCTCGTTCAAGCCCCGCGACTTGATGCCTACGTATCCTTTTCAGGAATCAGAGCGCCGTAGTTCGGCTAAAGATTTTCTGTTTGTTTTTGTGTTTTTTAGTTGGGCGGCGTTAACGCTCACGCTCTTGCACAAGGGGACAGCCTAGGATGCAATGGAGCGGAGATAACTTGCCCTTAGAAAGGAGAAAAAGAGATTGGTTTGTATCTTTTAAGGGTAATTCCATGATGACGAGAACCCACTACAAGGTCTCGCATCACTTCCTCACTTTTGTTTTAAGTCTGAACATTTATTAGGTTTTTTGAAGTGTTTTTGGTTGGTGTTTTTTATGGGGATTTTAATTTGTGACTTAGATCATACCAAAAAGGAGTTTTGTTTTGCATATTTAGAGAAAGCACATCGAGGCCTACGCCACAATCGTTTCTCTAAATGGCGGTTAAGAAATACACCGAGGCTTCACACCTCAATCATTTCTTTTCCGCTAAGTAAAAGAAGTTCTTTTGTGAATATTTAGAGAATGCACATCGAGGCCTACGCCACAATCGTTTCTCTAGATAACGATTAAGAAATACACCGAGGCTTCACACCTCAATCATTTCTTCTCCGCTAAGTAGGAAAGAACATACATCGAGGCCTACGCCTCAATCATTTCTTTCCTACCATGAAATATAGCAACGGTATGATCTTCATCGGTTTTTATTAAGTATTTTAAAAGTTGAAAAAGAAAAAGAAACTAGCCTAATTGTTATTCTAATTCTAATGAGGAAGAAGATATGGTACTTCACAATATAAGAAAATATTCACAAAAAGAAAGGAAATTAGAGTCTAAACTATTCATGAAAATTAATCACAAGAAAAATGCATTTTTTGATGTTAGGGGCTATTTTTGAATTAACAAAGAAGCTATTTGTTTATGGTTTATCAACCAATCAAAATTCAAGGAAACAACAATTAAAATTTCAATTAAAAGAAAATAATATTCTAAAAACTAATTGGTTAAAAGGTTCTTTTTTTGTTGTTTTTATTTAAGAAAATCAATCAATATGCACAAAGGAAAAAAAAAAAGAAAATCAATTTTAATTTTTCATTAGCAGCAAGGGGGGTGCACAAGTGATTCTAAAATGAACTATCATTGTTCTCAAGCCAAAGCAGGGCCTAAAAAAGGGGGGTGGCGAGAGTAAAGGCGCTAAGGCCCAGTCCAGTACATGCATGGTATGTTGGCAAGTGGGGGAGTGCAATTCAGAAGAGAAATCGAGCCCATACACAACAAGGCCCAGCGCCTTTTTTATCCTTCTCCCTTCCATTTTTAATTCATTTTTATTCAGCTCTATGACTATGCATTTATATCTACCATATGGTCTTATACTTGAAACGTGACAATGGAAATCCATGTGAACAAGTATCAATAGGTCAGCTTCACTTAAGCATAATAAGACAAAACTACTCATGGACCAATCAGAGTGAAGCGCGTGTTAATCTGATGATTGGAATAAGGACAAAAACTAAAAAGCTGAAGGTAAACACCAATAAAGCACCGCCACGCAAGCCTATCTGAGAGAAGCATGCAAAACAGACTCAGACGCCGGAGGTATTTTCCGGCTGTCTTCTCCGGTGAGTCTAACGGCGGCGGCGAGTTGTTGTTTGTAGAAATTAACAAGATCAACACCGTTCCACTCAGTTTCTCGCGTAGATTATGGATCTGGCATTAGTTTTCATTGATTCGTTCTCTAACTTTCTAACCGACAAGGTTTTCGAAACCCTAACGTTTAAGAACTTTAGCAACCTCATGCCTAACGCAGCAACAAGACTCTCACACCATACAGAACTCAGATCAATCACTAACGCATTCATAAACGAAGCCACATCAGAGCACACGGTTCAAGATGAAAATGTAAAGCGTTCTACATACTTCATGGATACGATGCAAACATATCTAGCATAAGTGCAGCGAAACTCACCTGATGCGTAGCTTGATTCAACCTTTCAGAAACGACCTCTATTGCTCCCGATTTTGCCTCAGTTCTCGGCGGTGATGATGAAATGCGGAAGCTGCAAAGGTGAACACCTTCTGAGATGAGCGCGAGACTTCGTCTATACTTGCGAGGGAGAGGAATCTTGCACTTCTCCGATACGAGTTTTTTAGAGACTTCGTTGCAGTAGTGAAGGCGTGATGATTATTCGGATATTATTATGGTGGTGGAGCTGAAGAGTGATGGTGGATGATGGAGGTAGAAGGAGGTTAGTTACGGTGGCTGCGGTGGCTTGAAGGCAGTTTTTGATGGCAGTTACGGTGGTGGGAGGTAGTTATGGCTGAAGAAGTTTGTTATGGTGGAGAGAGAGACGGTTATGGTGAAGAGAGGTGGTGGAAGGGGTGAGGGAAGAGAGAGAACCGAGGAGAGAATGGGGAGAGTGTGATTTTGAGAGAAGGTGAAAATGAAGCGTAACGAGTTTGGGGGAGTGAGGTCTATTTTTATATGGAGAGGTGAGTGTGTACAACTTGCATTTGTTTGGAGTGGGGCCTCTCTTATGCTTAATGAACAAGGCTTGGTATTTGCAGCAAGTTTTTTGTTGCCTTTCTTATGTGATACGTGCATGGCAATTTGTGGAAATGTATTACAAGGGTTGGCAGGTCACGTGCTGGAAGAACACTCATGGCATCCCCTTTGTGCCCCAATAGCTTCAACTACAAGTCTCCAAATGATTCAATCTTGGGGCCAACTTAAAGAGTACATGGCATAGAGTGACTTTGGTGTTGGAGACTTCTAGGGATAAGGCTTAAGAGTAGAGTGAAAATGGTCCTAGACTTGTCACGTTCCTCTTTCAAGTAACATGCGCATGCCCTAAGTTTAGCCTGGATCCTTGGCAAAAATGTGATTCGGTTGGAGCAAGACTTTGAGGATCCATATCTTGCCCGATACACATCCATTTGGAGCACTCCGTGGCTTATTTGAAAGAGGGTATGGCAAGGAGGAGTTTGATACCAATGTCTATCCCAATGGGGATTTGTGGAGGGAGAAAATTAGATTTGAATTCAACCCGCCATGTGTTTGATGATATGCATGCGCGTGACCTGGATTTCTGTCTTGGCCTGACGCTTGACTTGGTCAGGGTGAGGGCATGACTTTAAGGGTTTGCCACTCATTCAATACTTGTTCAATTGCCATGATTCTTGTTTTATTGGATAGAGCAAATGGAAAAGATTAGAATGATACCAAGTTTTCTTCCATGACATTTTTGTAGAGCTCTAAAACTGGCCGGAGATTTGGCATGCCATGTGTTTGTTAAAATGTCAGGTCATGACCTGACTTGTGACTTGGATTATGACTTGGTTTAAATGAATTTTCAGAAGTTTCACACCACTTTATCTCTTCATACAAGCTTCAAATGAAAAAGTGTCCAACTACAAAGTTGTTCTCCTCCATGAGAGGAACAACTTTGATGTTGGACATTTCTTCAAAAAATGTCATTTGCCACGTGTAATTCAGTGCTGAAGTGGACTGTCCATCAAGATTTAAAACCTCAAAAAAATTCTAAGTATGAAACTTTCCATTTTTGTCATTTTTCTATTTTTGGCAACCTTTTGACAAACTCCTGATTTTATCCGTTCTTCGACTTTTCTTGATTAATCTTCCACCAAAAGTCAATATTTGAATAATTCTTCTAATTTTGACCCCAAAAGTCAACTGCCCCGATTTTTCCGACTATTGATGAAATTCCCGATTAAATCTCCTCCAGTCGATTACAGTCAAACAAACACATCCGCATAGCCAGTATGAGAAGCCCTTTCACACATAGAAGCCATTCCTGATTAAATGTTGACCCGAAAGTCAACTGGTTGACTTTGGTCAAAGAAACCCTGCTTTAACGACCCAGATGATTTGCAAGCTTGCACTCTTCAATCAATGCCCTGATTTGAAGCAGAGAGACACCCCCAATCCAGGAGGACTTCAATGAACATAGAACCATATGATTATACCTCAGTCTTCCTTGTTCTCTGATCAAACTTCTTTGCCACAGAGCTTTTCTTGCTAGCCTTTGAATAACGCCTATGGTATGAATGCATGGGTATGGATTATGCCCTAAGTGATGAATGCAAAGCCTAAGCCAGTTTAGAAGTAAAAGGGTAGGACAAATTTGGGGTATGACAAGATCCAATCATACCTCTGTACAACTTCTGATCTACCTTCTTACTTACCTCATCCTTACCTAGGACACATGTTGGATGCATAGGAGTTTTGGCTTCTTTACTTTCAGAAAGATTAAACTTCTTCAGAAGTTCTTTCACATACTTCGTTTGATGAACATAGGTTCCATCAGAAGTTTGGTTGATTTGAATCCCAAGGAAATACTTGAGTTCTCCCATCATGCTCATTTCAAATTCAGCCTGCATAGACTTAGCAAACTCCTTTCTAAGTGTAGCATTAGATGTTCCAAAGATGATATCATCAACATATATTTGACATATTAAAATATCCTTTTTAAAGGTTTTACAAAAAAGAGTAGTGTCCACTTTTCCTCTAGTGAAACCATTTTCCAGAAGGAAAGAACTTAAACGTCCATACCAAGCTCTAGGAGTTTGCTTCAATCCGTATAATGATTTCTTTAATTTAAAAACATGATTTGGAGACTTGGAGTCTTCAAAACCAGGAGGTTGATGGACATAAACTTCTTCATCTATATAACCATTTAAGAAGGCACTCTTAACATCCATCTGATAAAGAGTGATGTTGTGTTGAGTGGCAAAAGAAATTAATAGACGAATAGATTCTAACCTGGCCACTGGTGCAAAGGTTTCTGTATAGTCAATCCCTTCTTTCTGACTATAACCCTAAGCCACCAGTCTGGCTTTGTTTCTTACCACTTCACCTTTCTCACTCAGCTTGTTTCTGAAAACCCATTTTGTTCCTATAATGAAGGATAGAAAAACACTTAGAAAGGGGGGGTTTGAATAAGTGTAGCTTTAAAAACTTGACAGATAAAAATAAATTGCACAGTTATTTTTATCCTGGTTCGTTGTTAACTAAACTACTCCAGTCCACCCCCGCAGAGATGATTTACCTCAACTGAGGATTTAATCCACTAATCGCACGGATTACAATGGTTTTCCACTTAGTCAGCAACTAAGTCTTCCAGAGTCTTCTGATCACACACTGATCACTCCAGGAACAACTGCTTAGATACCCTCTAAGACTTTTCTAGAGTATACTGATCCACACGATCACTCTAGTTACAACCTGCTTAGATAACCTCTAAGACTTCCTAGAGTATTCTGATCCACACGATCACTCTAGTTCCTTACAACTTAATGTAATCAATTCTAAGAGTATTACAAATGCTTCTTAAAAGCGATAATCACAAACTGTGATATTTCTCTTAACGTTTAAGCTTAATCTCACTAATATATTACAACAGCAATGTAGTGAGCTTTGATGAAGATGAAGATTCTGAGCTTTGAATTTGAACAGCGTTTCAGCAAGTTTAATATGAGTTGTTTTGGTGCAGAATTGTTAACCTTGCTTCTCATCAGAACTTCATATTTATAGGCGTTTGGAGAAGATGACCGTTGAGTGCATTTAATGCTTTGCGTGTTCCGTACAGCATCGCATTTAATGTTATACGCTTTTGTCAACTACCTCGAGCCTTGTTCACGCTGTGTCTACTGACGTAGCCTTTAGTAGCTTTTAACGTTCCTTTTGTCAGTCAGCGTAGCTTGCCACTTGTACTTTCTTCTGATCTGATGTTTGTGAATAAAACGTTTGAATATCATCAGAGTCAAACAGCTTGGTGCATAGCATCTTCTGATCTTCTGACCTTGAAGTGCTTCTGAGCGTGATACCATCAGAACTTCAGTGCTTCTGTTCTCTTGTTCTTCTGATGCTTCCATAGACCCATGTTCTGATTCTGCTTCGACCATCTTCTGATGTCTTGCCAGACCATGTTCTGATGTTGCATGCTGAACCCTTGAGACAAAGCTTCTGAGCGCTGAATTATGCATACTCTTTATATATTTCCTGAAAAGGAAATTGCATTGGATTAGAGTACCATATTATCTTAAGAAAAATTCATATTATTGTTATCATCAAAACTAAGATAATTGATCAGAACAATTCTTGTTCTAACAATCTCCCCCTTTTTGATGATGACAAAAACATATATAAATGATATGAATTTGCGATCAGAAAGAACAGACGGCAAAAGACAAATTACACAGCTATAGCATAAGCATATGAATATGTCTCCCCCTGAGATTAACAATCTCCCCCTGAGATAAATAATCTCTCCCTGAAATAAATACTCGAAGAACTTTAATAAAAGACTTCCCTGATTATTTCGGTAGAGACGATCATATAAGCTTCTGTCTTTAGAGAATTCATAGCTTCTGACTTCTGCTTCCATTGGACAGCTTCAGAACTAGAATTTCCTTAGATCCCTAGAACACTCACAGCTTCTGATTCCTGCTTCCATCTAGGACAGCTTCAGAACTTGAATTTCTTTGATCTTCTGAACATTCACAGCTTCTGATTTCTGCTTCCATTCAGGACAGCTTCAAAACTTGAATTTCTTTGATCTTCAGAACATTCACAGCTTCTGATTTCTGCTTCCATCTAGGACAGCTTCAGAACTTGAGTTTTCTGGATCTTTAGAACATTCACAGCTTCTGATTTCTGCTTCCCTCGGATAGCTTCAGAGCTTTGAATTTCTACCAACATCACTTCATGCTAGATTTGTATCAGAACATTGTTGAATGTACCAGAGCATCATCAGAGCATCTCTACATCCTGAAATGTTACAGAACAAAAACTAAACGACAAAAGTCAGCATGAACGAGTTAGAACATAAAATGTATATTTGAACACATTATATGTATCAGAGCCATATAGGCTAAAATAATGTATCAGAGCAAATAGAATTTTGTCAGAACAAATAGACAAATATGGATCAAATTCTATTATCAGTGCTTCTGATCTCTGAAGCTTGACAGCACTCAGCTTGCTTCAGTTTCCATGGTTTTGCTTCTTGTGTTTGCTTTGAAGATTCTCTTCACTGCTTTATACCTGCAAAACACTTAAACCATATAGAACTTGCAGTTCTTGTTAGTAAATGTGTGGGAGCTTTACCCAGCAACTGATAGATTAATCAAATCATTTATCATTTATCTTCTCCCCCTTTTTGTCATAACATCAAAAAGAATATTTCAAAAGAATCAGATGAATAAAACGACAAATAAAAACACTGGAATGTAAAACAAGGAAACTTTTCATTGATAATCAAAAGATATTACAAAAGGTTCCTATGTTTAACAAGATGAGAAACATTCCTAGCAAATACATAAAAAGTCATCCCAAGAGGAAATGACTACAAAAATTAAAAACAGCACCCTAGCAGGACACACTCTGTGTCAACCCATCAAGAATCCCTGTGGACTCTTGTCTTCCAGACTAGAACCTCCACTGTAGGAGAGATCCAAGTGACCAAAGAGGAAGAGAGGGACAGTTCACAGACAGAGAAGAGGTCTGACTTGAGAGGTATTAGGAGAGCCATCCCGAGATATGCAGAGATCTGTCGCCTTTGAGTCATAGATCTTCAACAGGCTTAGGGTGAACGCTAGGTTTGAGCTAGGATTTTTAAAAGAAAGAAAAAACTTGTTTGAGCAAGAGACGAAAACGGAAGAGAGAGAGAGAGAAAAACTTGATGAGGAATGCAAAGAGATAGAGAAAGAGAACACAGATAGAGTGTAAAAAAGAGAACATATATGAGGGAAGGAGAAGCGTTTGAAGAGAATTTAAAAAAATAAAATGAAACGAATGATGAATAGCATTTAATGTTACGTGACATGAGGAGAGATAATAAAGACAAATGAGGTGACTGGCACAGTTACCTATGGTCGGCGTCCCTTCAACTGCACGCGCGCTTATCCATGAATAGTAACGACAGGTTTACCATCCCGAGATAAAACGTTACAGCTGTTTTGCTTTAAAAGAGGTTCTGAATCAACTTAGACAATGAAACGTTAGTAATAACCGAATCATAATTTCTAAAAGATTTCAATCAGAACTTCTGATATAAAAAATAGTCCAATTTCATTTCAGAAGATACTCATACGTAAGAACTTCTCATCTTCTCATTCTGGGCATAAATCCATACTGATGTTCTTCAAAATGAACTTAAACCTATCTTCAGCCAGGGGTTTTGTAAAGATATCAGCCCATTGATGGTCTGTATCAACAAAGTTTAAAGATATAACACCCTTCTGAACATAGTCCCTTATGAAATGATGTTTAATCTCAATATGTTTAGCTTTTGAATGAAGAATAGGATTCTTAGATAAACATATAGCAGAAGTATTATCACAGAATATAGGAATGTTACTCTCAAATATCTGATAATCTTCCAGCTGACTCTTCATCCAGAGCATCTGTGTACTGCAACCAGCAGCAGCGACATATTCTGCTTCTGTTGTTGATAGAGCAATAGTTGCTTGCTTCTTGCTATACCAGGAGATCAAATGACTTCCAAGAAATTGGCAACTTCCTGAAGTACTCTTTCTTTCAATTCTGTCTCCAGCATAGTCAGCATCGCAGAATCCTACTAAGTTGTATTCTTTAGATTTTCTGTAAACTAAGCCAACATTAGTAGTACCTTTCAGATACCTTAGAATTCTCTTAACAGCAGTTAAATGAGATTCTCTAGGATCTGATTGGAATCTAGCACACAAACAAACACTGAACAGAATGTCAGGTCTAGAAGCAGTCAGATATAGAAGAGATCCAATCATACCTCTGTATAACTTCTGATCTACCTTCTTACTTACCTCATCCTTACCTAGGATGCATGTTGGATGCATAGGAGTTTTGGCTTCTTTGCAGTCTAGAAGATTAAACTTCTTCAGAAGTTCCTTCACATACTTGGTTTGGTGAACATACGTTCCTTCTGATGTTTGATTTATTTGTATGCCAAGGAAATACTTGAGTTCTCCCATCATGCTCATTTCAAACTCAGCCTGCATAGACTCAGCAAACTCCTGGCCACTGGTGCAAAGGTTTCTGTATAGTCAATCCCTTCTTGCTGACTATAACCCTGAGCCACCAGTCTGGCTTTGTTCCTTACCACTTCACCTTTCTCACTGAGCTTGTTTCTGAAGACCCATTTTGTGCCGATTATATTGAATCCATCAGGTCTAGGAACAAGATCCCAAACATCATTCCTTGTAAACTGATTCAGTTCTTCTTGCATAGCAATTATCCAGTCTGGATCTTCTAGAGCATGATCAACAGAAGTTGGCTCGATCAAAGATACAAGACCTAATTGACAATCTGCATTGTTCTTAAGGAATGCTCTTGTTCTGATTGGATCATCCTTCTTTCCAAGAATGACATCTTCTGAATGACCAGAGATGAGTCTGGATGATCTTCTGACAGATGGTTCTTCAGAAATGCTTAGATTCTCCAGAGAAGCTGATACTTGATCTTCAGATTCTTTGCTTCTGAGAAGCTCTGCTTCTGATGCGTTGCTTCTTGGCTCAGCAACTTCTGATATATCAATATCCCAATCTGCAAAATTATCAAACTGCTTTGGTTTTTCAAAACCAAGCTTATCATCAAACCTGATATTGATTGATTCTTCTACAATCAATGTTTCAGTATTGTATACTCTGTAGCCTTTTGAGCGTTCAGAATATCCAAGAAGGAAACATTTTTGTGCTTTGGAATCAAACTTACCAAGATGATCTTTAGTGTTCAGAATAAAGCATACACATCCAAAAGGATGGAAATATGAAATGTTGGGCTTTCTATTCTTCCACAATTCATAAGGAGTCTTATTTAGAATAGGTCTGATAGAGATTCTATTCTGAATATAGCATGCAGTGTTTATTGCTTCTGCCCAGAAATGCTTAGCCATATTGGTTTCATTGATCATGGTTCTGGCCATTTCTTGCAGAGTCCTATTCTTTCGTTCTACAACTCCATTTTGCTGTGGAGTTCTAGGACAAGAGAAATCATGGGCAATACCATTTTCTTTGAAGAATTCTTCAAAGGATCTGTTCTCAAATTCACCACCATGATCACTTCTGACCTTTATGATTTTACACTCTTTTTCAGATTGAATTTGAATGCAGAAATCAAAGAACACTGAATGAGACTCATCCTTGTGTTTCAAGAATTTTACCCATGTCCAGCGGCTATAATCATCTACGATGACTAATCCATATTTCTTCCCTCTGACAGATGCTGTTTTGACTGGGCCAAACAGATCAATGTGCAAGAGTTCTAATGGCCTTGAGGTAGAAACAACATTCTTGGACTTGAATGCAGGTTTGGAGAACTTGCCCTTCTGACATGCTTCACAAAGAGCATCCGATTTGAATTTCAGATTAGGGAGTCCTCTGACCAGATTCAGTTTGTTAATCTGAGAAATCTTTCTCAAACTAGCATGACCTAATCTTCTGTGCCAGACCCACTGCTCTTCAGAAACAGACATAAGACAAGTCACCTTCTGACTCATAAGATCTTGCAGATCTGTCTTATAAATGTTGTTCTTCCTCTTGCCTGTAAATAGGATTGAGCCATCCTTCTGATTTACAGCCTTGCAAGACTCTTGATTAAAGATTATATCATAACCATTGTCACTCAATTGACTGATAGATAAAAGGTTATGTGAAAACTTTGAGCATGTGAAGTGTGCCTAATATCATGGGAGTGGCCATACTTGAACTGATCATACAATGGCTTGTATGTGAATTTCATTTCATCAACAGGTTCAAGTTTGTATGGGGTTTCACCCTCAAAACCAATGCCAACTCTTTTGTTTCCAGACACAGCATATATCATAGAAGCTAGCTGACTTCTGCCAATACTTCTAGATAAGAACTTCCTGAAACTTAAATCATATTCTTTCAGAATATGGTTTAGACTAGGAGTGGATTTTTCTGAATCAGAAGGAGATCCAACATTATTGGATAATTTTAAAAGTTTTTCTTTTAATTCAGAATTCTCCAACTCAAGCTTCTTTGTTTCAAATTCAAATAGCTTTTTCAGCTTTTTGAATTTGAGACTAATCTGAGACTTGAGTTCCAGAAGTTCAGTTAGACCGGAAACTAACTCATCTCTAGTAAGTTCAGAAAATACCTCTTCAGAATCTGATTCTGATGTAGATTCTGATCCGTCATCTTCTGTCGCCATCAGCGCACAGTTGGCCTGCTCATCTTCAGAGTCTGAATCATCTTCTGACTCATCCCAGGTTGCCATAAGACCTTTCTTCTTATGAAACTTCTTCTTGGGATTTTCCTTCTGAAGATTTGGACATTCATTCTTGAAGTGTCCAGGCTCATTGCATTCATAGCACATGACCTTCTTCTTATCAAATCTTCTGTCATCAGAAGATTCTCCACGTTCAAATTTCTTTGAACTTCTGAAGCCTCTGAACTTCCTTTGCTTGGTCTTCCAGAGTTGATTTAGCCTTCTGGAGATCAGGGACAGTTCATCTTCTTCTTCAGATTCTGATTCTTCAGGATCTTCTTCTCTAGCCTGAAAAGTGTTAGTGCATTTCTTGATATTGGATTTTAATGCAATAGACTTACCTTTCTTTTGAGGCTCATTTGCGTCCAGCTCTATTTCATGACTCCTCAAGGCACTGATAAGCTCTTCCAGAGAAACTTCATTCAGATTCTTTGCAATCTTGAATGCAGTCACCATAGGACCCCATCTTCTGGGTAAGCTTCTGATGATCTTCTTTACGTGATCAGCCTTGGTGTATCCCTTGTCAAGAACTCTCAATCCAGCAGTAAGAGTTTGAAATCTTGAAAACATCTTTTCAATGTCTTAATCATCCTCCATCTTGAAGGCTTCATACTTCTGGATTAAAGCTAGAGCTTTAGTCTCCTTGACTTGAGCATTTCCTTCATGAGTCATTTTCAAGGACTCATATATGTCATAGGCCGTTTCCCTGTTAGATATCTTCTCATACTCAGCATGAGAGATAGCATTCAGCAAAACAGTTCTGCATTTATGATGATTCCTGAAAAGCTTCTTCTGATCATCATTCATTTCTTGCCTCGTCAGCTTTACGCCTCTGGCATTTACTGGATGTTTGTAACCATCCATCAGAAGATCCCATAGATCACCATCTAGATCAAGAAAGTAACTTTCCAGTTTATCTTTCCAGTATTCAAAGTTTTCACCATCAAATACCGGCGGTCTAGTATAACCATTGTTACCGTTGTATTGCTCAGCAGAGCCAGATGTAGATGCAGGTGTAGACTTTTCACTTTCATCAACCATCTTTTACTGAAGCGTTTTTCTCTTCCTGAATCTTTTCTAAACACGGTTAAGTGCTTGCACCTTAGAACCGGCGCTCTGATGCCAATTGAAGGATAGAAAAACACTTAGAAAGGGGGGGTTTGAATAAGTGTAGCTTTAAAAACTTGACAGATAAAAATAAATTGCACAGTTATTTTTATCCTGGTTCGTTGTTAACTAAACTACTCCAGTCCACCCCCGCAGAGATGATTTACCTCAACTGAGGATTTAATCCACTAATCGCACGGATTACAATGGTTTTCCACTTAGTCAGCAACTAAGTCTTCCAGAGTCTTCTGATCACACACTGATCACTCCAGGAACAACTGCTTAGATACCCTATAAGACTTTTCTAGAGTATACTGATCCACACGATCACTCTAGTTACAACCTGCTTAGATAACCTCTAAGACTTCCTAGAGTATTCTGATCCACACGATCACTCTAGTTCCTTACAACTTAATGTAATCAATTCTAAGAGTATTACAAATGCTTCTTAAAAGCGATAATCACAAACTGTGATATTTCTCTTAACGTTTAAGCTTAATCTCACTAATATATTACAACAGCAATGTAGTGAGCTTTGATGAAGATGAAGATTCTGAGCTTTGAATTTGAACAGCGTTTCAGCAAGTTTAATATGAGTTGTTTTGGTGCAGAATTGTTAACCTTGCTTCTCATCAGAACTTCATATTTATAGGCGTTTGGAGAAGATGACCGTTGAGTGCATTTAATGCTTTGCGTGTTCCGTACAACATCGCATTTAATGTTATACGCTTTTGTCAACTACCTCGAGCCTTGTTCACGCTGTGTCTACTGACGTAGCCTTTAGTAGCTTTTAACGTTCCTTTTGTCAGTCAGCGTAGCTTGCCACTTGTACTTTCTTCTGATCTGATGTTTGTGAATAAAACGTTTGAATATCATCAGAGTCAAACAGCTTGGTGCATAGCATCTTCTGATCTTCTGACCTTGAAGTGCTTCTGAGCGTGATACCATCAGAACTTCAGTGCTTTTGTTCTCTTGTTCTTCTGATGCTTCCATAGACCCATGTTCTGATTCTGCTTCGACCATCTTCTGATGTCTTGCCAGACCATGTTCTGATGTTGCATGCTGAACCCTTGAGACAAAGCTTCTGAGCGCTGAATTATGCATACTCTTTATATATTTCCTGAAAAGGAAATTGCATTGGATTAGAGTACCATATTATCTTAAGCAAAATTCATATTATTGTTATCATCAAAACTAAGATAATTGATCAGAACAATTCTTGTTCTAACATATAATATTGAATCCTTTAGGTCTTGGAACAAGATCCCAAACATCATTCCTTGTAAACTGATTTAACTCTTCTTGCATGGCAATTATCCAGTCTGTATCTTCTAGAGCTTGATCAACAGAAGTTGGCTCGATCCGAGAAACCAGACCTAATTGACATTCAGCATTGTTCTTGAGGAATGCTTTTGTTCTGATAGGATCATCTTTCTTTCCAATAATGACATCTTCTGAGTGAGTAGATGTGAGTCTAGATGATCTTCTGATAGTTGGTTCTTCATAAATTCTCAGATTTTCCAAGGATGCAGCAACTTGATCTTCTGATTCTTTGCTGCTTTGGTTTTCAGCTTCTGAAACTTTTCTTCTTGGTTCTTCAACTTCTGAGATATCAATATCAATATCTGCAAAATTCTCAAACTGCTTTGGTTTTTCAAGACCAAGCTTATCATCAAACCTGATATTGATTGATTCTTCTACAATCAATGTTTCAGTATTGTATACTCTATAGCCTTTAGAGCGTTCAGAATATCCAAGAAGGAAACACTTTTGTGCTTTAGAATCAAACTTACCAAGATGATCTTTAGTATTCAGAATAAAACATACACATCCAAAAGGATGGAAATATGAAATGTTGGGCTTTCTGTTCTTCCACAATTCATAAGGAGTCTTATTTAGAATAGGTCTGATAGAGATTCTATTCTGAATATAACACGCAGTGTTTATTGCTTCTGCCCAGAAATGCTTAGCCATATTGGTTTCGTTAATCATGGTTCTGGCCATTTCTTGTAGAGTCCTATTCTTTCGCTCTACAACTCCATTTTGGTGTGGAGTTCTAGGACAAGAGAAATCATGAGCAATACCATTTTCTTTGAAGAACTCCTCAAAGAATCTGTTCTCAAATTCGCCACCATGATCACTTCTGACCTTTATGATTTTGCACTCTTTCTCAGATTGGATCTGAGTGCAGAATTCAAAGAACACTGAATGAGACTCATCCTTGTGTTTCAAGAACTTTACCCATGTCCAGCGGCTATAATCATCTACGATGACTAATCCATATTTCTTCCCTCTGACAGATGCTGTTTTGACTGGGCCAAACAGATCAATGTGCAAGAGTTCTAACGGCCTTGAGGAAGAAACAACATTCTTAGACTTGAATGCAGGTCTGGAGAACTTGCCCTTCTGACATGCTTCACAAAGAGCATCTGATTTGTATTTCAGATTTGGGAGTCCTCTGACCAGATTTAGTTTGTTAATCTGAGAAATCTTTCTCAAACTAGCATGTCCTAATCTTCTGTGCTAGACCCATTGCTCTTCAGAAACAGACATAAGACAAGTCACCTTCTGATTCTTAAGATCCTGAAGATCTGTCTTATAAATGTTGTTCTTTCTCTTGCCTGTAAATAGGATTGAGCCATCCTTCTGACTTACAGCCTTGCCAGACTTTTGATTGAAGATTACATCATAACCATTGTCACTTAATTGACTTATGGACAATAAGTTATGCGTTAATCCTTCTACAAGAAGTACATTAGTTATGGAAGGAGAGTTACCAAGACTTATGGTTCCAGAACCAATGATTTTGCCCTTCTGATCTCCTCCAAACTTGACTTCTCCACCTGGTTTAAGCACCAGGTCTTGGAATGTAGACCTTCTTCGCGTCATGTGTCGCGAGCACCCAGAGTCCAGGTACCATGACATTTTGCTTTTTGTCCTCTTTGCCGCCAAGGATATCTGCAACAGAAATTATCTTCTCCTTAGGTACCCACAGTTTCTTGGGTCCTTTCTTGTTAGTTCTCCTCAAGTTCTGATTGAACTTGGGTTTAGCAGAATATTTAACAGGAGGAACAGCATGATATTCTTTAAGTTTGTCAGCATGATATTTCTTAGGATGTGTCACAAGTTTCTTGGTGTGAACAGTGTTAAACTTCTGTGCATGTGAAGTGAGCCTAATATCATGTGCATGGCCATATTTGAACTGATCATACAATGGCTTGTATGTGATCTTCAGATTATCAACAGGTTCAAATTAATGTGAGGTATCACCCTCATAGCCAAAACCAAACCTTCTGTTTCCAGAAACACCATATATCATAGAAGCAAGATGACTTCTGCCAATACTTCTAGATAAGAACTTTCTGAAGCTCGAGTCATATTCTTTCAGAATATGATTCATGCTAGGAATGGATTTTTCTGTTTCAGAAGGAGATCCACTATCTTTGGATAGATTTAAAACTTTTTCCTTCAGTTCAAAATTTTCCAATTCCAGCTTCTTAGTTTCAAATTCAAACTGCTTTTTCAGCTTTTTGTATTTGATACTAAGATGAGCCTTGAGTTCCAGAAGTTCTGTTAAACTGGAAACTAACTCTTCTCTAGATAGTTCAGAAAATACCTCTTCAGAATCTGATTCTGATGTAGATTCTGATCCATCATCTTCTGTAGCCATCAGCGCGAAGTTGGCTTGCTCTTCTTCAGAGTCTGATTCTGATTCCGATTCAGAATCATCCCATGTTGCCATAAGACCTTTCTTCTTATGAAACTTCTTCTTGGGATTCTCCTTCTGAAGTTTTGGACACTCGTTCTTGTAATATCCAGGCTCATTGCACTCATAGCAGACAGCCTTCTTCTTGTCAGATCTTCTATCACCGGAAGATTCTCCTCGTTCAAATCTCTTTGAACTTCTGAAGCCTCTGAACTTCCTTTGCTTGCTCTTCCAGAGTTGGTTTACCCTTCTGGAGATCATGGACAGTTCATCTTCTTCTTCAGATTCTGATTCTTCAGGATCTTCTTCTCTAGCCTGAAAAGCGTTAGTGCATTTTTTAACATTAGATTTTAATGCAATAGACTTACCTTTCTTCTGAGGCTCGTTTGCATCCAGCTCTATTTCATGGCTTCTCAAGGCACTGATAAGCTCTTCCAGCGAAACTTCATTCAGATTCTTGGCAATCTTGAATGCAGTCACCATTGGACCCCATCTTCTGGGTAAGCTTCTGATAATCTTCTTTACATGATCAGCCTTGGTGTAGCCTTTATCCAGAACTCTTAATCCAGCAGTTAGCGTTTGAAATCTTGAGAACATTTTCTCAATGTTTTCATCATCCTCCATCTTGAAGGCTTCATATTTCTGGATTAGAGCAAGAGCTTTAGTCTCCTTGACTTGAGCATTTCTCTCATGGGTCATTTTCAATGACTCATATATATCATAGGTCGTTTCCCTGTTAGATATCTTCTCATACTCAGCATGAGAGATAGCATTCAGCAAAACAGTTCTACATTTATGATGATTCTTGAAAAGCTTCTTCTGATCATCATTCATTTCTTGCCTTGTAAGCCTTACTCCACTAGCTTTCACTGGATGTTTGTAACCATCCATCAGAAGAAAGTAACTTTCCAGTTTATCTTTTCAGTATTCAAAGTTTTCACCATCAAATACTGGTGGTCTAGTATAACGATTATTACCATTGTATTGCTCAGCAGAGCCAGATGTAGATGCAGATGGATTTGTTGGAATTTCACCAGGCATCTTTTACTGAAGCGTTTTTCTCTTCCTAAATCTTTTCTAAACACGGTTAAGTGCTTGCACCTTAGAACCAGGCTCTGATACCAATTGAAGGATAGAAAAACACTTAGAAAGGGGGGGTTTGAATAAGTGTAGTCTAAAAACTTGAACGATAAAAACAATTTGCACAGTTATTTTTATCCTGGTTCGTTGTTAACTAAACTACTCCAGTCCACCCCCACGGAGTGATTTACCTCACCTGAGGGTTTAATCCACTAATCGCAACAGATTACAATGGTTTTCACTTAGCCCACGACTAAGTCTTCTAGAGTATTCTGATCACAACCTGATCACTCCAGGAACAAATGCTTAGACACAAGCTAAGACTTTCTTAGAGTATCCTGACCACCACGTGATCACTCTAATTACAACTGCTTAGACACAAGCTAAGACTTCCTAGAGTATCCTGATCAACACTTGATCACTCTAGTTACTTACAAATTAATGTAATCAATTCTAAGAGTATTACAAATGCTTCTGAAAAGCTATAATCACAACAGTGATATTTCTCTTAACGTTTAAGCTTAATCTCACTAATATATTACAACAGCAATGTAGTGAGCTTTGATGAAGATGAAGTTTGAGAGCTTTGATTTGAACAGCGTTTCAGCAAGTTAATTATCAGCAGATTCGGTAACCTTGCTTCTCATCAGAACTTCATATTTATAGGCACTTGAGAAGATGACCTTTGGGAGCATTTAATGCTTTGCGTATTCCGTACAACATTGCATTTAATGTTTCACGCTTTTGTCAACTACCTCGAGCCTTGTTCACGCTGTGTCTACTGACGTTGCCTTTAATAGCTTCCAACGTTCCTTTTGTCAGTCAGCGTAGCCTGCCACCTGTACTTTCTTCTGATCTGATGTTTGTGTATACAGCGTTTGAATATCATCAGAGTCAAACAGCTTGGTGCATAGCATCTTCTTGTCTTCTGACCTTGAAGTGCTTCTGAGCGTGATACCATGAGAACTTCAGTGCTTCTGCTTCTGATCTCAAGTTCTTCTGATGCTTCCATAGACCCATGTTCTGATTCTGCCTTGACCATCTTCTGATGTCTTGCCAGACCATGTTCTGATGTTGCATGCTGAACCTTCTGAGACAAAGCTTCTGAGCGCTGATTTGTGCATACTCTTTATATATTTCCTGAAAGGGAGATTGCAATGTATTAGAGTACCACATTATCTCACATAAAATTCATATCCTTGTTATCATCAAAACTAAGAATATTGATCAGAACAAATCTTGTTCTAACAATGTGATAATTAATTGTGTTTGAAATTAATATAGTGTGATATTAATTTGTTGATTAAATTAATAGTTGAATTAATTGCAATGAGTCTATTTGATTGGAATATACTTGGACTCGGATAACTTATTCGGTTTATCGGTAAATTACGGTATTTTGAGAATTTGTCCGTAATTGTGTTTTTGGCTCAAATATTTATGTTGAGAATAATATATTGCTATGCCAATGATGTTGTTTTGATAATGTGTATATTCATATATATGTGGTAAATGATAATTGACATGAGATAGTATGGATACTAGTGTTAATTGGATTTTATGAATCGTAATTGATTAATTGGCCTTTTATATGTGAATGATATGTATGTGTTGTGAATGTTGTGTACAACTGGTGGATAATTCATCGAGTTGAATTATTGTGATATGCGGAATGTTAAGATGGTAGAGATGATCTTAATTGCATAATTGGTTGGTAATTGTACATTCATTCATGGCATAGTCGGCTTTATTGTGGAAGCGGTGAAACTGTGGGTTCACATGGTATTAGACGGTGGTGATCCTTGAATGGAAATAGACGTAGATTACGTTGATCCTTAATTGGAAACATGCGTAGTGGCTTTGATCTTGTCCGGATCGGAAGCGGCTTGGATTCTAGAGTGAATTCGGAAAGCGGTAAACTATATGTTTACATTTGGCGGCTTCAATATCTTGTCCGGATCTGAAGCGTGGCTAGATTCTATATGAATCAGAAGCGGTGTAACTTTGGGTCCATATTGGGTACCACATGCATTGAGTCACATGTTTTGCATTGAGTCACATTGATGTTATGTGATGTTTGAATATATGCATTTATGTGATTGTTATGTGTACATGAGATGTGATAATTGGATTTGGTGATGTTTGGACACATGACTTGGTAAAATATATGATTATGTGATATTTATAGTTATGTGTATTATTTGGGAATATAGTATTGGAATTTAATATTATACTTTGAGTTTTGATGTATGCTTGTAACATGTGAAATAAATGTTGGTTAGTATTTTTTACATGGCTATATAAGTGTGATGAATTCTTATAACTGTTTATTGAATCATTGTATCTTATTCTACTTTCTTCATAATGATTCGTATTCTCACCCTTCTGTTTGAATGTTACCCTTTGTTGGTAACGTGCAGATTCAGACGCTTAGTAGCTCATGCGAGGTTAGCCGGAGAGCTTTTGAGTTTTGTTGGGAGTTTAGGTTGTGAGTCAATGCTTTGGTCATGTAACACTGGGTTGGGATTAGTAGTATTGAACTCATGTTTTGCTTTGGATATGTATTATGATATTATCTTGTGAACATGTATGTTTGTTATTTGTTGTTGAGAGGCCTTAGTGCCGAATATCTTGGATATGACGTTATATTATCTTGTGGATTATTATTGAGATATGATTATGGTATGGGACATGATCATTCATGAAATACATGAGTATTTATTATTTCCGCTGTGAATGCTGTTGAATGCAGTATAGGGCAAGCAACAAAAGAAAGATTTGGAAATATTGATCCGGGATTTATCGTCCACAGAGATGGTGAGAATGCCATTCAACAGTTTCTATGGTTTTGAGCTCGGGTTTGAATAACAAAAGTATAAGAACGGAAAAGTAAAATATGAACATAGAAAGAATTCATTCTTTGGAAAGATAAGACTTATCAAGCTTTGCATATGATCTACTTCTTACCAACGTAAACTTGTCGACCAGTTATACTCAACCTACGATACTCATCTATGTTATCACGTATCTCTCACATAAGCGTCCATCTCTGGAGCACAAACGAGATCATCTCATAACTAAGGTTATCTCTAACGCAAAGTCGCAAGAACATCCGTATTCTCGCGTCGGCGATCTCTCGCGCGCCACTCAAACACGAAAGCATTAAGAACGGATACCCACAGTGATTGTTAGCTCTAAATCTATCTCTAGAGTTCAGAAACTAACAGATAATCATCCTAGATAAGGATTCAAGAAGTTTATCTCTAAAGCAACTCAAATCCCCAGCATAGAGCAAAAATCTCGAACAACATCAACACAGATTTGTAAAGCAAGTTAAACATAACATTATAATCGGTAAATATACATAAGATTCAAGTAAATATACAAACAAAACCCAACCAAAGAGAAATACACAAAGAAGAAGAGAAATGAACCGAAAATCTCCCGGTTTGTCAGCTCCGTTCGACGCTCAATCCACCTCCGATCATCCAAATGTAACCTCCGAAGTTGTTTTCTAAGCTAATCTACCCTAAGAATGAAGGTTTGATGATTTGGGAACATTTACCCCAAAACATAACCTAAAAATGTGATTTTAACCCCTATTTAACGAGCTGATATCTGTCATGGTCGCTCAGCGGAGGCACTCCCGCTTAGCGGCTGACAGCAAAAGTGAAATCTTGTTTTCGCCATAAGTTGAGAACCGTAACTCCGAATTGCGCCCGGTTCGAAGCGTTGGAAAGCTTATTCAATGCTCTATCCAATAATGAATGAATGGAAACCAAAATGATAATTTTTATCATCCTTATTTTGAGCCTTATTCTTTGATGAATTGGTAGAATTTGCATTCTTGAAGCTTAGCCTTTGGTCTTTATTACTCAATGCTCCAAAGATGCATGAATACCTATAAAATGAATGGAAAACTATTAATTGGTATAAAAATGAATCAAAAACACAAGTATGCACATATTTACACAAAAGTTGGGATTTTATTACAAAAATCATAAGAATAGAATCGATAAGTGCCACAATTATATACTCAAAATATCGACATTTTGACACTTATCAAACTCTCCCCAGCTTGAAAATTTGTTTGTCCTCAAACAATGTCAAATAAATCAAAGAATCAAAAGCAATAAACCAAAGAATCATGAATCAACAAGTTTTGAAAACCAAAAACAAATGTATGGCTCAATACAAAAATGTATAAACAAAGTAAATACTTACCACTATCCTACAACGACAACATGTAAACGAAACGAATCCTAAGCACAAAAAGCATACAAAACATTCTAACACAATACAAGCTATCTCATGAATCACACCTAGCAAAATTTCATCAATGGATGAAAAACATACAAAGGTGAGGGACTTTTAACACTCATCCAACAATCTTGCAAACAAAAGATTAAATTATGCATTCATCCAAAAATCACATTGAAGATACAAAAGCAAGAATCACAAGGACTTTTCAAGGTTGTAATGTGGCTTGGTTGACAAACAAGGGATATGTCCTAAGGCTAATCGAAACAAAAACTGGCCTAAACCTAAGGGAGTGATCAATCCACAAAGATTCAAACAACAAAATCTCGATTAAACTTCTTCCCTAACCACAAGTTTCTTAAACCAATCACAATACTTATTAGAACAATTATTCATTTCTCTTTTCTTTTTCTTTTTCAAAACTTTTTCTCTTTTTTTTCTTCTTTTCACATTTTTTTCTTTTTTTCCTTTCTTTTCAACCTCATAACAACAACCAAATAAAGAGCAACCATTTCTCTCCCCAACTTGAATTCAACCACACCATCATATGAATACTCCCTACTTTCTAAGGCAAGGTAAAAATTCATACCAAAAATCATGGTTGGGGGTTCAAGAAAAATAAAAGAATCAATCATCCATGCAAAAATGAGAACTAAACACTCAATGATAAGCATTTAGCAAAAACAACATGGACATTGACAAAAAGGCTCAAAAGGGTTAACAAATGATCACACACCAACAAGGTGAATTGACTATTTGGTTATGGTGGTTGTGCTCAAAATGAAACAAAATGCCTTGATCCTTTTCATGCTTTCATAAAATCAACATAAACAAAAGATTAAGCATAATAAAATCCAGTTAAAACAAAGATTGCGGCCTCCAGCATATATGAACAATGGAAAGCTTCCTCACATTTATGGTTTGGGAACTAAAGTGATTCAATCAATAAGCAAGTAATACAAAAGAATGAATTGTATGGTAATTGTACAAATGAAAAGTTTCCTAAACATGTTATGCTATAGAAAGCGATAAATGAGTACCTTGAATGATACAACTTCAAAAACAATATCCTACCATACATCCGCAAGTTGAAACACTCAAACTTTGGAAAATCACCTCAAAAATCTTCGGACAAAATTTGAGTACAAACAACCAATAAAAGAATTAGAAAAATAAAACTAGTATCTACTACTAAGTAGCCTTGGTGAGAGTGGGAAAAGAAGTGAACCAAGTGGAATAGGAACCCCACTGGTACATAGCAGAAAAACAAAATTCTGCTATGCTCGCTTAGCGAGCTCTGTTCCGCTTAGCGGACACAGCAGAACTTAGAAAAATCAGAATTGCACCAGTTGTTCTAATCACTCACCACTTCACCTAAATACCTCATAAACAGAAATGTAAACAATATTTACAACCGTTGGGGTGCCTCCCAACAAGCGCTTGTTTTACGTCGTTAGCTCAACGCCTTTATTGTTTCGGTGTTTGGAAAGTAGCCTCCTCTCGTCATGCCATGGTGACGTCTCACCGCACAAGCCTAAAGAAAGTGTCCTAACCAACCACTCAACAAACATTACGGGTACAAATATATACAATGATTATACGAACATAAAAGAAAACACAAGTATAAAAATATGTACACAAACAAACACATATATACAAGTATGAACACATACATGTATTGTTATACAAAAAGAGAAAAGTTGGTGAATGTTGGATAAGCAAGTCGAAAATTGAAGATTTGTAATTAAGGAGCTAATCCGAGATCAACATGTTTCACCAACATTCACCAACAAAAGTATACTTATATGTAACATATACAAGTAAACCTATATGATGAACTTAAACAAGTAAACATGTACAAGTAAGCATATATACAATATATACGTTATATACAAAGCTCAAAACCACAAAAACTATTGCGATGCAATCCACAACCATCCCCGGCAACGGCGCCATTTTGTTGAATGCAGTATAGGGCAAGCAACAAAAGAAAGATTTGGAAATATTGATCCGGGATTTATCGTCCACAGAGATGGTGAGAATGCCATTCAACAGTTTCTATGGTTTTGAGCTCGGGTTTGAATAACAAAAGTATAAGAACGGAAAAGTAAAATATGAACATAGAAAGAATTCATTCTTTGGAAAGATAAGACTTATCAAGCTTTGCATATGATCTACTTCTTACCAACGTAAACTTGTCGACCAGTTATACTCAACCTACGATACTCATCTATGTTATCACGTATCTCTCACATAAGCGTCCATCTCTGGAGCACAAACGAGATCATCTCATAACTAAGGTTATCTCTAACGCAAAGTCGCAAGAACATCCGTATTCTCGCGTCGGCGATCTCTCGCGCGCCACTCAAACACGAAAGCATTAAGAACGGATACCCACAGTGATTGTTAGCTCTAAATCTATCTCTAGAGTTCAGAAACTAACAGATAATCATCCTAGATAAGGATTCAAGAAGTTTATCTCTAAAGCAACTCAAATCCCCAGCATAGAGCAAAAATCTCGAACAACATCAACACAGATTTGTAAAGCAAGTTAAACATAACATTATAATCGGTAAATATACATAAGATTCAAGTAAATATACAAACAAAACCCAACCAAAGAGAAATACACAAAGAAGAAGAGAAATGAACCGAAAATCTCCCGGTTTGTCAGCTCCGTTCGACGCTCAATCCACCTCCGATCATCCAAATGTAACCTCCGAAGTTGTTTTCTAAGCTAATCTACCCTAAGAATGAAGGTTTGATGATTTGGGAACATTTACCCCAAAACATAACCTAAAAATGTGATTTTAACCCCTATTTAACGAGCTGATATCTGTCATGGTCGCTCAGCGGAGGCACTCCCGCTTAGCGGCTGACAGCAAAAGTGAAATCTTGTTTTCGCCATAAGTTGAGAACCGTAACTCCGAATTGCGCCCGGTTCGAAGCGTTGGAAAGCTTATTCAATGCTCTATCCAATAATGAATGAATGGAAACCAAAATGATAATTTTTATCATCCTTATTTTGAGCCTTATTCTTTGATGAATTGGTAGAATTTGCATTCTTGAAGCTTAGCCTTTGGTCTTTATTACTCAATGCTCCAAAGATGCATGAATACCTATAAAATGAATGGAAAACTATTAATTGGTATAAAAATGAATCAAAAACACAAGTATGCACATATTTACACAAAAGTTGGGATTTTATTACAAAAATCATAAGAATAGAATCGATAAGTGCCACAATTATATACTCAAAATATCGACATTTTGACACTTATCAAATGCATATTCTTGATGAATTATGACATGTGAAAGGTGTTACCTTGATGACCAGGTGTAATTGTATATTTGATGATGAATGATGTTGGTTTTTGAAACATTTTAGTTTTTGGAAACGTTGATGTGACGCCCTCTGTTTATATGCATACTTATTTACTCTGATTATAGGTTAAATATTTGGGGTATTAGAAAGGGGTGTTACACAGGTACTATGACTGGTGTTTTAACTTCACTGCTAAGGACATCTACAACATAAATTATTTTCTTCTTAGGTACCCATATCTTTTTGGGTCCTTTTGTGTTAGTGGGCCTAAAGTTCTGTTTGACTTTAGGTCTAGCATGAGAACTATCAGAATAGGATGTATATTTGATGTCATGAGTGTGTCCATAATTAAATTGTGTGTGCAAGGGTTTATATGTGATTTCCATTTCATCAACCGGTTTAGGTTGATATGGTTCCTTTCCTTTGGGTGTATAATAGCCAATTCTAGTTCTATTGTTTCTACTTACACCATTAATCATAGAAGCTATCTTGCTTCTGTTTATACTTTTAGCCATGAATTTTTGAAAGCTGACATCATATTTGTAACGCCCCGAATTTAATTAATTATTTAATTAAATTATTGAATTTAAAAGAAGTTTGATAATGTATCGGAGTAGTTGGATTTGTCAGTATGATTTTAAGAGGCGCATTTGGATTATTAAGTTAAATTCAGATTTTAGTCGGTTAGTCGGAGAAAGAATATTAAGAATAATATTATTTTATTGGGTTATTTAGTTAAGTTGGATTTTGAGGATGTGTGTTAAATAGCAAATAGGAGGTGTAAAGTTTAAACCCATTAGATATAATAATAATAATATTATTATTATTGTTATTATTGGATTAATGGAATAAAGAAAAAGGAAAATAAGATTTATTTTGATGAGGAATTAGGTTTTTGTATAGAGGAAGAGGCACGTAGAAGTTACAGAAAAAGAGGTTTTTATCACAGTGGAAAAACGAAGGTTTTGGCTTTTGGTTACTGACATAGAGGAACGAGGTTTTCACAGAGGAAGAATTGATCGTTGGTTGCAGGGTAAAGGAAAAAGCCTGCACTCGATCGGATATTAGAGGAGATCTCCAATCCAAGTTAAGGGTGAGGTTCAATCTCTATAGTCGGGTTTATGATAAATTGTATGTGGGATTAGGGTGTGCGAATCTGTTGTGGATTAATTGTTATGATTGTGTGGTGTTGATTCAATGAAATTAGTTGTTGTTGTGCTGTTTGTGGTTGTTGTGTTGATTTTCATGGATATGATTAGAGATTAATTAAATTGGTATTAGTTGCGTATAAAAATTAAGATTAGCGTTCCGGTGTTAAAGAAAATTGGATTGAAGTTATACGCAGGTACTGGAATTGAATGTGTTAAACGGAAGAAAACGTGATGACCGTCACGGTGGCCCTGCCGAATAGTAGGGAGGCACTTCAATGGATGTTTTGATCAACACATTAGGAAGGAGGGAATATGCCGTACGGCATACTGTATGTGGCATAAGAACTTTGTTTTTTTTGTCATTTTCTATTTGTTGTTCCTTTTTGTTCCTTCCTTTTTCTCCTATTTATGGCAAGAAACAATTATAAGTGTGCTGAAGGGCACCACTCCTTGCCTTTTTATTGTCTACTGTATTACTTTCGCAATTTCTTTAGTTTATTAATATACATATGTTTTATAATAATAATATTAATAATAATAATATTAATAACGATTTAGTATTATGAGTATAATATGTTAGTAGTATTAATTGAATAATAATATACTTCAGGTGATATACGAATATAGATACAGGGAAAATATTTTAAAGTAACAGAGTATATATGACAGTAATAATAATAATTGCAGTGTTAATAAAATAAGAAATAATACTAATAGTTGGTTTATTAATAGTAGAGATATTTTGTAGCAGGTTTGGATAGTAAACATAGTAGAGTAATTGGTAAATAACAGATAAATTGATAACATATGAGAGTTCATTTTAATGGATAGAATAAATGGAAACAGTGGAATTAATAGTAAGTAAGGTCGGTGAAATTAGTTCCGAATAATAGTATTAACAGTTTTAACCGATATAATTGTTCAACCTGAATTAGTTTAAATTTTGTAGAAATAATTCGTTAACGGTTGTAGTTATTGCTGTTGGTTGATGTATTGGAATTGTGTCGGGAATATTGAATATAGCAGATATCTTAGTAATAGAAAATCAAGTAGTGAAATGAATTAAAATGATTTAGTAGGTAAAGCTTAGTAATTGAATAGCAATGGTAGATAAAATGTTTTAGGCGTAGATTCGTAACTATTAAGTCGTGTAGTATTTGTCATAGTTGTTGGCTTGAATTGTTGTTGTTAATAAATTGATGTTAATATGTTGATGAAGTTGTAGGCTAATGGCCAATGTTGAATAAGTTGAATCGTCCTGATCTATGGACATGTTTGAGTTGTAGGTCTGATGACCAATGATGATTTAAATTGATGCATTTGATGCATGTCTAAGTTGTTGTTTTGTTGTTGTTGTTGTATGTTGATGTTGTTGCCGCATTGTCGTGTATTTTTTGTCGAAGTTGAAGTCGCATGGCATACCTTGCATGATTAAGTTGGCATTGATTAAGTTGTCCTTGATGGTACTACGTTGAAGGCTTATGCCTTGTTGAAATGCCTTGATAACCCGACATATGTTTAAATTGGGAGTTCTACTCCAATGGATCCACATGCATTGCATAGTTGAGTCGCTGTGGACCGTCCTTTCGGGCCATACCCCTCCCGTGGGTGGGATACGTGAACTGACTCTTTTTTGTCGATCGGACGCTTTCGCGTCACTTTTTGAAAAAAAGTTTACAGAGTCGCCACCGACCTTTTATTTTATCCAATGAAGGAAAGGTTTATAAAAGAAACAGAAAAAAGACCTTTGAGAGATTCTGGGTAAGGGGGTAGGTTATACAAAGGGAAGGTGTTAGCACCCTTTGTATCCATGGTTATCCATGGGCTCTTTAGTTTGCTTAGCTCATTTGCTTTACTTTTCAATTGATTCGGAATGCTTTACCTGTGTTTTTGAAATACCTTTGCAAATAGAATTTGTAATGATCCTTGTGCGGATATATACAAATGCTTGTTTATCTTTCGAAAGATGTTTTGAAAAGAACGTTAATTTTGTAATGATCCGTGTTTGGATGTATACAAAATATTGTCTTTTGGAAAATTTGTTTTGAAAAACAACAGTGTATGAGAATTTTGTTTGTTTTGATTTTTGAGCAAGCAAACTAGGAGGTCTACCCTGAGTTAGGAGGTCTTTATCCTTGTTCCCTTTAAAAATCTATCCATTCGTCGGATATAAACAAAAGGTTCGATTTTGTACTCGAAACAGTAGAAATGTAACTTTGATTTTGAAAAGAGTGAAAAGGGGTTACCCTAGGAGGTGCAAATGTGATTGTGATTGAATTCAGATATTTATCTTTGAAGTTAGTGATCTGACGGTTCAGTTTTGTCTTTGACATACACGCAGTTTATATGGGTGCTGGAAATTAAAATGCGGAAATGTAAAGTGCAGAAAGTAAATCTACGCTATTACATCGATTGTGCGGGAAATGTAAACTAGCCTATTTACATGAATTTGACATCCTATACATTTATCTAGGAATTTTAAATTGCAAGAAATAAAAGGCATATTTTTGTATTTTTGTGATTTATTTTAAATATAATTAATGCATTATTAATTAATTTTAAAATAAAGAAAAGATGAAAAAATGATCAAACTTAGAAAATAAGTTTAGAATATGTACAAAATGTTTGTTAATTGATTTTAGAACAAAACTAATTTTTTTGGAATTTTTGAAATTTGTTTTTGGATTTTTTTAAGTTAATTAAAACATAATTATGCAAATAATTACACAAATAATTAAAACTTGATGATAAAATTATCCTAAATATGTACAAAATTAGTTTATGATATATAAACAATATTTAACACAAAGAACAATTTTTTTTTTATGATTTTTTGATTGGCTAGAATAATTAATAAGCAAATATATAAATACATACTAATTAATTATGAAAAATATTGAAATTTTGAAGAAAAATAAAATATTTTTGTTTCATAAAATAATATATTATTTTAGAAGTTTAAAATATTTTTTGTGAATTTTTTGGGATTTTTTAACTATTTTTAATTATTTTTGCAAATAAAAATAAAATAAAATAGAAAATTAAAAAGGATACTAATCTGGTGTGGAAGTCAGATGAAGGTGCATGGTGTGGTTGTGTGTTATGGTGTGTTGGATTCATTTTTAATGAAGATCTATGGCCCAGATTGAAGAGAGCATGACATAATGATAAGACTGCATGCACTGAATTCAAAATGAATTCAAACTCTTGATGGGGTCCACACGCGCCAAAGCTGGCCAATGGAGAAGCCAGATGTGTCCACGCGTGCAGTCAAACATTCAACTACACTATTCATCATCTTCTCCAAGTTACCTGCGGATTTAGCTGCGAACTTACCTGCAATTTTACCTGCGGATTTCACCTTCGAATTTCTGGATTTTTGAAACCTACAAAAACGCATGAAAATAAAAACCACAAGGACCCAGATCTACTAAAGATGACCTCCTGAGTCCAATGGTGAGGTTAGTTTTCTCATTTGACCACGTTAAGTATGAACACGAAAAGGTTGAAGCTTTGAGCTTCAACCATGGCACCCCACGATTCAGGGCTTTAAACTCACATGTTAAACGTTAGATCTACCCCATATGATCTCAAATGGATGGCAAAGGCATTAGATTGTGTTTAAATAAGCTTATAGTTTAGATATCACAAGTTGATAATATGCTTGAATATGTTATTTTTGGAACACGTATTCTATGAGTATGTAGCCATGGTTATTGCTTCTAACTTACTATATTAAGTGCCAGGAGATGATTAGAGCAATTGGTTTGTATTGATAGTGATTGAAATATATAATTCGAAAGTTACAAAGTATGGAGAATTTTGAGAATTTTTAGAGGTTTCTTTGCTATACTCTTGCTATCTCTTCGTGTCTCCCTTGTTGCTGAAGTATGCTACTCCTTTTATAGCCCATAGGCTGCTTGGAAGTGAAGCAAGAAACTTGGTTGCCCTTGTTGAAAGTTTTGGTTCTTTAATAATAAAAAACTTTGAATTTTTGACCAAGCCTTGACTACATTCAATGCTCTTGCCTTGGGCATCAATCTTCTGCAGAAAATTGAATACTTTGGAGGTGAGTCATGCTTGGAGATCAAGCCACCAATTATCCATGCAATTTTCCTTTAATTTTAATCTTAAAATAAGATAAAATTATGTCAAAAATGGATAATATAGATGTGGGCTTTGTCTTGGTCGTGGGAGGCCCATAGTAACATGGCAAAGATGTTTGGACCATAAAAACTTGGCATCTTTTGGAAAAAAAACATTTTTGAGCAATGTTGATTTCATGCATTTTCCCAAAATTTAGCCAACTTCAACAAGGTGTAAATCCTTCAATTTTTGTCATATGAAGGAGATCTTGCACTTTTTGGAAACCTCAAAGAGTCCTCTAACCAATGTCTTTGGTCTCAGATCAAAATGATTTTTGGTTCTCCTTGTGTGTCCATTTGAAAAAAGTGTCTTTTTGTTGACTTTGAAAATGACCTGTAATGTCTTTGGCCATATTTTTCAAATGGTGAATGCAATGACCATGGGATCAATTGCATTTGAAAGATAATTGAATTTCCTTCAAAATGAGCTTTGGTTGACATTTTTTGGATGAAGGATGAGAGAGTTATGATCAGTCAAAGTTGAGTTGACTTTTCAGGCAAAAACCCTAATTTTGAATCTTAGGGTTTTGTTGATTTTTGATCTTTCCTTGATGAATTGTGATCACCCAATGATCAAATGTTGAATCCTTTGACAAAATATGGACTTTGGCAAAAAATTTCATTTTTGACTGTCAGTTGACTTTTTTGGTCAAACGGGTCGTCTGTTGACTGTTTGAGCTGCTGACGGTGCGTCTGAGTGAATTGAAGTTTGAAAATTTGTATGATGGTACTTTGAGATGTATGGATGTATATGAAATCCATTTGAGCTCCCAAAACTTGTTGCTCCTGTTAAAACAAGAAAAACCCTGATTAGGGACTGTCTGTATAGGAGGCAGTTAAGCGTACCTGATTTTTGTGCAGTGTTGAGTTTCTGCTAATCATGTGATATTCAGAAGACTTCTAACACAAAAATCTTGGAAATTTGAATTGTGAATGATTGATTTGATTGATTGTACAAATCACTGAGAATTGTACTGTCTGCAGTTTGTCTGTCAACCGACTGTTCGTGTACTGAAGCAGCAGTTAAAGTGAAAAATCAACTGTCAAAGTTAATTTTCTTTTTTGTTGTTATTTTTGTTTTTGTTTGGTGTGAAGCATGAAAATTTATTTACATGACTTGTTAGAAAACAGAAACATAATAAATAACTGATATTTACGGTATGCGGGCAAAATTACCGATAATAACCTGAAGATTGTTAAATGCACAGAAATAGAAATATTTGACTGGCAGAAACACACAAAATATTATCTTAGTAATTAAGCAATATTATGACAAATAGTACAACATTTAATACTGACAGTATAAATATTACATACTTTTGAACAGTACGACGAATAGACGGTACGTTTAAGAAAATAAGAAACACGTCAAACTTTAAAAATGACGGTTGATGAACCATGCTATGATCAATAACATGTAGATGATTGGGAGCATAACCATTGCAGGTCCACACTCCTCAGGACTGTGCAGGCAGAAGAAAGTCATGATCACCGTAGCAATGGTGATGACTGTAAGAAACAGTGTCTCTATCCATTTTGCCATTCTTGCTAGGGAAGAAGAGAAAATAGATATGAGATGGGAATTTGAAAGATGAGTTGGAATTTGATGTGAGATTTTATGAAAGAAAATGAGAGGTATTTATAGAATGGAAAGAAGGAAAGAGACGTTGGGGAATGATGTGATTCCGTACAAATGGAAATTTTGAGTGGAAGTGAGATTTGAAAGAAAGTGTATGATATTGTTGGGAAAAGAGAGATGTGTAGAATAAAGTTGAGATTTGAATTGGAAAGAAGAGATTTGAAAAGATTTTGAAAATAATGGAATATAGTACAAAAGTTAGTGGGAAACCAAAAACAATTGTTACCAGTACAGTGTGAGTTTCCTGCTTTTGCGCCTGCAAAAAAAAATTTAACCCTGCATGAACTGTGTTAGTACTATTTATCTGTAAAATAAATAAATAGTATTTGTGAAGTAAAGAACAGTATTTGGCGTTTGCGTAAGAATAAATTCCACTGTAAGCCAAGCTACTGTATAAGAAAAGTTTCTGAAATTTAAGTACTTCATATGCTAGGATATTTGAAATAAAAATCCATGATTATATGAAACTCTTAATTTTCAGATTGGAGTTTTCTTGAAAAAAGATGTGGGCAAATTTTGGGGTATAACAGTTGCCCCTATTCAATCTTCTTAAACCTGAAGAGATTGTCTGAAATCTGAAGGTAGAAGATGATTGAATAAATAGATGCCCTGAAAATTTGCACTTACCTTGATCAGCAGAGATGTTGGAAGTTGCATTTGAATGTTGTCTGTGAAGTGTTGTTGGCAGATTGAAACATTACCTGAGATGGGCTTTCGGATGCCACCTGGACAATGTGTTGATGGTTTGTTCATCAGAATGAATCTGTTGATTATATCTTGATGAAGGATTTGAAAGTTGATCATTGTGGAACCGTTTGAGGTATCACTTTAGACCTGCAATGTTAGATCGTTCTGGAAACGTCGGAGGTATCGCCTTAGATCTGAAATGCTAGATCGTTCTGGAACCGTCGGAGGTATCGCCTTAGATCTGAAATGCTAGATCGTTCTGGAACCGTCGGAGGTATCGCCTTAGATCTGAAATGCTAGATCGTTCTGGAACCGTCGGAGGTATCGCCTTAGATCTGAAATGTTAGATCGTTCTGGAACCGTTTGAGGTATCGCCTTGGATCTGTAATGCTAGATCATTCTGGAACCGTCTGAGGTACCGCCTTAGATCTGTAATGCTAGATCGTCCTGGAACCGTCTGAGGTATCGCTTTAGATCTGAAATGCTAGATCGTTTTGGAACCGTCTGAGGTTTCGCCTTAGATCTGAAATGCTAGATCGTTCTGGAACCGTCGGAGGTATCGCCTTAGATCTGAAATGCTAGATCGTTCTGGAACCGTCGGAGGTATCGCCTTAGACTAGCAATGTTAGATGATAAATGAGTTGAGAATGAGAGTTCTTCAGAGTGAATCTTTGGTTTGATTGTATCTGAAAGGACTGCTTGTCTGAATAAGATTCAGGATGAACACTGCATGTGAGTGAGAACATCTTTGCTGAAGACATCTGTCTACCTGAAAAATCAAGTTAATAATATGCGATGTCTATGATGCATGTATGATATGAGATCCTCGAGCTAGAGGAGAAAATATGCAAGTTATGTTGTGTATGAATATGCGTATGATGCATGATTGTGAATGTGAATATGAGTGTGAATGTGATGCATGGTTTATGCAGCTTAGAGCGTGTCAAGCTCCTGATTGGGAAAATAAATCCCAGCTTAGTCGTCAAGAAATGAAGGCATTGTGATTGGGAAAATAAATCCCTGCTAGCCATTTGGAAGTGAAGGCATCGTGGTTGTTGATGATCTTCTGTCTCGCTTGAGTACCCTGGGTTGGGGAAATTCTTTGAGAACCAGGATGTTCTATTGAAGGATCTTTGATTACTGCTCGGGGATGAACAGTAGTTTTGAGAGTTCGGACTGTGACGCCCTTTGGAGTGGGAATGAGGAAGATGCATAATCCTCCGATGCACTATCTGACCAAGTTTGGGTGCGGAGATCACACCTTCTGAAGACAGTAATCTGGAACAACCCTGCTGGGGAATAAGACTTCTTTCGAAAGAAAAATCTTTTTGAGGGATTTGTTGAGGAATGTGTCTCCATTGGGGAAACTTCCTTCTGATGCTGGTTTAGGATAATGTCCAAATAATTGGGACATGTCCGGAATGCTATTCCTGTTTTTCCTGGTAAACATCAATCATATTCAAATGCATATGTTCATTCAAAATATCATTGGGATGCTCGCGTATTCAAAACAGAAAAAATGAAAATGTTAGTTATAAGCTGCATTGATTTTTGAAAAGGTGCCGTGATAGGCGGATTAGTATAGGGAGACAACAATCCTAGAAGTAGGAAATTGTCAGAAAGTTTTGAAAAGTATTTATGAAAAGAAATAGCTATGTGAGAACGATCCAGTCAAGTTTCAATTCTGCTATTGCCAATCTGTCTTCGAGCATCTCATCCCTCACTTGTTGGAAGAAAGTGATTGGACTGATTGGTGTCTTTGAGGTGTTGAACCTTGTCGGTGAGTAGGCAGCTGAGCGGGACATAGTTGTATGCTTTATTCCCTAATTTTTGCCTAGGCTGCCCTTTCAGGTTTTCAGCCTACCGGGATTGTATTTGTTTTGTCTCTAATTTTTGCCTGGATCGCCCTTTCGGGTTTTCAATCCACCGAGACGCTCATTTTTGCCTAAGTTGCCCTTTCAGGTTTTCAACTTAGCGAGCTGTATTATATATTTTTTTTTTTTAAGCAAAGTACTTTTTGACTATGTCCGCATTCACAGGGTGTGGGAAATCCTCGCCATCCATGGTGGTAAGCAACATGGCACCGCCGGAGAATATTTTCTTGATTATGAATGGTCCCTCGTAGGTGGGGGTCCATTTGCCTCTGGGATCACCTTGTGGTAAGATGATGCGTTTGATAACCAAGCCACCAGTTTGGTATGCTTGACTTTTGACTTTCTTGTTGAATGCTTTGATCATGCGCTTTTGGTATAGCTGGCCATGACAGATAGCTGCAAGTCTTTTCTCATCGATCAAGTGTATTTGGTCGAATCGAGTTTGAATCCAATCGTCTTCGTCTAGATCGGCTTCTTTCATGATCCTTAAGGAAGGAATCTGGATTTCGATTGGGAGAACTGCTTCCATACCGTAGACTAACGAGAATGGAGTTGCCCCTGTTGAAGTACGCGCAGATGTGCGATAACCATGAAGAGCAAAAGGTAACATCTCATGCCAGTCTTTGTAGGTTACTGTCATCTTTTGTATGATTTTCTTGATGTTTTTGTTGGCGGCTTCGACAGCGCCGTTCATCTTTGGTCGATATGGAGAAGAATTATGATGTTTGATCTGGAACTGCGTGCAGAGTTCAGTAATCATTTTGTTGTTTAGATTCGTGCCATTGTCAGTGATGATCCTTTCGGGGATGCCGTACCGACAAATGAGATTGTGCTTGATAAACCTGGCTACCACATTCTTGGTGACAGAAACATATGAAGCTGCCTCTACCCACTTTGTGAAGTAGTCAATAGCGACCAGGATAAAGCGATGTCCGTTGGAAGCAGTAGGTTTGATTTCTCCAATCATATCAATACCCCACATTGCGAAAGGCCAAGGAGCCGTCAGAACGTTTAATGGAACTGGAGGTACATGCACTTTGTCGGCATATATCTGGCATTTGTGACAAGTTTTGGAATGATGATGGCAATCTGTCTCCATGGTAGACCAGTAGTAACCTGCTCTCAAGATCTTTTTAGCCATTGTATGTCCGCTGGAATGAGTACCGAAGGTACCATTGTGTATGTCTTCCATGATTTGTTCTGCTTCCTTCTTGTTTACGCAACGAAGTAAAGTCGAGTCATGGTTGCGCTTGTACAAAGTTCCATTGCTTAGGAAGAATTTGGAGGCAAATCTC